>NC_080693.1:13976657-14276657 GCF_030445035.2 Dasypus novemcinctus
GCAAGGAGTGCCGTGCCACGCAGGGGTGTCCCCCGCGTAGGGGAGCCCCACGCACAAGGAGTGCGCCCCGTAAGGAGAACCGCCCAGCGCGAAAGGAAGTGCAGCCTGCCCAGGAATGGCGCCGCACACACAGGAGAGGTGACGCAGCAAGATGCCTGAAACGTGCGCTCTACAGTTGGCTGTCGGGCGAGTCTCGCTAAGTGGAAGGAGAATCAGTGAACTGTGCTGTTTCTTGTCTAGCGAGGTGGGAGTTGTTAGTGATTATTACTTTCATCCTCCTTTTATGATCAATAAATGAGGGTGCTGGCTCATCCGGGGCCCCCCAGCTCACAAAGGGCAGGGCCAAGGGCTCGAAACCCAGCGGGGCTGACCTGAAGGGGCCTCCCCAGGCCTTCCCCACAGAGGGTCCTCCGAGACCCCCACTCCCGGGGCGCTCTGTTCCCTGGGCCAGACCCCCCGGGTGGCTTCTCTGCACACCACCCCCACCACCACCCCCCACCCCCCACCCCCGGCAGCTCACCAGGTGGCAGAACGCCCAGGGAGCTCAGGGGGCCGGGGCCGGCGCACCTCCGCCAGGGTACCCGGCCCGCCCTGCCTGGCCCGGGATGAAAGCCGGTGCCCTGGGAGACCGGCCAGCCCCAGGTGACCGAAGAGCTGGTCACCGCGGCCAGGCCCGGCGGTCTGCGCCTTGCCCCACGGCCTCCCCGGCCTCGGGGGTGGACAAGAGGGTGGTGCGGGGAGCTGGGCGGGCCCAGGCGCCCTGAGCCCACGAGGACAGGGGGTGCGGCTGCTGTGGAGATGAAGAGGGGTGGTGCAGGGTCCTTGCAGCTGGGGAAGGGGAGGCACCCGGTGCTGGGAACACCGGCCAGTGCCTGGGGGGAGGCCAAGAAGGCTCGGCCTCGGGGCAGGGGCTGCCGGGGGCCAGGGCCCTGCATGGCAGAGAGCACTTTCCAGGGTCGCTGGCACAGCCTCCCCCCACCCCCCACTGTGCCCTTGAGGCCTGTGTGTTTCCCTGCTGTGGACCGCTCTACAGGAGTAAGAGAGGTGTGGCCAAGGCGCTTCCAGTTTCCCCAGTTGGTGTCCCTGCCCCTGCCAGCAGGCATTTAAGGGATGGAACACAGCCCTCTAACAATCTTTAAGAGATAAGACTTCAGGACAAATACTGAGGGTCCAACCCCATCATCCCTCCTGGAGGGGGAGGGTCCTAGACAGGTCCCAGGACCCCAGCCCCGGGCTAAGACCCCCTACAGGGACCTCACTGATAAGATCAAGGAAGCTGTTTAAACCTTGTGGGCCCTTGAAAGGGCAGCTCCACCCCCACCCTCTGCAGAGAAGCCCCTGGAGGCCTGGAGAAGCTCTGGGATCGGGGCCTCCGCCAACCAGCGCCTTCTGGGTTCCAGAACTGGTAAAACCCTAAAAGCCGTGAGAGGCCAGCTTGCCACCGGGCGGGCTGCGGTGCGCCTGAGGCCCAGGAAGGATCTAGAAACGTTGTCTCCGCCAGTGGGGGCAGGGATGAAAGGTGTTCCTGGGCCCTGGGAAAGGGGGAAAAGAAGCAGAGGAAAAATATGCTGCCTCTGCCTTTTGTGGAGGCAGGAAACTGAGGCACCGCGAGGCCAGCCAGCTCACAGCGGCCGCACCCGGCCGCGGAGGCAGCAGCGCCCCGCCCCTCCGGTCTCAGTGTCCCCGGTCACTCCGCTCTGCAGCAGGGCGGGCAGCAGGCGGTATCTGATAACCCCGTCCACCTTGCAGTGCGGAGTGACCGTGCCCCCCTGCAGCCGAAGGGCTTGTGTCGCCGGAGAAGGCCCTGGTTGAGGAAAGAATGACTCACGCTGGCTCGTAGGAAAGGGGGGGCCCACCTGGCTCCCCAGGCGGGAAGGGGCCGTCGCAGCCACAGCCTTGCCCCGGGCCCGCCTGAGGGGGCTGACCGCGCCCCCGGCACCCACGAGGGCCATGGTCTCCGGCCTGGCCTCGGCCCCTGGCGGGCCCGGGGCTCCCCGCCCCCCTCGCGGGGGCACCCCGACTGAGGGAAGGCTTTCTGCCCCCTGCCCTCCCACCCCAGACCTTCTTAAGGCCGCGGACCCTGGCTCTCTGCCTCCGGGGAATCCTGGGAACGGAGCCCCCTCCCCATCCCCGTCCCCCCGCACCGAGGCCCCCGGATCGGCGGGAAGGACGGGGGCCACCTACCGCACCAGGCGCAGTGCTGGCCCAAGCCAGGCGCAGCTCGCCCGGGCGCTGGCGGAGGGGCGCCTGCTGCCCCGAGGTTGGCAAGTCCGCTTTACGGCGGGAGCTGGGGACACCCCGGGGCCCTGCAAGAGGCCACCAGCGCCCGGGGTCCGTGTCACGTTGTGACAGCCGAACAAACAGCAGGCGCCCGGGGAGTCAAAGTCGCATCGATCGCCGATCGCCGGGGACGAGCGGGTAGGACGGCCCGCGTGCATCCAAGGGCAGGAGGAGTGGGCTGGGGGGCTGCCCGAGAGGGTGGGCCCCCCGATCTCTGCGAACCAGGCCTCTGAGGCCGCAGGGCCTCCCGCCACCCCCCGGCCAGAAGCTGGGCACGCACCCCAGGAACAGCAGCTGGCTCCGGTGGGCCCCGGGGGGCTCCCACGGGCTGGAGGCCCCGCCCCTGCCTGGTCCAGGGCTACAAGGAGGGCGCCACGCCTCCGTCCTCCAGGAAAGGGTCGACCCCGGAGAGTGGGGGAAGACGATTCGCATCAGCGCCTCCCCGCCCACAGTTTCCCTGTTCTGCCTGGGGGAGCCCCTGGCTCCGAGGAAGGCTTTGGGGTCGGCAGCCCGCAGCCCTGGGTTGGGGGACTCGAACCCCACCGCTCCCCAGGAGGGCCTGCGGGCAGGCCCCTTGGCACCCACCTGGGCTTCAGCTGAACCTTCCGCAAAATGGGGTGATGAGATGGGCAGCCCCAGGTTAGACAGAGGTCAGGTGGGAAGAGGTGGGAAAGCGCAGGTGTGCTCAGGGGTGCCCCCAGTGAGAAGGGTGGCGTGTCCCGTTTCCTGGTTGCTGAATGCTCACTCGCTGTCTCTGGAGGGCCCCTCCGGGGGAGACCCGCACCCTAAAGGAGCAGCCAGACCCACGCGCACTGGGGGGCATGGAAGTGCTGGCCACGGGAAGCCACCTGAAGGCGGGAGGGGCCAGCTGGCCAGACTGTGATTCCAGACACTAAGGATCAGGTGCAAAGGGCTCCTGGGGGGGAAAGGTGGCTTTGAAATGCCCCCTGGATCCCACAATAGGAAGAAATGGCCAGCAGCTGCTCCCGTTTCCCCAAATCCATCCCTCTTCTCAGGGAGGTAAAAGGATTCATCCATTCGTTTGTTCATTCAACAAATGTGCCCCGAACCCCGTGCAAAGGGCCCTGGGCATCAAAGGCCCCGAAGCGGGGTGCAACAGTGAGCGCCCTCTGCCTGGGGCTGCGACCTGGGGCCTGGAAAGCCTGCTCTCTCCTTCCCTGGAGTGGTTGTGCCCTCTTCTTATCTCCCCTGTTGATGATGAGCTTCAGGTCCCTCTACTTTACACCTGCCTTCAAGGGCCCAAAACAAACCTGCTGTCAGGTGGGTGCTACTGAGCAGGTTCCCTGGAATACACGTTAAATAGAGAAAACAAGGATCATCGTCAGCGCACGACCTCCCAGAGGAAGCCCCAGGGAAATCTCAGAGGAAGTGCCGAGGAAAACCAGAAGATACTCTGAACTGAATGAAAGCGAAAATACATTTCAGAAATTGTGGGAGGCAGCTAAAGCAGTGCTAAGAGGAAAATGTATAGGATTAAAAAAAATGTAGCAGTATAGCATAAAAATGCAGTCTCCAAATTAGTCATCTTAACTCCCCTTTTGTATACTACAGAAAGAGGACCAAATGAAACCCAAAGCGAGCAGAAGGACGAAAATATCAAAAATAAGAGAAGAAATCAATCTATCTGAAAACAGAAAAACAATAAAGAGAAAACTAAACTCAAAGCTGGATCTTTGAAAAGAATCAATAAAATCAATAGACCTTTAGTCAGACTGACCCAGAAAAAAGAATGATGACACAAATGATCCATATCAGAAGTGAAACGGCTTCACAAAGCTGGAAGGGATGATAAGGGGATTCTGTGAACATCTCAACTTTATGCCCATAAATTCAACAATTTAGATGAAATGGACCAAGCCCCAAAGGACAAACTTCCAAAACGTATTCAAGAATAGTATTATATCTATTAAAGGAATTTAGCTACTAGTTTAAAACCTGAAAATGAAAACTCCAGGCCTAGATGGTTGCACTGGACAAAGCTGACAAATTCTACTAAACATTTGATGAAGAAATGACACCAATTCAGAACAAAGAAGGGGGAGGAGCACTCCCCAGGACAACATAAAAGTTTTAGTTTAATCCTAAAATCAAAGATATTACAAGGGAACCACAAACCAATATTCCTCATGGACAGAGCAGCAAAAACCCTCAACAAAATATCAGCAACTCGAACTCACAACTGGTACTAAAGGGATGGTAAGTCACAACAAAGTCAGGTCGGCTGGGAATTCAGGGCTGGTTTGACTTTCACAAGTTGATCATAAGGAATTCACAATTATCGACAGACTCGGGATGAGCGTCTCAAAACAGAAAGAAGGAAGTGAGGCTGGGAGGGATTTTAAGTGACTTGCCTGAAAGGTTAAACGGTAAAGTGGCAGAGTCAAGTCTCCAACCTGGTTGGTCTTGACTTTGATTCAAAAAAAGAAAAAACAAACCCACCACCACCGAAAATAAAAACAGTCCTTGGGAACTTCTACCAAACAAGCCATCTGCTGCAGTGGCCGGGACCTCCTCTCCACCGTAGCAGGCAGACACCTTCCCGAAAGGCGCCCCTGGCACCGCCTCCACCGCTGGGCTTTCTCCAAGGGCGGTTTCCTCGGGCCTGCGTGAACTGGGGACGGCCCGCCTCGAGGCGCCGTGGCCCTGCCTCTCCTCTGAGCGTCCTGAACCCAGGGCCTCTGCCTTCATGAGATCACACGGGCTAGCGTGGGCTGCACTTCCCCAATCCTAAAGCGCCTCCACGGCCCGTCTCCCCTGGGCGTTCACCAAGTCCCACTAGGAGCCCCATCTTGTAGACCGTGGCACCTGCGCTGAATAGGTAATGCCCGTCCTTCTGCACAGGTGAGCAGGTGAGCCTGCCCTGACGAGGAATCTGCTCCCTGGGCACGCGGGGGGGGGGTCCTCCAGGGACCGCGCCCTGGCACTGAGCATCTCCATGTGCTCTGCTGGCCTGGGCTGTCCAAGCCGGGCAGGCCCCGTCCCAGTCCACCCACCAGCCTGCTTGCTTTGCACTGTTGCCAGGTTGAGGAGTCACGTGGCAGGGAGGGGAAAGAGAGGGGCAACGAGGGGGGCTCAGCCAACGAGGGCCCAGTGGGCGGATAGCCCCCCACCCCCGCGCCAACGACTGATTTTTTTAAAGTTGAAAACAAAACCCAGACTCTCCCAGCTGAATGGGGCCCAGAGGACGGCTGGTTCTGGGCGCAGCTGGCCGTGCAGGTGGTGTCACCGCCGTCCGCCACGCTCAGTTCAGTAATGTGGCCACCAGCCACGTGTTGCACGGTGAGTGAAATGCTTGCCCTGCGGCACGACGCAATAACGTTTGAGGCATATCGGGTTAAATGAAAAATTAAATTAACTGGTTTTTTTCTCTTTTCTAATGTGACCACTAGAACATTAAAAACGCCCTGGGTGACTCATATCTCTACTGGGCTGCCCTGGGGCGGCAGGCCGACACAGCAGCTCAGATGCGAAACCTTGAACTTCACTCGACAGGATCTGACTTCTTTTCAAAGTGGAGATTTTAACACTCTGCCACTGCCGAGGACAAATGCGCAACGTTACTGTTGCCTTTAAGAAAAAAAAATCCTCTAGCAGCAGGAAGATTAACTCCACCAACAAGGGGGACAAGTGGAAAAAACATAATGTCAGTCAGCGTGGGTCACTCCGACCTGTTCCCCCTGCCCCTGCCCCCCCAGGACGCTTGCAGTGCCCTCAAACTGCCCAGCCCCCCCCGGGCTCCGGAGGGAAAGAACGAGCAGGAGAAGGGCCCCACGCCCACTTAACCTTGCACTCAGTACCCGCGGAGCCGCTCCCCTGCTGCTGCTACCTTGCTTCAGACCCCCGAGGTGGGCGCGGAGCCCCCCGGCCGGGCCTGCTGCTGCTCGCTGCCCCCCTGCGCCCTGCCCCCCCCGGCCCGGAGGCGACCCCATCCCCAGGAACGGCCACACGCCTTTCCACGCAGTTACCCCTCCGGGAAGCATCCCTCGCTGCCGCCAAGGGGTCCCTCCTCGGGAAGCCACTGCCCTGTGCGGGTCTGGGGGTGCCAGCGAGGTTTAAGGGTTTGCAGAACTGTCCTCCCCGGAGGCAGCTCCTGGGGGTGGGTAATGACCGGCGTCCTGCTCGGGGTGCCGAGGACATGGGTACCATCACGTTGCGAAAACCCCTGAACTGTACGTGTGCGATTGTCACCCTCTGGGCGTGCCGTATTAATCTTTAAAAGGGTTACTTCTTAAAACAGTAACCCCCTGCTTCCTCCCCTCCGCTGTCCCCCCTGCCCGCTCTCTGTGCCTTAAGCAGCACACACGCTCCTTGCCCCCAGCGCTCCAGGGGCTCAGGTCGCCCGTCACCTCCACCGAGACCGTCTGGAAGCACCCCACCTTGGGGGTCCGGCTACGCCTCACCTAGCACCAAGCAGGCTCATCCGCCACAGGGCTTTCTAGGTGTTTTCCCTGCATTATCTCCCTCAGGGGAATGAAAGTAAAAGCAAGGCCTTGTGCGCCCTCAATCAATGCCCTGCCAGGAAGGGAGGAAGGGCGAAGGGCCCGGCTCAGAGCTGCTCCAGGGCAGAGATGTCGCTGACCGGCTCGGCCAGGGCGGCCGCGGGCGGGAGGCCAGCGAAGGTCTGAGGAAGGGGACATGGGGGCACTGGAACCGGGAGAGGGAGAGACGGCAAGAAGGGGCCCCTCCGCGCCACCCTGACAGCGCTGCGGGGGACCCCCGGCCGGCAGAGTGGGCAGTGGGGGCGATTCAAAGCCACCCAGGCCTCCTGGTGACGAGACCGAGCGCACTGTGCCTCACACATCCACGGGCGCTCGCCAGCCTCACGCTCCCAGCACGCATGCTCAGCCTGCGCGTCCTTACACGTGCCGCCACGTGCAGCCCCGACGATACGCACCCACAGCCAGACTCCCGGACACACACTCAGAGACTCACACTTGTTAGCCCAGAGACTCTCACTTACCAACCCAGACTCACACAACCAAGCCCAGAGACTCACATCCATGAGCCCAGAAAATCACTTTCCAGCTCACATTCACACAATCCCAGAGACTCACACTCACCAGCCCAGACACACACTCACCAGCCCAGACACACGCACAATTCCAGAGACTCACACTCACCAGCCCAGACACACGCACGATTCCAGAGACTCACACTCACCAGCCCAGACACACGCACGATTCCAGAGACTCACACTCACCAGCCCAGACACACGCACAATTCCAGAGACTCACACTCACCAGCCCAGACACACGCACGATTCCAGAGACTCACACTCACCAGCCCAGACACACGCACAACTCCAGAGACTCACACTCACCAGCCCAGACACACGCACGATTCCAGAGACTCACACTCATCAGCCCAGACACACGCACAATTCCAGAGACTCACACTCACCAGCCCAGAGACTCACACTCACCAGCCCAGACTCACACTCACCAGCCCAGAGACTCACACACAATCAAGCCCCGACACTGAACCACAATCCCAGTGACTCACACTCACCAGCCCAGAGACTCACACCCACCATATCTCAGGCACATGCACAATTCCAGAGACTCGCACAATTCCAAACACTAACACGCGGCCACACACATACATCCTCAGAAACACCTCTCTCTGACGGGCACACACAATTTAGGCCTTTTCCTCCACATGCCCCATCTCGGAGTTTCCCGTTCACACACCCAGCTCACGCGCGCGCGCACGCGGAGACACAAGGACCCGCGCGCGCTTTCCCCGCCGCCGCGCAGGCCCCGCCCCCGTTGCCTGGTAACGGGCGGCAGCCCCGCCCCGCAGGCGTTGGGGGCGGAGCCCGCGGCGGGGGGCGCTGCCCTCCCCGCCACCCAGCGCTCAGTGGCTGTGGCTCCCGGAGCGGCCCGCGCGGCCGGTACCTGTCTGAGGTCGAGATTGCCCAGGCCTCCGCAGCAGTCGAGCCCCGCCACCGCGCCGTTCGTGGGCGCGGCTCCCCGCCCTAGGGGTTCTTGGCCGGGGACCGCCTCGGGGGCACCGCGCGGGGCCCTGACGGCAGCCCCAGGCCCCCGGAGCGGGCCCCATCGAGCGGGGATGCGCCGCTGCACGGGGCGCTTTCCCGGCGCCCCACCTCGCCCGGCCTTCTGGGAAATGTAGTTCTTCGGCGCCGCATTCCTGGGGCTGGCGACGGCGCCTCGAAGCGCCGGGACTACAAGTCCCCGGGTCCTTGGCGGCTGCTCTGCCGGGGCCGGGGCTACCACGCGACAGCGTACCCTGGGGTCCGGCCGCCCGCCCTGGCTTGGCCCCGGCGCCGCCTGGGCGCGTTATTAACCTGCTGTCGCTGTCCTCGGTTGGCGGCGGTGGGGTTGGAAGCAGGCCGCGCGGGTGGGAGGGATAAGTAGCCGCCCGCACAGGCCTCTGCGGATGTGGGCTTCGACCTGAGCACAGGTCCTGCCGCCCCCTTCTGAGCTCGCTTTTGCCTGAAGTGGTGCACGCCGAGCTCAGCCTGTTACCTCCAGTTCGAGGCAGCTTCTCTCTCCGCTCTCCCCCCTCCCCACCCCCGCCTCGCCCCACCACTCATTCACTCCTCCATTCATTCATTCTCTCCCTGGCTCTTTGTCGAACACCGTCCCCTGGCCTTGCAGTTTCCTACGGAAGACAAAAGACAAAACATGAATAAAGGCTTATAACCTGGATAGGTGTGGGATGTGAAAAAAAAAGCAACACAAAACTGGGGGCTAGGTGACTTGATAACAAAGGAGATGGTCTCGGAATACTCAGGGAAGTCCTCTGAGTAGATGAGCTGATGAGAAGGTGCTGGTCATGGGAGGGAGGGAAGAGATTAGAAAGAGGGAACGGCATGTGCAAAGGCCAGGAGTTAGGAATTGAGAAAAGACCTGTAACCTTTGCAATAGTGATGATAGGAGGAAAGGAGACCAGAAAAGAAGGATTTCAGATGTATGGGTGCCAAGGGAGCTCCTTTTATAGCTGGGTTGTTACTATAGATGGGGAACAAGTCTCAGGAGTTCAGAGGTTTGCTCTAAGGCACTCAGCCATCTGGGGGCCTAAGTAGATCCCTGTTTCTCAATACTTTGGGCAATACTGGCAGCATTTTCCTTACTTATGTGTCTCTCTTCTCTGCACCTTGGTGCAGTACCTACCATTACTGAGTATAGGGAAAGGTTTACATTTGATTTTCACATAAAGGGGAAGGCTGCTGGCTCTGCAGTTGGAGGAGGGAGGGAAAGGGGTTCTCGTGGCTATGGCGCCAAGAATTTGAAAAGTGGCGCCAAAACAAAGGCGGCCAATGATGAGAAGCAGAGACAAATTTGAAAAGCAGCACCAGGAATCAAAGTGCCAAGCCCACCCAGCCCATGGGAATGTAGGGAACTTGGGAGCAGCAACTCAAAGTAAGCAGGTAAGTTAGCTAGACCCCTGGGATAGGCTGTAATGGGGAACAGGTGAGGGACCTGTGTGTTAGGTTTAGGGTATAAATGTCAGTGTTTCTTGCTATTTGGTGCACCGGCCATTTTATTCAGGTCTTGTGCCCGTTCTTGCAAGATCGTTGATAAAATTCTTTTCTCCTCCACAATCGGGTGAGCTTTTGTTTTCTTACAGGGGCAGCCTTCTTTCTAACAACTTTGGGGGCTCATCCAGGATCTGAAGCTTCGAAAGGGAACCCCTGGTTCGGTGGAGGGGAAGGCACGACCAGCTGATTGAGTGGTCTTGGACTCCTCCGTTGGGCACCCGCCTTAGACACCTGGAAGGACCTGAGACCAGGTGCTTAGATCTGCTGGTTGTGGACGAGAAAAGGGGAAGGGAAAATCTGCCTCTCAGTGACCAGGCAACTGTGTACACAGGCCAAGGTAAGAAAAGGGACTATGAAGTATTGCCCTGGTGGTGGGGAGATTCTGATGAGTCTGGGCTTGAAAGAAGCCCAGACAAGACTCAGAATGGGGAATAGAGGCAATTGGTCAACCAGGGAGGGGTATCTGTAAGATCCCCAGGGACATTCCTCCAGATCGTCCATTAGGGAGGATGTTGGAACATTGGACCAATAATGATCAGACCAAGGGAAAGGAAATAACCGCCCGATGTACTCTGGCCAAAATATGGGGCAAATGAGGATTGGCTCTGTGTCAACCTTACTACCTTGCTTTCATAATTCTTTTTGTGTTTGTCTGTTTGTTCAGTGTATGTTTTAATACCTCCAGGTGGTAATATTAAATTGACAATGAAAATTCTTAAAAGAGCTCTCTTCGAAAGGCTAAAAATCAGTAAGTGGACTTGGCTCAATGGGTAGAGCGTCCGCCTACCACATGGCAGGTCCATGGTTCAAACCCAGAACTCCTTGACCCGTGTGGAGCTGGCCCACATGCAGTGCTGATGCATGCAAGTAGTGCCCTGCCACGCAGGGGTTTCCCCCACATAGGGGAGCCACATGCGCAAGGAGTGCGCCCCGTAAGGAGAGCCGCCCAGTGCAAAAGAAACTCCAGCCTGCCCAGGAGTGGCACTGCACACTTACAGAACTTATGCAGCAAGATGATGCAACAAAAAGAGACACAGATTCCCAGGTGGCTGACACAGAAGAACACAGTGAATGGACACAGAGAGCAGACAACTGGAGGGGAGAGAAATAAATTTAAAAATTTTTAAAAAGGCTAAAAATTTGGTAAATTTGTTTAAGAGAATGTGTTTTTTCTTAAGATACTATAGCTGCTTTTCATAAAAGCAGGATGGCAGTATGTAGGACACAACTTGAATGCAGATGGCAAGTTGGAGAAGGTATTGTAGAAGGTAGCAGTAGGTAAGGGAATGTGTTTTGTGAGGGCTGAGTTTGTCTTGAGATGAAGCAACTATTGCCTGTGTGGTTATGGATAGTTATAAGAAATTTGTAGAAGGAATGTTTAAACCGAATTATTTGAATGGATAATTCCAGTAAGTCATTATTATACAGGATCTGAATTGATTTTAATAACTAAAAGTAGCCTCATAACAGGAAAAACTGTCAGGCCACCTCAATCTGCGTGTTAAAGTGATGGTGAAGGGAGATAACCTTGATTCCACTGGGCATCTGTATTGCTGAAGGAGTAAAATGCTCGCTAATTAACGTCGCCATGGTGAAGTGTACAAGTGAAAAGCTCCGTGGTGCTGAGGGACGCTGTGCCCCAGGCCAGGGGAATCCTGGAGCCAACTTCCTGCTTCCTCTAGGGTCACCAGCAAGCTGGCACAGGACACGTAAGTGCAGCAGTGATCACCAGAGCGCTGTGAGCAGAACTTAAACGTGATTGGCATTACGGCCGCTCCCGTGCAGAGACACCGTGTATGGAGCTGCAGCCGTGGCGCTAGATCTGCTAACTGCAACCCAGAAAGAAACCTACGCATTCGCTAGTGAATTGATTGGTATTAAGTGCTGTACTTGTATCTCCTGTTCTAGATATGTGCTTGACGATTATGGTGATATCTTTCCTAGATCGTATGCAGAGGGATACTGAACATGTTAAAAGGTCCTGGTAAACTTCGTTTTCTGAGTAGTTAATGAACATGCTTAATCCAAGTCTCCCTCCTGACCCTTAGTCTAAAACCTGCCCCACTCATACCCTGGGGAGGACTGGCAAACCCACATGCCATCCTGCCAGGGCTCAGCGGTTCCCACCAGGAAGGGAACAGCAAACGAGGTGGCTGGGATCCACTTCAGCTTAACCCCGTCAAGATAGTCCATGGGTAGCCTTTCCTCACCTGGGGTCTGGAAACCAGTTTCTGATGAAAACCATGGACTTCGAGAAGTTCCAGCCCTTAGGAACCTGGCCTTTTCTGTTTTTGTGGCCCAGCATCCTTTCAGTGAAACCCTATATCCTCAAATTTCTAATTAAGTTTATTTCTTCCATCTTGTTAGCTACACAGGGATTTCATCCAGTTTCACCCAGGGTGCCATAGTCATCTTCCTCCAACCATGACAGAATAGCAGGAGGGTTTTACACCTTGTCAGGTAAGGCCTACTGCCCCTACCCAGCAGGAAGCAGTTACAAAAGAGTGACCATCGTCCTTCAGCAGCCCTTGAGAATGAAGGTATGAGCTCTCGGGGAGACAGAGGCTTTAGAGGGGCTCAAACGGGCACTTGGTGCAAACTCCTGTTCCAGCCCTCCCTTCCCTTGAGAAACTTTTCCACCTGTTTGTTACAGTAGATAAAGGGACAACCTTGGGGGCTCTGACCCAAATCTGGGGAGGTCAGAGGAGACCTGGAGCCTTCCTTTCCCAAGTCCAGGGGACTGTGCTGTCTCTGGGGCGTGGCCTGGATGTGTTCAAGCTGTGGTGGCAACTGCTCTCCTGTGGAAAGAGCAGGAGGCTGGCTTTCAGGGGAGCCTCGGTTGTTAGCACCCCTCCTCAGGCCAGAACGATTCTGTCTCCCAGAGCGGGAAGGTGGCTGACTGATTCCTGAATTCTGAAGTATGAGGCTGTCCTGATGGAAAAGTGACTTGCTATTGACACCAGACCACAGCCTGAGCCCGGCCTCCTTCCTCTGGAGGGAACTGACCAAATGGAGGCTCCTGAGCAGGATCGTTTAGACTTGATTGAGTACCAGACCCGAGTCGGATCTGACCTCAGGGACCTTCCCCTGCAGTAGGGGGAAGTTATTCATAGACGGGTCCTCCAGGGTCCTAGGAGGAAGGAGGCACAATGGCTACGCAACTGTGGATGGGCTACCTTGTGAGGTGAAAGAAGCCGGCTGATTGCCCAGTGACTGGTCAGCTCAAACTCGTGAATTATATGCATTAAATCAAGCCCTCAAATTATTAGAGGAAGAGGATGGTACAGTCTATCCCGACTCTAAGTATGCCTTTGGGGCACTCCACACCTTTGGAAAATTTGGGAAGAGAGGAGGTTGATTAACAGCAAAGGAAAAGGGCTGGTCCATGGGGAATTAAGAAAGCAAGTATTGGCCAATCTGTGTTTACCCAGGGAAACATCAGAGGTGCGTGTCAATGGACACCAGGAAGGCCATACATTTGAGGCAAAGGGCAATGGGTTAGCAGATGAAGAGGCTAGAAAACCTCCCTTATTTCCCCTTTGAAGTTGCTGATCCTGATACCCTCCAGTCCCGAAGAGTTTGGGGTCCCCACATTCTCTGAAAAGGAGGAGAAAGAGCTGGAGCAGTTAGGAGTGGCCCCAGATGATCAAGGGAGGGGGCTCCTCCCGGATGGCAGGCACCTTGTTGCATAAACAAGTGAGGAGAGAGGTGTTAGCAGTCCTACACCAAGGGAGGCATTGGGGTACAGGCCACGCGTGATCTGGTTCTTCAGTGATTGAGATGCATGGGCCTTTATAAAGCAGCTAAACAAATAAATGAACGATGCATAATTTGCCAAAAGGTCAATAAGAAAGTCTTGAGGAGGCAAGAACAAGGGGGACGGGAGCCGGGCCTCAGGCCATTCCGGAGCTTTCAGGCTGATCACACTGAAATGCCCCCGTTTCAGTTATGGTAGATCATCTGACAGGATGGTGGAGGCGTAGCCTCTGACCTCAGCGACAGCGTCAGGAACCCTGAAACTGTTCTCAGTCAAATCATTCCTCATTATGGGATAGTGGAAATATAGACCCAGACAACAGCAGCCACTTTACCTCCCATGTACCCCAGAGTATTATGCAAAGCCAGGTGTCACGTGGACCATATACACCAGCACCTGCCATCTTCAGGGAGAGTGGAGAGAATGAATCAACCTTTAAAGAAGCATCTTTCTAAGTTGGTCTTAGAAAAAAGTTATTAGAACCACCCCTAGGAAAGAGCTGGGAATCTCTCCTAATGAAATGCTTCCTGGCTCGCCTCTTCCTAGGAGGGCTCGAGACCTCCCTTCCTTAGAGTCGAAGGATCTCTCCCTTAAGAATTACATGCTGGCTTTGTCCTCTTCTTTGTCATCCCTCAGGCCTCGTGGTTTGCTGGCCCAGGCCCCGCCCCTTGAATTCACTGTCCATCAACACCAGCCCGGCAGGTGGGTCCTAACCAAGCCACGGAAGGAGTCCAGACTTCAGCCACCCGGGAAGGGCTGTTCAGCCACCTGGGAAGGACCCTCAGGTTTGTGGACAACTGGGGCTGCAGTCCAGACAGCAGAAAGAGGCTGCCCACTGCTCTGGAGTCAAGGACCAGTCCCCGGCCCGGATGATGAGTGCCCAGCAGCGCCATCCGGTGCTGGGGGGTAGCTCCAGCCCGGGGTCCCTCAGGGATCACTCTGAGCAGGCGGCAGTTGGGAGGGCGTGTCAGAGAGGGGGAGGGCTGCTCGGACTCTCAGTGGGCTCTGTGGGAAGACGCCCCTCCACGTAGAGGGCAGGCTGCTACCCACGTCCACCTTGTCTAGTGCCTTGGAGACCAGCAGATGAAGGCGTTAAAGTTTCCAGAAATGGGAATAATTATACTGACTGTGATGTTTCAGATTCAGGGCCTGGCAAGCCCCGTTAAAGTGACGGTAAATGTAGCCTCGAGTCTCAGACTGCGCAGTGTGACACCTGCCAGGTGGTCAGGGGTGGAGATTTGGGACAGCGGTGGCGGCTGAGCAGGTAAAATAAACATCTGTGCTTGGAGTCACCACGAGGTGATCTCCACCTCCCCCGTCCCGACTGGAGCTTCGCGTGGTGGGCCAGGGGTACAAGGGGGGCCGCCGGGAACGGAGGAGGCCGTACTCACTGGGAACTGTCAGATCAAGACGGCCTTTTATAAAGGTGATGCCCCCAGACTGCAAAGCCTCCAGCGTAAGCCGGTGGTAGTAACCACTAGAAAGACAGACAGAGTCAGCACAACAACCCTCATTCTCCCCTGACAGAGCCTGTGGGGTGGGGTGGGCGTTACAGGTGAAGCTCCCCTGGGGGGGTTCCGTGTTCGAGTCCTCCCTCCCCCTGCGGACATGACGTCAGCAACGCCCCTCCAGCTCACCCTTCAGATGCCAAGGGAAACCCCCCAAGGCCAGTTCCCCGGTGCAGGATGATCCCCAAGTGGTCAGGACACTTAAGGCGGAGGATTTAAAGCACACCATAGAAAAGAGACAGGATGTGGGGACACAAGTGCCTGGGTAGAATGGGTCAAATACACAGTCGAGAGTCTGAGCAAAAGCAACCGCTACGCTGTGCAGCAGGCCGGCCGTGGCTCACGTCGTGCCCTTTCCGTTAGGTGTGGAAGAGCACGGAAGGGAGTTAAGTGCACGGGGCGCCCCTTCCAGAAGTCTGCTCCTGGGGAGAATTGTAGCACACTGTCCTCTCTTCCCTCCTGTGAAAAAGGGAGACACCAAGGCGTCCCGGCTTCCCGCCTCGGTCCAGGAAGTCCCCTGCTGCCTCTCTAGGTGGGAAAAGGGCCCCAGGACCTTGGGGCCGTGGCCTTGGCTACCCGAGTGTGGCGCGTGAGGGAGGGCAGTACTGGCAGGTCCTCCAGCTTGGCCACACCCCGGGCAGACCTCTGGGGGTCTGCGGAGAGGGCGTCCTCCGACCCGTGTGACCTGGGAAGGGGGGAGCCTGTGCTCTGGCTCAGCTGGCCGCCCATGTACCCCGGCATTGGGAAAAGAGGAGAAACACAAAACCAGGGAAAGGGAAGGAGAGGAGTTTACCTGGTTCCTTTGATGACCGACTTTATCTAGATAGCATAGGAGTTCCCTGGGGAGTCCAAATGAATTTAAAGCTAGAAACCAGGTAGCTACAGGGTTTGGGTCATTCTTTTTTTTTTTTTAAAGATTTATTTATTTATTTCTCTCCCTCCTCACCCCAGTTGTCTGTTCTCTGTGTCTATTTGCTGCGTCTTCTTTGTCTGCTTCTGTTGTTGTCAGCGGCATGGGAATCTGTGTTTCTTTTTAAGGTTTATTAATTAATTAATTTATTTATTTCTCTCCCCTCCCCCTCCACCCCAGTTGTCTGTTCTCTGTGTCTATTTGCTGCGTCGTCTTTTGTCCGCTTCTGTTGTTGTCAGCGGCAGAGGAACTGTGTTTCTTTTTGTCACGTCATCTTGCTGTGTCAGCTCTCCTTGTGTGCGGCACCATTCCTGGGCAGGCTGCACTTTCTTTCACGCTGGGTGGCTCTCCTTATGGGGCGCACTCCTTGCGTGTGGGGCTCCCCTATGTGGGGGACACCCCTGTGTGGCAGGGCACTCCTTGCGCGCACCAGCACTGCTCATGGGCCAGCTCCACACGGGTCAAGGAAGCCCAGGGTTTGAACCGCAGACCTCCCATGTGGTGGGCGGACGCCCTAACCACTGGGCCAAGTCCGTTTCCCTTGAGTCATTCTTGTTCTGGTGAGTCACCTTAACAAAAATGTGGATTGGATTAACTATATGTATTATAATCGACAAGGATTTATCAGTTACACTAAGGATGCGGTTACGGGAAGAGCGGAACAGTTGGATGCTACCAGCCGAGCAGCTGGGGAAGCAGGAGAGCCCTAGACCTGCCGCCAGCAGAGAAAGGAGGCGTCTGTGTTATGGTTGGAGGTAGAGGCTGTGCGTTCATCTCAATAACACAGCCCCAGACGGGACCGTCACCAAGGCCTTGCGAGGCTCCACAGCCTTATCTGAAGAGTTAGCAGAAAATTTCTGGCACTGACAACCCACTCACGGGACGGTTAGAGAGCTGGTTTGGAAATGGAAGGAGTGGCCCTGAGTGTCCTGATATCCCTTATCATCGTAGCTGGTGTACCCACAGCAGTTGTTTGCTGCATCATCCTGTTTACCAAAGGGTTAGCTCAGAGACTCACTGAAACAGCCCTAACCAGACAGATGCCCACACAGCACAAGCAAAATAACCTGTACCCCTTAAAGAGGAAGAGCTCTGTGATGAAGAATGAGGAGGCTCTCAGCAGATTTGAGAAAGTAAATTGTGAAAACTAGAAGAGTCTAAAAGTAAGGGGGGGAGCAGATGTGGCTCAAGTGATAGAGCTTCCCCCTACCATATGAGAGGACCCAGGTTCGATCCCTGGGTGCTCCTGGTGAAAAAGAAGAGAGCGCGCCTCCACAGCAAGCCAGTGTCCATGCAAGTGCCTGCATGGTGAGCCAGTGCCCGAGCGAGTGAGTCACGTAGCAAGATGATGATGCAACAAAACAGAGACAAGGGGAGAGTCAAGGTGAAGCACAGCAGAAACCAGGAACTGAGGTGGCGCAATTGACAGGGAACCTCTCTCCACATCAGAGGTCCCCAGGATTGAATCCCAGTGACTCCTAGAGGAGAGAAAATGAGAAGACAACACTGAGAACAAAAAACAGCAGGGTGGGAGGAGGGGAAGGGGGAAATAAATAAATAAATAACTCTTAAAAAAAAAAAGATACATGAGCCGACATCTGAGTGGCTGGCAAAGAAGGAGGGAGGGAGGGAGGGAGGGGGGATTTGTAAGAAAAGGGCTAAGTTTAGTTTTCACAGGAAGGTGAAGCCAAAGCCGGCTTGGAGGACAGAGGGTTGGGGTTCTAGCTGCTTTTGGAGCCAAGAATTTGAAAAGTGGTGCCAAAGTGAGGAGAGCCAATGGTGAGAAGTGGGGATGCGGTGAAAGGGAGGGCAGCCAATGGCGAGAGGCAAGGGTGGGGCCAAAGTGAGGGCGGCCAATGGTGAGAGGCAAGGGTGGGGCCAAAGCGAGGGCGGCCAATGGCGAGAGGCAAGGGTGGGGCCAAAGCGAGGGCGGCCAATGGCGAGAGGCAAGGCCGGAGCCTATAGTAAAAGAGGCACTGAATTTGGAAAGCGGCTCCCAGCCCACCCAGTGCCCGGGAAGGTAGGGAACTCTAGCAGGGACTCAGAGCGGAACGTGCTAAGTTAACTAGACCCTGAGATAGGCTGTAACCCCGAAGTACCCCATCAGTGGGGAACAGGCGAGGGACCCGCGTGTTAGGTGTAGGGTACAAATGTCAGTGTTTCTTGTTTGACCCACTGGCCATTTCATCCAGGTTGTGTGCCCTTTCTTGCAAGATTGTTAATAAAATTCTCTTCTCCTCCACAATCGCGTGAGCTTTCGTTCTCTTGCAGGCGCGGCTTTCTTTCCAACACCAAGGATTTACCGAGCAGCCCACTGTGCGCCCAGTGCGAATTTGCCTTAGGCAGTACCAATCTTTACCACCTCCTCAGGCCAAAAATACCTTTGGCAGGTTTTTGATCTAAACAACCCTGCCCACATTTCAGGCTGCATGGCTGGCTTCTGGGTTGGGTGTTTGCTCTCCACTGAGGGGGAGTTTGGGGGTGGGGGAAGGTTGCACGGAGTGGAGAAGATTCCTCTGGTTGCATCAGCCGAGGCATGGCCACTGCTGTTTACTATACTGTTTACAGTAAAACAGAAAGGCTGCGGCTTTGGAGCGCATACCAGCCACCTGACCGCGGGCCACGTCTTCAGCTGGGAAGACCTAAGGTGGCAAAGCCCCTCACACGGGACCTTCATAATCCTTGGCACTGACCGAGTTGACGACACAGTAGGTGCTGCAGGGTGAGTTTGCTGGCTGACCACAAGGGATGGGACCCCCCCACGCCCCAGCCCCTGCTCGGGGGGCCCAGGCAGGACCTCCTGAAGTCATAGCCACTTCTGAGGAGCCCGCCAAGGTGGCCGCACCCGCAGACCCACTTCCTGCTGACCTCTCTGGCTGCTCCTTTGCTCCCTCCTTCTCTGTTCTCTCTTTTTGGGTAACCTTTAGATTTCAGCTTAAAGATTCATTCCTTGGGAGAGCCTTCCCTGATAACTTCAGCATCCTGCTCTCTATCCCTGGACCCTGTCCGTTCATTGCAGAATGTTGAGAAGTCGTTATAACTTTGTTTCACTTATCTGTCCCACTACTCTGGAAGCTCCATTTTGCCACTATATTTTATCTGTGTCTGTTGTTTTCTCAAGCCAGGGCGGGCAGGGTGGGGGGAATTGTGTGTTTGGTTTAACTGGCAGCAAAGAATAGTAAACAGCAGTGGCCATGCCTCAGCTGATGCAACCAGAGGAATCTTCTCCACTCCGAGCAACCTTCCCCCACCCCCCAAACTCCCCTCAGTGGAGAGCAAACACCCAACTCAGAAGCCAGCCACGCAGCCTGAAATGTGATCAGGGTTGTTTAGATCAAAAACCTGCCAAAGGTATTCCTGGGCAGAATTGCTCACCTGGCCTTCTGAAAGCTCCCAGGTCCAAGCGGGGACAAGGAAGTCATCCAGGCCAACCTCCCTCTGTGCCATCCCCAGAAAATGGAAATGTCGCTTCTGTTTACATGCCCCAAGTGACAGGAGACTCAGCACCTCTTTTTTTTTTTAAGATTTATTTTTAATTTATTTCTCTCCCCTCCCCTCCCCCTCAGTTGTCTGCTCTCTGTGTCCATTCGCTGTGTGCTCTTCTGTGACCACTTCTATCCTTACCAGCGGCACGGGAATCTGTGTTTCTCTTTGTTGCGTCATCTTGTGTCAGCTCTCCGTGTGTGCGGTGCCATTCCTGGGCAGGCTGCACTTTCTTTGGCACTGGGCGGCTCTCCTTACAGGGCGCACTCCTTGTGCATGGGGCTCCCCTACATGGGGACACCCCTGCGTGGCAGGGCACTCCTTGTGTGCATCAGCACTGCGCATGGGCCAGCTCCACACAGGTCAGGGAGGCCCGGGGTTTGAACCGCGGACCTCCCGCCTGGTAGGGGGACGCCCCAACCACTGGGCCAAGTCCGCTGCCCCCACCACCTCTTGAGGGGCATTTGTTCGTGATTCATAGGGCGAGTCAGCCTTCCTGCGGCCCTGAAGTGGCACACTCCTGTTCTACCCCAGGACCACCTGTCTTTGCCCCCTTTGCTAGCTTTTCACATAAGGGAGAACAATGATCACAAGGTGGTCCCAGGACAAACATCTCCCCGCAGACCCTGCCATGATCGAGAGGCTCTAGGCACAAAGAAGACCCAACCTTTTCATTGCCCCCCTAAACCTGGCTGCCTCCACCCCCAACTTCCAGCCATCACCAAAATGGGCCTTAAGTATTAAAATCAACGTTGGCTTACCCGAGGGCTTGGGATATGAACTCTCCCCACCCTGTATTTCTTTTTCCCTGGACAGAATGAGCGTAAAGCTCTTGCAAACCGGGCTGTGGCAAGGGGGTCACACACGGAAAGGGGCTGGCATGCTTTCTTGATAAGCCTTTGTTTCCTTCCCTCCCTTATAGGGGAGGCTGGGCCGTTAGGATCACAGCGGGGAACCGGGACCCCTGGGTGCAGGACCGGCCCAGCCCTGGGGGCCGGAGGAGCTGGTCGGCAGCCTGCAGCCTCCAGGCTCCCAGGCGCTGGAGAAGGTGGGAAGGCACCCAATGTCCAAACCTCCGCTCCGTGGCCCAGGGAGCGGGCGAGGCTGGGCAGCCGCGTGCCAGGAGTCACTGCCCGCTGGGCCAGGAGGAGGGGAGGGAGAACGGGGTGAGGTGGGTGTGGCCTCCACCCTGCCCTCAGCTTGGCTGGAGGAGCCGGGCAGCAGAGGGGTCGGCGGGAGCCAGGCGGCTGCTGGGACAGGCGCCCTGTCCCTCCTTCCGCTCCGGGCCTGGGAAGGGGCCCTTTCCCCAGTGAGCCTGCTTGTGGGCAAAGGACACAGGGGTGGCTTCACCTAAGCCCAGCCCGGGAGCCACGAGCAGGGAGACCGGTCCTGGTGGGCCTGTCTGCCCCCTCCGCGTCCCTCGCACACACAGCGCCTGCCTCCTGCCAGCCTCCTCCACCTCCCAGAACTCTGCAGGCACGCCCTTGCCACAGGGCCTTTGCTCCAGCCACACCCTCTGCCTGGACCATCCTCCCCACCCTCTCCAGGCTCTCCCCCCCAGGCCCCTGCTCAGGTGTCATCCTTCCACCCTCCCCACACTCCCGCCCCATGCTCCACCCCCTCCCCCTGACTCTCTCTCCAGGGCCCTTGTCACCACATCACACACATGCTCACTTCCTTATTTTATGCACAGTCTCTCCATTAGAAACTCAGCCTCAGGAGGGCAGGAATTGTTACCAGTTTCTCCACAGCTCTGCCCCTGGCCCCTGGATTAGTGACTGGCACAAAGAAGGCACTCAGTGACTTTTATATATATATATATATATTTTTTAAAGATAATTAGTTTATATAAAATGTTACATATAAAAAATATAAGGGATTCCTCTATGTCCCACTCCCCCCACAGCTCCCACTTTCCCCCATATTAACAGCTTCTTTCCTTAGTCTGGTACAGTCATTGCAATTGATGAACACATTTTGAGCACTGCCACACAGCATGGATTATGGTTTATGTTGTAGTTCACACTCTCTCCCAGTCCATTCGGTAGCTTATGGCAGGATATACAATGTCCTGTATCTGTCCCTGCGATGTCATTCGGTACAATTGCAAGTTCCCAAAATACCCCTATATCACACCTCTTCCTCCCTCCCCCTGCCCTCAGCAACTCCCGTGGCCCCTGTCTCCACATCAATGTTATAATTTCTCCCATTGCTAGAGCCACAATAAGTCTAGAGAAGAATACCAGTAAGTCCGCTCTAGCCCATATTCTATTCTCCTTCTCTGAGGATTCTGGGATGTGTCGCCCACCCCACCTCTAGCTGAGAGGGGGCTCCAGTCCCACACGGCTGATGGGTGGGACTCCCCTGCTCGCAGTGGTAGGCGCTCGCTCCTCGGTGTGGTGGTCCATCCTCAGCTCCTTGTCAGCTGTCCTGGGTGAGTCCTGTCGACTAGAGAGTCTGTGCTGCAACTCCACCGAGGCTCAGGGTTGAGCTGGCACTTGGACAGCCCAAAGATTCAAGTCTCTTGGACGTACACCTGCCAATTCCAGCACCAACCATAGGTTCAAACAGAAGGGACAGAGGAGGCATGCACAGAGAAGTCACATCTGAGTCCAACTCTGTCACGCTCGGGAGCACAAACTCCAAAGTAGGGCCCACTGGTGAGGCACCAGACTCCAGAGCCAAGACCGTAGGACCTGGGTGTCTCCGGAGCCCTCGGGAGCCCCTCTATCTGGGGTACCATCCACCTTGGCTGCTGTGAGATCCTGCTGGGAAGTGCGCAAGCGTTACCTCTGGATGACTCCCGACTCGACACTCAGTGGCTGATTACTGAGTGAGTGAGAAGCTCAGGCCCGCCGGAGGTGGGTGGCCTCGAGCAGGTCACTTCTCGGGGCTTCTGTGACCTTCTGAGCAGAAGAGGAGGCCACCACTTGACCTCAACAGCGAACAACTCCGGGCTCCCGCAGGGCCACAGCCCTGGGTGCAGGCTACAGGAAGCAGGTTCTTTTTTTTTTGCTTTTTTCATTTAAAAAAATGCACTTATTAGAAAAGGTGTAGGTCTACAAGCATGGTTCTTTTTTAAAAAATATTTTTATTAGAGAAGTTGTAAACTTTAAAAACAACCGAGCACATGTGTGGAATTCCCACACGACACCCCTCCACCATCACACTACACTGTTGTGGATCATTTGTTACAGATTATGAGGTGATCTCATCAGGCTGTAACCACCAGCTATGGTCCACGGTGTACACTTGGTGTGTTTTCCCATACCCCTCTATTACTAACACGGTCCACCCTTGGCATTAATGCAAGACTATTACAGCATTGCTGTTGACTACAGTATACACGTTACATTATCGTCTCTTTCCCATGTGCTCCTCATCCCACACCCTGCACTAGTGATGGACTCTGCTCTAGTTCACAGACGGACGTTCTCGCATTTGTACCATTAACCACGATTCTCATTCGCCTCTGGGCTCACTGTTATTCAGTCCCTAGATTATTCTCTACCTCTTTTTTCCATTGACGTTTACATGCCTAGACTACCCTTTTCAGCCACAATCCCAGTTATAAACCAGCTGCATTAGTTCCACTCACGATGCCGTGTTACCATCAACTCCGTCCGCTTCCACGCTTTCACAGTCAAGTTAATTAAGTCTCTGTGCACTAAGCACCCGTACCCCTTCTCAGCCAGACACGGAGCTTTTTAAGCCTCGCGACTGTCCTGTGAGGTGGGGAGTGCGGCTCTGGCTTTCCGGAGGAGGACGCCGAGTCACCTGGAAGGAGAGGCAGGATTTAAGCCTGCTGGTCCAGCTCTGAGCTTGACTTTCACGGCGACACACTCCTGCCTCCGGGGTGAAACAACAGCAAGACGCTAGCACACCGCCATGGGTCCCGTGCTCTCCCGGCCCCTCCTCTGCACCCACCAACGCCAGGGAAAACCTCGCCTCCCCTGAGGAGCACGACTGCGTCCCCAAGGACGAAGGTGGACAGTTATCCCTCGCATGGCCTCCAGCTTCCTGGGTGGTCCGCCTTTGCAGCACTTCCCGCTCCCTGCTCTCCAGCCCTCCAGCCACAGGGCCTTTGCACCTCCTGTTCCCTCTGCCTGCACCCGCTGCCTCTCCTTGGAAGGAATGGACATTGTCTGCTTCGCCACCACCGTGTCTCCTGTATCAGGCGCTCATTGAAGACTTGCTGACGGATGGATGAATGAGTGAATGAAGGAATGAATGAGTAAGTACTGGCTCCATGTGCACAGGCTCCAGCCCAGGGTGTCCTGACAGCCTAAGAAGCACAGGCACTACTGAAAAGAGAAGACAGAGGAAATCTTGACCGCCAACATGGAGGTTTATGCCCAGTGAAAGTTTCCTGCCAAAATGGGGGCAAAGTAAAGATATTTTCAGGCCAACACAGACTAAGAGAGTTCACTCCCAGCAGGTCCAACCAGAAGAGAAATGCTGTGGGGAAGATCTTCAGGCAGGAAGAAAAGGATCCCAGATGTAAGCAAAGACATACTTGAAAAGCCCTGAGAAAAAGGCAGCTATGCAGGTAAATCAAATGAAACCATAATGATACCTTGTGGGATTTAAAATGTATACCTAAAAATTTTATATAAAGAAAAATAAACTGAAAAAAAAATGTACACCTGGGTAACAGAGAGAAGGCAGGAAAGCATCATTCAGGTGATAGATTTGGACCGCGTGACCACGGTAGATTGGGCATGTCCCCGTCTCAAAGGACGAGTTCCAGATCTCTTCATCCGCGTTCCTGTGGGTGTGAATCTATTTGTAAATAGGACCTTTTGAAGATGTTTTGATGAGTTAAGGTGTGGCAACTGCGTCAGGATGGGTCTTAATCCTACCGTAGAGGCCTCCTAAAGAGGAAGTCCATGGAAAGGAGCCGGAGACTGGAAGATCAGGCACAGGAGAGATGGCCACGTGACGGAGGCAGACACAAGACCAGGAACCCCAAGGAGGGGCAGCAAGCCGGCACCAGGACACTGCAGGCTTCGGAGAAACACGACCTTGCCAAGACCTCGATTTGGGACTTCTCGCCTCTGAAATCAGACAGCAAATTCCTGCTGTTAAGCCAACCCATTGTGTGGTGTTTGTCATAGCAGCTGGGCAAACTAAGACTGATTACTCAACTGTACTGACATCTTAGCTGAGCAGAATATCCATTCTTTCCAAGTTCCAGTGGGACATTTCTTGAAAAGACTATCTGCTGGAACATAAAGCAAATGTCAACAGATTTTAAAAGGGTTGAAATCACATACTTTATCCTCTTAAACACAGTGGGAATATGCTAGAAAACAAAAAGATAACCAAGGAATCCCCCAATGTTTGGAAATTGAAATATATATATATGATGGTTTGAAGCTATATGGGCCCCAGAAGAGCATGTTCTTAAAGTTAATCCATTCCTATGGGTGTGGACCCCTTGTGAGTAGGATTTTTTGATAAGTAGGATCTTAACTTATGATGTGACCCCTCTCATTCAGAGTGGGTCCTACTCCTTTTACCAGATTCCTTTATAAGAGAATGAAATTCAAACAGAGCGAGAAAGACCCAGAAGCAAGAAGCTGGAAGCAGGGAAGCAGATGTGACTCCACTGATAGAGCGTCCACCTACCATATGGGGGGTCCAGGGTTCAAACCCAGGGCCTCCTGGCCCATGTGGTGAGCTGGCCCACGCGCAGTGCTGATGCGCACAGGAGTGCTGTCCCATGCAAAAAAAGCGCAGCCTGCCCAAGAGTGGCTCCACACACAGGGAGAGCTAACACAGCAAGATGACGCAACAGAAAGAGACACAGATTCCTGGTGCCGCTGACAAGAATACAAGCAGACACAGAAGAACACACAGTGAATGGACACAGAGAGCAAACAACGGGGGCGGGGGGGGTGGGAAGGAGAGAAATAAATAAAAAATGATAATTTTTTTAATCTTAAAAAAAAAAAAGCTGGAAGGAAAGAAACTTGAAAGAGAGTGGGGAGCCCAGCAGATGCCTCCATGTGCCTTGCCATGTGACAGAGGGGCCCAGGCTTGCCGGCAGCAGGTCTTTGGAAAGAAAGCGTTGTCTTGATGATGCCTTGATCTGCATATTTTCATGGTCTGGGAACTGTAAGCTTGGACGCTAATTCACCCCCACGATTAAAAACCAACCCGTTTCTGGTATATTGCTTTCGGCAGCCTAGCAGACCAGAAGGTACATTACTCCAGAGGAAGCTCTGTGAGACCCACCAAGTGCCCCTCCTGGGAGAAGCAGCGGCGGCCGAGCGTGTGGGGCGCTGTAGCTGGCTCGGGGGGGTCGGTGGCCAGCCGTGGGCGAGCAGCAGTGGCCAGGGGCCGGGCTGGGGACCAGACCCCTGAAGAAGCTGGCCTCTGCCGTTGAATGGCACTGTCCAGCACGTGGCAGAGGTCAGGGAGTGCTGGGTGCTTTCAAGTGCTGCAGAGGACGACCAGGGTTCCCAGGAAGTGTTCGGGAACATGTGCAAAGGGGAGCCGAGGACACACAGGTAACTACGGGAGGGCGTGGACTCTGCTCCGTAGGGGGATGCTTGGAGGAAGCAAGGCAAAGGACAACCGCAAATCGAGGCGAGGAGTGGCCAGGACCTCAGCAAAGGCGCTTTCCTTCTCGTGGCACACGTGTCAGCCTGGTGTTTAAGGTTATTTCCTTAGGACTGACCCAGAAGCACAGAGGACGCAGCCAGCCGAACTGCTTTCTGAAGAGCTGCGTCCCTCGCAGAACACTGAAGTTCCGTTTCGCCGCATACTCAGCAGCATAGAGTTTTAGTCTTCCAAAAACATTTAAATTATTTTAGTAGTTGAATATCAATGCCCTGTTTCATTTGGCCATTTCCCCCATTGATTGCAATATTAGGTGTTTTCGCACGTGCTTTTATTTTTAATTAAAGTTGCGTTTTATTTGCGCTTTTTTCCCGATGCCTTCTTTGTTTATTTATTTAATTCCCCCCCCCGGTTGTCTGTTCTCTGTGTCTATTTGCTGCGTCTTGTTTCTTTGTCGGCTTCTGTTGTCATCAGTGGCATGGGAAGTGTGGGCGGCACCATTCCTGGGCAGGCTGCTCTTTCTTTCGCGCTGGGCGGCTCTCCCTATGGGTGCACTTCCTGCGCGTGGGGCTCCCCTACGCGGGGGACACCCCTGCGTGGCATGGCACTCCTTGCGCGCATCAGCACTGTGCATGGCCCAGCTCCACACGAGTCAAGGAGGCCCGGGGTTCGGAGGCCCGGGGTTTGAACCCCGGACCTCCCATGTGGTAGACAGACGCCCTAACCACTGGGCCAAGTCCGTTTCCCTCCAATGCCTTCTTGTGCCTTCTTTCCAAAAGACCCATGAGCCTGAGTCTTAGCAGGTTCTTCTTTTTTTTTTCCCCGAAGATTTATTTATTTCTCTCCCCTTCCCCCCCACCCCCATTTTCTGTTCTCTGTGTCTGTTTGCTGTGTCTTCTTTGTTTGCTTCTGTTGTCGTCAGCAGCATGGGAATCCATGTTTCTTTTTGTTGTGTCATCTTGCTGTGTCAGCTCTCCGTGTGTGCGGCACCATTCCTGGGCAGGCTGCACTTTCTTTTGCGCTGGGCGACTCTCCTTACGGGTGCACTCCTTGCGCGTGGAGCTCCCCTACGCGGGGGACACCCCTATGTGGCAGGGCACTCCTTGCGCGCATCAGCACTGCGCATGGCCAGCTCCACACGGGTCAAGGAGGCCCGGGGCTTGAACCGCAGACCTCCCATGTGGTAGGCGGACGCCCTAACCACTGGGCCAAGTCCGCCTCCTTAGCAGGTTCTTGAACTTGTTCATTTAAATAACTTAGCCACTATCACTTTTAAGGAACTAAAGAAACTTTTTACCTGGAAAAATGTCTAACCCACCAAAAAAAAGTACAGGAATTATACAATAAATACCCATACATCCTTCACCTAGACCTTTAACACTTCCCAACACGTGCTTCATCCCTTTACAGAGAACTGCTCTTTCTCTACGAGCTATTTGAGAATAAGATGCAGACTCTCTGCCCCTCGGTGCGCATCTCCTAAGAGCAAAGGAGCTCTGCAAAACCGCAACTCCATGCTCAAAATCGGGACGTTGACCTCTGGTGCAACAGTGCCACCTCATACACAGTCCATTTTAAATTTCACCAATTGCCCTGATAATAATGTCCTCGTTGGGAATTGAATCTCCTTCCCCGCAAAGACACGTTCAGGTCCTCCCTTATCCCCGGTGCTGCGGGTGCGAGCCCGTCGGTAAACAGGACCTTAGAAAATGTTATTTTTAGTTGAGGTGTGGATTCATTCGTGCAAAGGGTCTTCGAAGACCCTGTTTAGAGGAGGCCAAATAGAGTTGAATCAAGGTGGTCTTTAACCCATGTGACCAGAGTCCTTATGAGCAAAGGAAATTGGACCCGGAAGGAGAAGCCAGAAGTCAAAAGAGCCTGGAACAAGACACCAGCAGAGAGCACTTGCCGTGGGACAGAGGACGGCTCTGGGGAAAAGGGGGCCCTGCGGTCCCCAGAGGTTGCGCTTCCAGCTCCAAAACCGCGAGGCGAGACGTCCTGACTGTTCAAGCAAACCAGCGTGCGGTGTTTGTCGTAGCCGTCCTGGCAAACCGAGACGGTTCTCCGCAGCACATTTTTTTTTCTCAGATCTCCAGGCTTGGATCCAGATCACGTGTCGCCTTCAGCTTCATCTAGAGCAGTTCCACCATCTGCCTTTGTCTTTTGCGACACTGCCATCTTTGAAGAGCCCAGGCTGGTTATTTTGCAGAAGGCCGCTCGGCTGGCTTTTGTCCGGCGCGTGCCCACGAGTCGATGCCAGGCTGTGCATCCGGGGCGGGACGTTACGGATATGCCGCTGCCCCCCGGTACGCTCCACCGGGAGGCACCTGCTGTCCGTTTCTCCTCCGCAGAGGCCTGCGTATTCTTTGCTATTTTCTTTCTACCAAATTACCTGATCCTGCCGTCCACCCCTGAAGCATTGTTTTCACTCATTCCCAACACACCTGGGGTGGCAACAGCTGAGCCCGGGAGGGCGGCTCGGACGCAGCGGTCTCGGCGAGGGCCCAAGGCCAACAGCGGGGCGGGTGTCGTCCAGCCCCTCGCCAGCGGTCCCCGTGGGGCCAGGCAGGTAAGCATCCTGTGCGCTCCTAGCTGGGGAGGGGCCTCCGACGAGCGCGCCGTCATCCCGGCAGCAGCTAGGCCCAGCTTACGGGCAACCCGTGAGAAAACCCCGCAAGGAGCCGAGGGTGCAGGGCGAGGAGCTCGGGCCGAGGGCTGGTCTGCTCCAGGCCGCCTCCCGGCCTAACCCGCGTCCCCCCTAAGTCACCACCGCGTCACCTTTAACAGGCAGTGCCTGGGCTAGAACCTGCTCCCGACGGGGGCCGCGCCAGCCCATGGGTGGAACAATGCTTTGTGTTAGAGTCCACCTTGGAAATTGCAAGAAATCGAGCTTCCCTGGCTGACACTCATTAAATGCACCCCCCCCCCCCAAAACCCCCCATGCATTTCCACACGGCCCCTAGGAGGCGGTCACGGTGTGGGAACGAGCTGGATAACAGCCAACAGCTGCTATCAAGGGCTTCTCAGGTGCCGGCCTTGAGCCAGTTACACATCGCACAATCCAGCTCACAGGCAGGAGAGCGAGACCGCGGGGCGAAGCGACTCCAGGCAGCGTCGGTGCCGAGTCGCACAGCCCAGCCTGCCTGGCTCTGAGCGCCCCCTGTGCAAAGTCACCTGTTCACTGGGACCCAGGTTTCTGAGTTGAATCCGAGTGATCGACTGGAAGATCATTCAGGCCACGATCCCCTCCCCGTGCTGCCCACCGTGCGCTGTGAGCAGGGCGTGCGTCCCTGTGCCGTTTGACCTTGGCCTTGACCTTGTGACTTGCTTTGGCTGACGGAACGTGAGCAGGCATGACGTAAGCAAAGTCTTCCAACGTGCTTGAGCGGCTCAGTCGGCTGCTCGTGCTCCAGCGGCCCACCGTGAGAGGTGCACAACGTGGGGGACCGCTGGCCCCGTAGCCCGGAGCCACGGAAACGACACACCGACTCAGTCCAGCCCGGCTGAACTGCCCAGCCAAACCACAGTCAGCCTGCGGAGCCGTGAGCACGGGGGCAAATACTTGACACGAGGAAAGGACGTTGCAGTCAGCCACTGAGTCTGGGGGTGCTTTGTTACACAGCACAATTGCAGCAGTAGCTGACCGATACAACCTAGGACTAGCTTGACCACTTACGAACTATACACGCTTGGGTGGGTTATTTTGTTTCAGAAGATCTCCATTTCCCCACCAACGTAAGAGGGTGATGACAAGACTTGCTGCCAGGTTTGAAGGGGACAGTACGTGCAGAGCTCTGAGCCCCAGTGCCTTGCCCACGGGAAATGTCTGGTGAAGGCTGGTTATTCATTGCTGCTCCTGGCTGTGGCTCTCCGGCTCCTGCTGCGGCGGTCACTTCCCCTCTCAAGAACTCGGAAATGAAGGCGGGAAAGGCTAATCCAGAGGTTAACAGGGGAGGGGGCTAGAGAGGGAAGCGCCTCGCCCTGGGGGCCAGAGCAGCCCCCTGGCCCCTGAATCACTCGCCCGCCAGGCCCCACCCCCGTTGGTAAAGGTCTGGAGTGGGCTGCCCGGGCGGCAGATGGCCAAGCTCCCGGCGGGGAGGCCCGGCCAGGTCAGGGTGACCCGCGGGTTCCGGGAAGCGGCCAGGTGTCACCCTGCTTCGGCCGAGACCCGGGCGTGGGCATCGCCAGCGACAGGCCGAGCCGGCAGCGGGCGCCCGTGCAGGGTTTGCTGTTTGCTGGTGCTGGCCGCCGGGGGCGTGCGTCCGTGCAGGGCCCAAACCCAGGCCACCGCGGTCCCCAGGCCGCCCCTGCCTCTCGCCCGGTGGGGCTCCGACACAGCTGGTGGGGCTCGGACACAGCTGGGGCCCCCGCCGCTCCCCGCCGCGCTCCTGCTGCGCCATCTCAGGCAAACGCCCTGCCCTCTCTGGGCGCGGGTTCCGCAATCCCGGCCAGCGCACGCCCCTGGCACGGCCCACCCCCCCCCCCCCCCCCCCCCGCCCCGGCCGGCGACAGAGCAGTGCTCGGGGCTCCGCGGTCGCACGCGCTCCCCAGCCCGGCCGCAGACCCGCGCATGCCTGCGGGTCCCCGGCTTCCCGAGCCCCCTTTCCTTTCACTCCCACAGGCACGCCCGAGCCCCCCCCCCCCCCCCCCGTGGGTGCTTCTGCTTCTGGCTCAATTCCCAAGCCCCCCAGGCCACCCCAGCTCCTCCCTGGCCCGCACTCAGCCTCCGAGCCCCCCCTCGCTCCCCCAGGGCGCTGGCAGCCCGTCTCTGTGGTGCGCAGCGTCATTCTTAATATACAACAATGTCATTCAGATATAACTCACTGCCATCCGATCCCGGCGTTTAAAGCCGTGCGGTGTGCGGTGTGTTCCACAGGACTGCGCAGCTGTCCTCACGACCGGTTTTAGAACATTTGGACACCCCAAAGAAGCCCTGCACCCCTTAGCCATCACTGTGCATCCTCCCAAACCCCCAGCCCAGAGCACCCTCTAAGCTGCTTCCTGTCCATGAAAGGGTCCCGTTTTCAGCATTTCCTGTCGATGCGCTCAGGCGATACGTGTCCTGTCACCACCAGCTCCATCCACCCAGCCTCGTGCTTTCGAAGGTCGCCCGAGTTGTCCCCTGTATCGGGGCTCCACTCCTCTTTACGGCACAGTGATAGTCCCAGGCCGCCCTGGGCGCGCCCACCCAGCTGCTGGCAGCTATTTGGGCTGTCGCCATGTGGGAGCACACGTGTACAGGTTTTTGTGTTTCCCTTGGAGAAATTGCTGGATCCAATGGTAACTCAGTGGCGGCGGACTTGGCCCAGTGGTCAGGGCGTCCGTCTACCACATGGGAGGTCTGTGGTTCAAACCCCGGGCCTCCTTGACCCGTGTGGAGCTGGCCCATGCGCAGTGCTGATGCGCGCAAGGAGTGCCCTGCCACGCAAGGGTGTACCCCGCGTGGGGGAGCCCCACGCGCAAGGAGTGCCCTGCCACGCAGGGGTGTCCCCCGCGTAGGGGAGCCCCACGTGCAAGGGGTGCGCCCCGTAAGGAGAGCCGCCCAGCGCAAAAGAAAGCGCAGCCTGCCCAGGAATGGCACCGCACACACGGAGAGCTGACACAGCAAGATGACGCAACAAAAAGAAACACAGATTCCCGGGCCGCTGACAACCACAGAAGCAGACAAAGATGACGCAGCAAATAGACACAGAGAACAGACAACCAGGGTGGAGGGGGAAAGGGGAGAGAAATAAAGTAAATAAATAAAATCTTAAAAAACAAACAAACAAAAAACCAAATGGCAACTTCCTTTTAACCCTTGGAGGCACGGCCAGACTGTTTTCCACAGCAGCTGCACCATTTACGCCCCCGCCAGCCTCGCCTGGGCGGTCCAGCTCCCACATCCTCTCCAGCACCTGCCCGGCTGGTCTTTTATGCTGCAGTCCCCCCAGCGGGTGTGAAGGAGCATCTTGCTATGGGCTGCTGTTTTACTTCTACCCCCCCACACCCCGTTGTTTGCGCTTGCTGTCTGCTCTCCATGTCCATTCATTGTGTTCATCTTTGGGTGACCCTGGGATCCAAACCCGGGAACGCCCATGTGGGAAGGAGGTGCCCAAAGGCTTGAGCCACCTCCGGTTCCTGCTTGTTGGGACTCTCATTGTTTTTCCTCATTATGTCTCCTTGTTGAGTCATCTTTTTGCATCAGCTCATCGCATCAGCTTGCTGTCTTGTTTGTCTTCTATAGGAGACACCAGAAACCAAACATGGGACCTCTCATGTGGTAGGCGGGTGCCCAACTGTGTGAGCCACATCCGCTTCCCTCATTGTGCTTTCGGCTAGCATTTCCCCGATGACTTTGGGCGTCTTTCCAGGTGCTTGTGGACCATGTGCATATCTTTAGAGAAATGCCCAATCAGATCCTTCACCGTGTTTTTAAAGTGGATTGTTTGTCTTTTTATGCTTGAGTTGTAAAGTGTGACACATTGTCACTGAGGTTTTCCTGTAATGACACGCATACACGGGGAGGGTTTAAAATTGAACGCTGGAATTCCTGGAGTCAGAAACTCAAATACAGGGTATAGGTTACAGGTGACGTGGGATGGCTAATGTTTAACAAGCACAGAGGTGCTGGTTTGGGGCGATGGAAGAGTTTCGGTCGTGGTTGTGTGATGGCGGCACAACATCTGAATGGGGCTACCAGGGGAAACTGTAGAGAGTGTAAATGTTTCTAGAGTAAAAATTTAAAAGGAAACCATAGGGCTGAGCGACACAGGGACCCCAAGTAAACTATGGACTGTACTGAGTAGTACAATTAGAGTAGCAGCCCCTCATCAAAGTAACAAATGCAAACTGTTAAGAGTGAGGGGGTACTGGGGGACTCTGTTTTCTGGATGGTTTTTCGGTAAACCTACAACTGCTGTCATAAAAATTTTTTAATGAAAATAAATAAATAAATTGAATTCCAGAAACCCCTGGAGACAGAAAGGAGAGGACAGCTTGCCGGGGGCAGGGGAGAGGGAGAACGAGGAGTTCATGCAAAGCGGGACGGAGGCTGCTGTTGGGGCGACAGGGACCACCCGGTAACGGGTTGCGGGGGGGACCCCAACGAGCGACTGCGATGAAGCCCACCCCACGGTCTGAGATGGGAAAGTTTACATTGTCCGTGTGTTTCCACAACTTAAAAAAAATAAACCAAGCCCCTGCAGAGACGATGACGATTAAACGCAACAGCTGCTCCTGGACGGGCTCTGACTGGGGCAGACAGAAGCCTCCAAAGGACGTTTCTGAGACACATGGAAAAAACTGGAATATCGATCGTAAGCTTTAGGTCAAGGTTAAGTTTCTTGAACTTGGTAACTGCACTTAAGGTGGTTGCATAAGGGGGGACCCTTGACCTTAGGAAAGGCACACGGCGGGATTCAGCGTCCGCGGAGCGGGATGAGTGCAGCCTGCTGTCAGCTGCTGAGAAATGGTAGGTAGATAGATGAGTAGATGATAGGTAGACGATAGAGAGAGAGGTAGGTAGATGGATAGATGATAGAGAAGATGTAGACGGACAGGGAGATAGATGATTGATAGAGAAACAGATGATAGATAGAAATAGATGATAAAGCAAAAATGTGGCAATGTGTTCAAATGGTATTATTTTTGCAACTGTCTTGTACCCCTGAAAATACTTCACAACAAAAAATTGTTGAAGAATGAAATTGCAGGCCGGCCATCATGGCTGCTCAGCTTTGCCCGCCCAGCCGGAAGCAGCCCCTGCCTCTGGAAGCCAGTTTGCAACCCCCACTCTGGGGCCCACTAGGGCCCTTGGGATTTTCCTTCCTGCAGCCCCTCCCTCTTCCCCCACGCTCCCCATCTGTTGGGAAAACTCCCCCCTCTTCAATTGCTTCCAGGCAACCTCAAGGCCTTTCCTTTACCTAATCAAGGGCTCTTTAAAGTGTTTTTCCAAACAAGAGCTGCTCTTTCTCTAAACAGCCAGCTGCAGCGGGCTCCCGCACATCTCCAGAAATAGCTGCAGCCTGCTTCTTCCGAGGAAGATTGTTTTGCTCCCGGTCACCCCTCGTGAATGACTCCTAATTTTCCATTTCCTGGTCAGGCTGCTCTTTCGAGGTGCTGGACGCCACCGGCCTGCGGACACCTCCCCAGGGAGGGCTTCCAGGCTTGCAGCACTGAGCCTGCTCCCCCCTGCTCCCCGCTGGCTCTGCCCAGACTGCCCTCCAGGCACCAGGACACCTGCCCCCCACGCACACGTGACACGACGAGGAAGAAGCCTTCCCTGAGCTGAGACTCTGGGGCTCGCTTGTCGTAGCGACTAGCATTACTTCACTAAGACCAGGCTGCCCCGGCACCAAACGGGAGGACGGAGTTCCCCTGCGAGGAGCTGACCACGGCCGGAGACCCTGCAGGGACCAGAAGTGACTCCACCCCTTCGCGCATCAGACAGTTTTGTAGATTTTTCCAGCTTTGGCAGGTAGGGCCCCAAGTAGGGTTTCATGTGATTTTCTAAAAACCAAAGAGTTTCTTGTACCAGTTACATCATCTGTGTTGTTTTTCTCAGGGGACTGTGCGGTCCTCGAGAGCAGGGACTGGATGTCACCAGGGCCAGCAGCGGGCTCAGCACACAGCAGGCCGGGGCAAGCGTTGGTGGATACCTCTGGGCAGGGAATTGCTCTGGCTGGCCAAGCCCACCCTCTGCCCTGGTGTCCCTATGGGTTAGCAATTTATTCACCTCCAAGATACAGAAAACCCAACCAACAGAGGCGTACACAAATAGATTTTTTCCCCACCTAACAGAAGCCCAGCTGGACCCTATCTCAGCCATCTCTAACTTATTGATCCTTCATGCTCATGCTTTGGCCTCATGGTCACAAAATGGCTGCCATAGCTCTGGTCATCACACCTGCATTCAAAGCCCAAAGAAGCTGAAGGAAGGGGTAAGGGCCCTGCTACCTGTACCTGTCTCTTGTCATCAAGAGAGCAAAGACTTTCCCAAAAATCCCCTTAGCTGTCTTCTACTTAGGATTTACTGGTCAAAACTGGGTCACATGACCCGGAGGAAAAGTTGGGAAATTTGGTCATCAAAAAAGATCCTGACGGGCTTAGAACATTGATTCGAATGCAAACCGATGCTCTGTTAGTCCAAAGGGAGAAGTACTAGGAAGGCAACTGACAGTGTCTGCCTCGATTTCCCATCTCACCCCTGGGGCTGCCAGACGGCCCCTTCCCTTCGAGCACCTTCGCCCAGGACCGCCAGCTCGGGCTGAGCCCCGCGGAGCCACCTCGCCTGGCCTCCCCCGGCCCGACGCGCTGAGGGTGAAATGGCAGCAGAGAGCAAGCCCGCCGCCCGCCCACGCCCGCCTGCCGCGTGTCCCGTTCCCGGGAACCCTATGGCGGCCACACCCCGGCCGATGGCCTCTCCCGGCAGCGCCCTTCCCGGGCGCAGGGGCAGCCTGGGCTGCGGCCCCTGGAGGTGAAGGAGTCTGAGTCACTCTGCCCAGAAAGCGGCTTCTGTGGAATAAACACAGCATCTCCCGATCACGCTCCACCCAGGAGGCCGTCACGTCCCCCCGCAGCCCCGGCCGCTCACGTGAGCCGCAAATAGCCACTGATGCTCCCAGATGTAGAATCCAGGATTCCCAGGAAAGGAAAAAATAGAAGGAGGACGTGCTCCCCACGTTCAAGCGACTGTGGGAAAGCGGAGGAAGGGATCCAGGGAACTGGGTCAGGCTGCTGATAGCCGGCGTGCACCAGGCGCTGAGCTGAGCACGCCACCGCGGCCGCCGCCTGCACCCCCAAGCCAGCCCGAGGGGGCTCTTACCACCCCATCCCTCAGGTGGAGAAACTGAGGCTCACAGCCGCAAAGTCTCTGCAGGACGTGAGCTGTGTGGTCAGTCTGGATTTGTTTCCCAGCTTGGTCATTTCCTAGCTGGACTTAAATTCCCCATGCCTCAGTTTCCTCATCTGTAAAATGAGAAGAGATGTATTTTCTTAAAAATCCTCGATAAATTAATATGTATAGGGAAGCGGACTTGGCCCAGTGGTTAGGGCGTCCGTCTACCACATGGGAGGTCCCCGGTTCAAGCCCCGGGCCTCCTTGACCCGTGTGGAGCTGGCCATGCGCAGTGCTGATGCGTGCAGGGAGTGCCGTGCCACGCAGGGGTGTCCCCCATGTAGGGGAGCCCCACGCGCAAGGAGTGCACCCCGTAAGGAGAGCCGCCCAGTGCAAAAGAAAGTGCAGCCTGCCCAGAAATGGTCCCACACACACGGAGAGCTGACACAACAAGATGACGCAACAAAAAGAAACACAGATTCCCGTGCCACTGACAACAACAGAAGCGGGCAAAGAAGGCGCAGCAAATAGACACAGAGAACAGACAACTGGGGTCAGGGGGGAAGGGAGAGAAATAAAAATAAATAAAAATCTTTTTAAAAAAATTAATACGTATAGGGAAATGGATGTGGCTCCAGCAGTTGGGCTCCCACCTACCATATGGGAAGTCCAGGGTTCAATGCCCAGGGCCTCCTGGTGAAGGCGAGCTGGCCCACGCAGTGAGCTGGCCCACACGGGAATGCCACCTTGAGCAGGAATGCCGCCCCGCGTAGGAACGCCATCCCGCGCAAGAAAGCCACCCCACACAGGAGTACCGGCCAACGCAGAAAGCAGGCACAGCAAGATGACGCAACGAGACACACAGAGGAGAGACAATAAGACGACGAAGCCCAGGCAGAGGCACACGCTCAGGTGCAGGCGATGAGTCATCCGGTGAGCGCGAGGGGTTCTGGGAAGCAGAGAGCAAACACTGCTCCCAGGAAGGCTGTGTTTTAAGTGGGGGAAGTGGCCCACTCGGGCCGGCTGTCGGGAGGTAGGTCCTGGCACGTGCCAGGCGCTGACTTGGGCTGAGAAGCCCGCCAGGCGCTGCGCCCCACACCCCGGGCACCTGCCCGGCTCCCTCTGGGCCCCGGGCCCTTGCCAACCTGCAGCAGAGCCAAGAGCCCCGAGCGCCACGGACGCGCCTTCCCGGGGAGAGAGGACTAACGCCCTCTCACCAGTTAAGACGAGGCCACACTGAGCCAGGGAGGCCTCCGTCCGGGGAGCCTGGAGCCCGCGCAAGGCAGGGAAACGTGGGCGCAGCGGGTGGGGACAGGCGGGGAGCGCGACCGCCGCGGGAAGAGGTGGAGGGTGCGTCCTGGGTCGCGGCCTCAGGCACAGCACGGTCCTGCCGGCGCCTTGAGCGTGGCCCTCCAGCCCCCAACCGTGAGACAAGACGTCCCTGTGGCTTAAGCCGACCAGTGCGGGGTGCTTGTTACACAGCCCTGGCAGACTGAGACAGGGCCCGTGGACCAGGCTAAGGAGTTTGGGTTTATGGTGAAGGCATTTGGGGAGCCAGTGGGTTTTTCTTTTTTTGGGGGGTGGGGGGGTCAAAAACACATAACCAAAAAACCGTTTACAATTTAACCATTTAAAATTGCACAGTTCAGTGACATTTAGGTCACAAGGTTGTGCCGCCATCACCAAACTGGCTAGTTCCAGAACTTTTCCAGCACCCCAAAAAGGAAACCCTGTCCCCACCAAGCAGTCCGCCCCCCAGCCCCGGCTAACCAGCGGTCCACTTTCTGTCTCTGTGGATTGCCCTCCTCTGGGCATTTCCCGTAAGTCACGTGGCCTTCTGCGTCCTGCTCCTTTTGACTTGATTTTGTAAAGGCGCCTCTGGCGGCTGCTGGGAGGAGCGACATGGCGGGGCCCGAGCGGAGGGAGGGGGGCCAGGAGGCCGGTGCCACCGCCAGGCATGTGGCAAGAAGGGAGGGCTTGGGACCTGTCGGGGGGCCGGCCCTGGCTGGGGCGAGGATGGCAGAGAACGGGATGTGCCGAAGGCGGCGCCAACGTGAAGTGGCAGGGGACTCAAGAAGGGGACAGTGGGTAAACCTAAGCCCGCTCGAGAGTTCAAGAGCCTGGGAAGGGCAGGGACCCTTAGCTCCAGCCAAGCCTGCACCCCTCAAAACGTGAGCGTCAGCCACGGACTTTGCCATGGGGGGGCGGGGCATCCACTTCCAGATTCTTCTAGATTCTTCCAGATTTTCCCTGCTCAGTGGGATGTACGTCAGCGAGAAGCCTGGTTCTAAAGCTGCGAGGGCCGCGCTCACCGCCTCACTAGCGGAAGAGGTGCTGGGGGCTCAGGGCGCAGGCACAGCTGCGCAGGTTGAGCACTGCCCAACGCCAGGTCGCGGGGTAACCGGCGTCCTTCCTGGAGCTAAGCGACGCACGGCCTGCGCAACTGTGCCTGGCGGGCACGCTCATCCTCGAGTTGCCGGGACAGGAGCGCCTTCGAGAAGGAAGAGGAATGTGTGGGGGAAACACGAGCGCTCTCTTTTCCTCTGAAGCTTGAGTGACCTCGCTGGTATTCAGACTCAGCCCCTGGAGTCGCCACATCCACTGAACTTTCTTTTTTAAGGAAAAAAGCCTTGACCGGGGAAATGTCAGCTCTGAGGTCCATCCGGCTGGTTCATCGCCTTCTCCAGGCGGCCCCCCCAGCCGCCACTGCCTCCCCACTCGGCAGTGGGCACGGCGCTCCCTGGAGCCTCGGGCAGTTGCGAGGGGTCGTGGTTGAGCACCTGCCTCTCGAGAGCCCCGGGCTCGGGATGGAAAACTGGCTGGATCTCTGATGGGTCGTGGGGCACAGGCGCCCTCACCTCGCGGCGCCGCTGGGGCGGGGAGCTGGCCGGAGGGAGCGACCCCCGCGGCCGGCCCCTCCCCCAGCTGCCCAGGGCACCCTCCCGGCCGGGCGAGGAGTCGGGTGCTGAGCTGTGGGGAAGGCAGGGGGCAGCGCTCCTCGCAGGGAGCATTCCGGTTATCTCCAGTAGAAAGAGCAGAGGACCGGGACGCCCCAGCAGGGGTGCTGGGGGAAGGGGCATTCCCCGAGGGCCCCCTCATTTTTTTGGAGGCCCCGGGGATTGCACCCGGGACCTTAATTCTGGGAGGCAGGCGCTCAACCCCTGAGCTAAAACCACTCCCCCAAGAATGCCCTTTGGCCCAGCTGCCCACTGAGCCGCGCTGGGGGCTGCCTGGCTGACCAGCCTCACAGGGCCCCTGGACAACTACCAGAATCCCCTCCGCTGGAACCCCAGGCCCTGTGCTCCCCCAGATCCACGATGGGGTGCCCCTCCCTCTGCAGACACACCATGACCTGCCTCTGAATTGCAACTCCAGCCCGGGAGTGGGCGGGGGCCCCCGTGAGCGCCACTGGACCACGAGGCACCCCTGGGGGCGGGGCTGGCTGGGCCCTCGAGTTGAGGTATCTACCAGGTGGGGTCCCCCCAAAAACCAAAGGGGCCCCTGACCAGCGCCCGCCCTGGCCCCTGAACGGCCCTGGGGCTGCCATCTGTGAAATGGGGCTGGGGGCGGCTGCTCGCCGCGACTCTGGCAAGGGGGTGACAAAGCCACGCTCTGTTTGCCAGACTGAACGCCAGGCCTGGGGGCCAGGGGGCGGGAGGGTCCCGGCCGGGCAGGACCTTCCCGTGTCATCTCCACACCCCCTCCCTGGGAGCCGGGGGGCAGCCAGACCCCAGCCGGCCCCCCGCGGCCGCCACCTCCACCAAGCAGGCACAGGGTCCGTCATTCCACTGCTGCGGGGGACGCCAGGGGGCTCCTCGCCGGCCGCGGGAGGAAGGACCCTCGGAGACACACACCGCCCCCGCGGGCTGGAGCAGGAGACAAACGGTGGGAATCTTGGGGGTCCCCACTCCACGGTTTCTGCTCCCCCGTTTTCTCTGCCTGGGAGCCCACCTCTTCAACAACCACCTCCTTGGGGGAGGCCAGGGGCCTACGTCCAGGTGGAGAAGGGGCCACGGGAAATCCAAGCCAGGTCCTGAAGCTGCTGTGTGGCCTCGGGGCAATCCCTTGCCTTCTCTGAGCATCTGTAAACTGGGGGGGTAATACCAGGAAGGGCCCTTCTGATTCCAAACCGCCTGGGCGCCCTCTCCCCATGGACCGCTCGGAGTGGTTTCCGGTCTAGCCCTGGGCTCTGGCCAGAGGCTACCCCCTTGGGGCAGCCGGGCAGTTCTGAGGGTTTGGGTCTCGTCCCTGCTTCCCAGGAGAAAGGACCCCCGTCCACACCGGCACCTCCTGGGACCACCAGGCACGTGCTTTCCCGCTGAGCTGCTGAGGGGACCCCAGGCCTCGTAAGGCCCTCCGCCCCCCGAGCTCCCCGGAGCAGGCGCGGCGCCCGACGGCCCCCCACACTCCCGCCCGCCCCCGCCAGCTTTCCGCGTTCCCCGCGCCGAGCTGAGCAAGGTCCCTGGGAACCCAGCCTAGGCCCCCGGGTGCAAATGGGGAAACCGAGGCCCGGTGAGGGAGGGGGGCTCACCCTCCCAGCTCAGTGGCCGAGCTGGGGACGCATCGTCCCGCCCCGTCCGTCCTTTGTGTGTCGCCATCCGCCATCGCGGAGTCACAGCTGCACAGCGGCCAGCGCCCGACCCCAGGGGGGCAAGGACTCAGAGCAGCCTCTGGCCATGTCCTGGGTCACTCCCGGAGGCTCGTGATGTAGGAGATGCCATCGCAGCCAGCGGTGCGGAAAATTCTAGCAACGGGGTGCACTTGGAAGCCCAGAACAAGGGTCTGGGGTGGCACTCATGGTAGCCAGATCTGAGCATAAAATCTGGTCACCTCTGAACCCCAAGAAGTGCCACACACAGGAAGGGGCTGTGCCCCCAGGCCATGCCCTGTCTGCCTTGCCCACTTCTGGCGCTGCCCCCGGGGTCATCACAAACCCGGACGGAGAGCCTGCCGCCCTACTCTTCCGAAATCGTCTCCTACATCTACAGTGCCTGCAGTGGGGAGTGGTTGTGGCTCACCTGATAGGGCGTCCGCCTACCATACGGAGGGTCCAGGGTTCAAACCCTGGGCCTCCTGACCCGTGTGGAGCTGGCCATGCGCAGTGCTGATGCGCGCAAGGAGTGCCCTGCCACGCAGGGGTGTCCCCCGCGTAGGGGAGCCCCACGCGCAAGGAGTGCGCCCCGTAAGGAGAGCCGCCCAGCGCGAAAGAAAGTGCAGCCTGCCCAGGAATGGTACCTCCCACACGGAGAGCTGACACAGCAAGATGACACAACAAAAAGAAACACAGATTCCCTGCTGCTGACAACAACAGAAGCCGACAAAGAAGATGCAGCAAATAGACACAGAGAACAGACAACCGGGGTGGGGGGGGGGAGGAGGGGAGAGAAATAAATAAATCTTTAAAAAAAAGCAACAGTGCCTTGGAGTCAAAGACCCCACTGGGGAGGAGACTAGGGCAGGCCTTCCAGGGGGTCACCTGAGCCCCCCAACAGCCCCCCTGGTCCAGCAGGAGACGCTGGCATCTGAGAAGGGGGCCTCCAAAGAGGCCGCCCCCCCGAGTGCCGCCTACGGGGAAGAGCTCTGGGCGCTGGCAGGTCAAGGGCGGGGTCCCCGCAGGGCCCCCCACGTGCCTCCGGCCTGAGCCCGAGGCGCCATTTCCTCGGAGGAGGATCAAACCTCACGTGGAAAGCCCCCCGGGGAGCGGGTCACGCCACGCGGGGCTCCCCGAGGGAAGGGGGGTCCCAGCCTCGGCCGCGCACCAGCCCCGGGCCATCTGCCCTCGCGGGTTCTGAGCCCTGCTCCCCGCAAAGCGCTGCGCCCCGAGTTTTGCCTTGTGTTTTGATTCAGTTTCCCTGCTGTTACCTTCCTTGGCGCCCGCCCACGGCTCCCAGGACAGCTGCTGGTCCACGGCCCGCGCCCCCTTCGCCGCCGCCGCCAACGGAAAAGCAGCGGCCCAGGGGCCCACGCTCCCCCCGGCACAGCACCCACACGGGGCGTCAGAGAAGGGGGCCCCACGGCGGCTCCGCCCCCTCGCGCGGCTTCCGCAGCGCCCTCCCGGCCCTCTCCTCTGAACCTCCCCTCCGCCGCGGGTTTCCACGCCCGGTCCTTTCTCCTCTCCACCAGGGGTCCTTCTTGAGAACAGGAGCGTCTTCTTTTCTGCCATTCTTGCCCCCAACCTCCCTCTCCTCTCCTACCACCTCTTCCTTATCGCACACAGTCTGGCACACCTGCCTCCCCCAAGAGCACCCAGATGCACCGCCCATGCACTTGCCCACACTCACGCGTGCTCACACACGCACACACACTCGTGCAGTCACACTCGTGCACACGTGCTCAGGCTCTCACACCTTCACACCCACCCACTCTCACACTCACAGTTACTCACCTACACTCACGCACAGAGAATTCTAATAGGGTGTCCCAGTGCTCTAAATACCCACCCTGTCCCAAGCCAGCAAGTCCCGCAGGCTCTCGTTTTCTCCTTTTTAAGAAAATATCCTAAACGACAGAAAATGGAACGATAATCAACAGCCGTACTTCCATCCCCCAGAGTGAACAGCTGTCCCATTGTCACATTTGTTTCTCTCTCTCCTTTTAAAAAAGGAAATACACAAGCGCACGAGCAAGTGTGACTGCGTTGAGTGTGACTCTGTCCTGTCTTTTAAAGCTAAGTCTGCTCACGAGCAATACGTGCTGTTGTTCGGGGACTTTAAAATTTACACGTGTTGTTCGGTAAACATCGCGCTGAGCTGGTTTCTTCCCCCCGGCACGGCTTTCCACACCTCTCCACGTTGATACACACGTTGTTGATCAGTCCCCTAAAGTGCTGCGTCATATTCCACCGTATGAATAACTCTACTCAGCTGCCTGTTGACGGGCAGCAGGCGCTTTCCCGTTGTCCAGTTGTGGGTGGTTGTTCTTTCTCACTCTTTCACTGTGGTAAGGTATGCACAGTTCAGACTTTCCCATTTTAACCAATTCGATTCGTTGATATTGGGCTCCCATCACCGGCATCCATTACCCAGACTTTCACACGGCAGTTGTCTTTTTTTTAGGAGTGTATTAGCCGAAAGGGAGCCAGTGCCAAGTTGCAGAACGCTGGTGGGTTTATAAAGGGTGCGTATTTATGGTAACAGCTCACAGTCACAAGGCCCCAAAGAGTCCAACTCACGGTGCCATAAGAGGTCCTTGCTCACCCAAAGTCATCTGCCCCGTGCTGAGCAGGACGCGGGCGACGTCCGCGAGGGCCCTGCCTTCCTCCTCGTCCTGAGGCTCGTGGGCCGCGGCTCCCTCTAAGCGCAGCCGGGGTAAGGCTCGCCGCCCCCCCGGGGCTGGTTCCTCTCCAGGCCCGGGGGCGGCTGTAACCCCCCCAGTCTCCCCTTCCCAGGGCCTCTGCCGCGGGTCGCGGAGCCTTCTCTCTGTTCGCGGATCTCCTTCTCTGTGCATTTACCTCCCGGGACTGCAGCATCAAAACTCAAACTCTCTCCTCTGTTGTGTCATTTTCCTACTGATGTGGCTGCATCAAAGCCTTAACCAAAATTTAACCAAGTAAAAGTGAAACCTCTGAATTTAACGCAATCTAATATGCCCAGAGGAACAGACCGGTCCACAAACACAATCCAATATCTATTCTCAGAACTCATAAACGATATCAAACTGCTGGAAGGAGGAACCGGGGATGGAACCCGGGGCGTTACATGCAGCAGGCGCTCGGTGGTGGAGTCCCGCCCGCTCCCCGGCGATGGTCTTTTATCGTCCCTGCTGGGAGGGCTGTACCTGCGCTTCTCTCCTGGGCTGTGCACGCAAGATTCTGTCCAGATTGCTGCTTCTCGAAGCTGGTCCCAGGCCAGCAGCCTCGCTGGGAAATTTTGTGAAGTATAAATTCTAAGGCTGGGGAAGCGGACTTGGCCCAGTGGTTAGGGCGTCCGCCTACCACACGGGAGGTCTGCGGTTCAAACCCCCGGGCCTCCTTGACCCGTGTGCAGCTGGCCCATGCGCAGTGCTGATGCGCGCAAGGAGTGCCGTGCCACGCAGGGGTGTCCCCACATAGGGGAGCCCCACACACAAGGAGTGCGCCCCGTAGGGAGAGCCGCCCAGCACGAAGGAAAGTGCAGCCTGCCCAGGAATGGCGCCGCACACATGGAGAGCTGACACAACAAGATGACGCAACAAAAAGAAACACAGATTCCTGTGCCACTGACAACAACAGAAGCGGACAAAGAAGACGCAGCAAATAGACACAGAGAACAGACAACAGGGCAGGGGGGGTGAAGGGGAGAGAAATAAAAAAAATAAATCTAAAAAAATAAAAAAATAAATTCTAAGGCTGCACAGTGGACCTGCTGGGGTCCAGCAGTCTGTATAGGAATAAGTCTTCTAGACGATTCTGCCTCAGACTCAGTTTGAGAACTTCTACTCCAGGATAGATTGACCCAGGAAGGAAACCGCCGGGTCACGTGGGGGGCACAGCGTCAGCTCAGCCGCCCTCCCTGGCCACCCACCTCCACTCCCACCAGCCATGCTCGAGGGGGGCCCAGCTCCCCACTCCTCGGTGGCACCGAGTCGTTCCCATCCTGCCTGCAGTGGCAGTGAAGCCAGCCTCTGTCAAGCACCTACTAAGCCCCCAGCCCTGGGGTAAGCTAGGCTGGGAATCTGTGTCCTCAGACCATGAAACAGAACTGACAAGACGTATAGGAATAGATATTAGGAACTGGATTTATTTATTGACTATAGGAATTGGATCCTGCAACCATGGGGAGTGGAGAGTCCAAATTCCAGAGTGCCTGTGGCAAGCTGGAAACTCCAATTACGATGAAATTAAATTCCCCAGGACAAACTGGTGGGCTGAAGTGGCAGAAATTCTTTTCCCTGACTTCTGAAATTCTCAGTTCTGCCTTGAGACCTCTAATTGATTAGATGAGGAAACTTCCCTCACAGCTGAGGGTCACCTCCTCTGTTGAGTGTAGATGCAATCAACTGTAGATGCAATACACTGACTACAGGTGCTAACCCATCTCTGAAGTACCCTCACAGTGGCAATCAGAGGCCACTGCCTGCTTGACCAAACAACTAGATACCATAACCTGGTCAAGCTGACACATGAAATTAACCATCACTCCTTGTCAACTTGGCACTCACACACATCTCCTTTTTATATATTTGTTATATTTTCATTTTTACAAATACACACCCCCCTTCTCTCTGCACCCCCCCCCCCTTGGCATTCATACACATCTCCTTAAACCACATTTACTCTCCAAATAAGGCAATAACAGGTCCCATGATTCCTGTAACATGACTTAACTGCCCTGTGCACAACCAGAAACTCACCAACCCTTGCCCCAGAAGAAGATGCAAGTCTCTGGGGGATCCCGGGAGACTTCAAGTCCTGGATATTCTTCTGGCTGCTAAAACAAGTAACACACAACGGCTTGGCTTGACGACCGGAATGTATCGGCTCGTGGTTTCGGAGGCCGGAAAGCTGGCTTTCTCCCAAGGTCCGTACCAGCCGGCGGCCCTCTCTGGTTTCCCCGTCACGGCTGTGCACGCGGCGCGTCTTTCTCCTCCCACTGCCCGTGGCCTCCAGCTTCTGGCTGCCCCGGCGGCGCCTCCTCCCAGGTCTGATGCCCTTTGCTTATCAGGACGCAGGCGGCGTTGGGTCAAGGCCCACCCTTAGCCGAGACCATCTTCAGGGGTCCTGTTGACGGAAGGATCCACACCCACAGCGCCAGGCGTCAGCCTTCCTTCCTGGGGGGCACGAGCCTGTCCCCAGCAGCCGCCCCTCCCTGGGGGAAGAGGAAGGAGAATGTGTTGGGGGCACCTGGGGTTCCAGTGAGAAGCAGGTGCCCACAGCCGTGGAGAGAGAACATCAGTGCCAGGTGGACGTGAAAGAAACGGCGAGGGGTGGGCAGCGGCTTAAAACCACACCAAGAGGCGCTCCGCATTCTCACAGACCTTCAGCTGAGATCAAACAGCAGGGCCCACTCGGGAGGCTCTAGACGGGGCGGCAGGGGGAACTGCAGAGGAAGGGGACATTCACGCGCAAACAAATGAAACGGGGAAGCGGGCTTGGCCCAGTGGTTAGGGCGTCCGTCCACCACATGGGAGGTCCGCGGTTCAAACCCCGGGCCTCCTTGACCCATGTGGAGCTGGCCCATGTGCAGTGCTGATGCGCGCAAGGAGTGCCCTGCCACGCAGGGGTGTCCCCCGCGTAGGGGAGCCCCACGCGCAAGGAGTGCACCCCGCATGAAGAAAGCGCAGCCGGCCCGGGTGTGGCGCCACACACATGGAGAGCTGACGCAGCAAGATGATGCAACAAAAAAAGAGATGCAGTTTCCCAGCACCGCCGGATAATGCAAGCGGACGCGGAAGAACACACGGCAAATGGACACAGAGAGCAGACAACGGGGGGAAGGGGAGAGAAATAAATAAAATAAATCTTAAAAAAAAAGACGAAGGGTGTGACGGTCGGTTGTCGCCGTGGCTGGGCAGCGGTGCCCGCAGTTGGGCCGAGCCCTGGCCGAGACGTTCCTGGGAAGGTAATTTTTGGTTTGGTTTGGTTTGGTTGGTTTTGAGGTACTGGGGCCTGGGATCGAACCCAGGACCTCGTAGGAGGGAGGCCGGCCCTCAACCCCGGAGGCACATGGGCTCCCCAAGCCGGGAAGGGATTTTCGCGGATAGACTGGCGTCTGAGGATTCTGGAAAGAAGGAGAAACCCCACCTCAAGACTCGCGGCGTCAGCCGCTGTCTGAGTTTCTCTCCTGCGGCCCTGCCCTCCACAGTCCAGGCTCGCCACAATGGTGGGCGCCATTTTGCTGAAAGAAACCTCCTCGTGTACATTCCCCTCTCCCGTGGGCTCCGTCTCTCTGGGGGACCCTGACGGAGGCGAGGGGAACAGAAGACGAGGAGGTGGAATGGCAAGCACAGCAGCCCAAAGGCCGAAACAGCCACAAGGCTGGAGGGGCTGGAGGGGAGTGGGCGAGGCAGAGAGGGACGAGTGAGGCGGGGAGAGGGGCCGGGTCGTGGGCTCCCTGGGCCCAGCCCTGAGGACGCGTCCCAGACTTGGGCCAAGAAGCTGGCTGGGAAGGACCAGGGGTGGGGGGCGAGGCTGAGTGCTGTCCCGTCCGCCCGTCGCAGGGGTCACGGCAAAGCGCTCCCCCTCGCGGGGCCGTTCGCTGCTCTGTGCAAAGGGCAGTTGTCCTCCAGCCCTTTCCCGCCTCTGCCCACAGTCGCCTCGCCTCCTGCGGCTCCTCGGCCCTGGCTCAGGGCCTCCTGTGCCCGCCAGCCAGAGGGGCAGGGGAGGGAGCAGCGCCCAGCCCGCCTCCCTCTACCCGGTGCGCCGCGGCCTGCTCCCAAGACAGCCTGGGGGGGCCCTTGTGCGGCCGTCGGGGGGGGGAAACCCGCCCAGGGCTGGGAGCGTGATGGAGTTCCCAGAGCAGCCCTCTGGGGTGGGAAACCGACTCAGAGAGGTCCGGCGACTTGTTCAAGGTCGCACAGCCGCGCTGGAATTTGAAGCACAGTCCCAGGTGGAGATGCTCCCCGCGTTTTGGCTCTCAGAGCACCCACATGCTCTCTCCAGCTGGGAACGGGAATGTTGGGAATGCAACGTCACCAGCAGCCAGAAACCCAAAGGGCATCCCGAGAGCCCAGCGGGCAGGGCCAGGGGCTTCCCTTCTTCACCCCGTTCGCCTGGAGGCTCCGGCTGGAGGCTCAGATGCCGGACCCTCGGCCCTAAGGATCCAGCCCTGGAGGGCTCCAGCTCTGCCCCCGCGGGCCTCGGGCGGGCCTGCACCTCCTCTTGGGGAGCAGAGCAGACGGTTCCCCAACTGGCTCGTGCTCGCTTAGCCAGTCTCCTGCCAGTGGCTATTTGGGCGGCGTCCAGCTTTGGCTGCTGAGAACGTTCCAGAACACGCCCCCGGAGCACATGGGACGGAGCCTTCAGGCCTGTGGCATCAGCTGCTCGGGGGGCTGGTTAGACGCAGGCTCCGGGCGCCCCCAGACCTCCCAAACCAGACTCTGCATTTTATCAAGACTCCCCAGGGGATGCGTGTGCGTGTGAATGTTCCAGAAGCCCTGCCGGGGGCCGATACTAGGAGGGGAAAGGCCCACCGTCAGCTTCTCTCAAGGGACGCCGACTTGGCCCAGTGGTTAGGGCGTCCGTCTACCACATGGGAGGTCCGCGGTTCAAACCCCGGGCCTCCTTGACCCGTGTGGAGCTGGCCATGCGCAGCGCTGATGCGCGCAAGGAGTGCCCTGCCACGCAGGGGTGTCCCCCGCGTAGGGGAGCCCCACGTGCAAGGAGTGCGCCCCATAAGGAGAGCCGCCCAGCGCGAAAGAAAGTGCAGCCTGCCCAGGAATGGCGCTGCACACACGGAGAGCTGACACAGCAAGGTGACGCAACAAAAAGAGACACAGATTCCCGTGCCGCTGACAACAGAAGCGGACAAAGAAGAACACACAGCAAATAGACACAGAACAGACACGGGGGGGACGGGGAGGGAAGAGAAATAAATAAATAAATCTTGAGAAAAAAAAAACAAATCCCGGGGCGGGTGGCTCGGTGGTTTGAGCGCCTGCTTCCCAGCTACGAGGACCCAGGTTCAATCCCCGGTACCTCCCGAGCCAAACCAATAAACAAACAACACAAAAAACCGTGCAGGTGTCGTGGGTTGGATGGAATCCCCCCAAAAGAGACGCGCCGAGGTCCTCACCGCAGCACCTGAGTCGCTGCGGACGTGACGGGCTACGGCGTGGGCCTGGCGCGGCAGGGCGTGCTCCCAGCGCGGCCGGGGGCCACTATGACCAGAGGGAAAGAAGCCCAGAGGGAAGAGGGCGGGGGGCGTGAGGAGGGGAGCCCGCGGTGGCCCCCCACAGCCAGGGCAGGCCGAGGTGGGCAGCAGCCGGAGCCCGGGAAGCTTCGCCCAGGGCCTCAGAGGGGCCGGCCCTGTCCACGCCTGGGATTTGGGCTTCCGGCCTCCAGATCTGCCAGAGAATATATTTCCGTGGCTTCGGGCCCCCCCGCGTGGGGCTTTGCGCCGACAGCCCCAGGAGAGCAAGATGCCACGTAGGCGTTTCTCCTTGTGGCCCTGAGAGCGGCACCCGCCAGCACTGCACACCTGTTAGCACCTTCTCTCACCATCTAGGACCCCCGCTCCCGTCCCCAGGGCACCCTGGAATGTCAGGGTCAGGGGATCCCTCGAGAGCGGGGCGGTCCACACTAGAGGGCCCCCCAGTTTCCCGGCCTTCCCTGAGGGGCCGAGCAGGCCACTGGGCGCCCCCAGGACTGCAGTTTCCCCGGCACCGGCCGAGCCGGGAGGCCAAAGGGTGACCGGGACGGGCGCGGCAGGGCTCAGCTGGCCCGCGGCAGCTCGAGGGGCCGCCACGGGGGGGCTCGGCACGGCCCGCGCCGTCGCCCCCGCCCCTGGCAGCCAGCACCCGTCAAGAGCAACCACTTCTGGGAAGAGAGCGGACCGCGTGCTTTCAGGCCGGTACAGCGGGCGGCTCCCGCGGCCACCCGGGGGGACACTGCGCCCCGGCCGGGGTCGCTGTAACTCAGCTGGGAGGGCACGCGGGGGCAGCCGCTGAGAACGTACATTCCTGGTACACCCTGAGCACGTCCTGGGAAAGCAGGACGATCGCGGGGGCTGCAGGACCACCCAAGCCGCAGGGCTGTGCTTGAGCTGGAGGCCCCCACCCCTGCCAGCTGGGCCTCGTTTCCAGCTAGAGTTTAGGCAGCGACGCTCTGTCTCCTTGACGGTCAAGGGGGCTGCTTAGGGAGAGGGGGTGAAGCAGACCCTGGAGGGGTGGGCCCAGAGCCGTGGGGCTCAGTGGAGGTGTCCAAGCTGGGAGAAGACCCCGAGACAAGGATTCCAGGCCCGTGGTTTATTGGAGAGGGGAGCCAGAACGAGCTGGGAGGAACTGGGGAAGTGGGATAGGAAGGAAGGAGCCAGGAGAGAATGAGCCATTGAGGCAGTAGCTGCTGTGGGCAACCAGAGCCCGATCCCACGGAGCACCTCTGGGAGACAGAGGAGGCCATGCATCTCCCAGGGGGGTGAGATATTTATGCACCAACTCCCTTCGGTCACTGTTGAGTGCTTCTCCGGGGGTGTGTGAATTCCCTGGCATTGCATCTGCCCCTCTCACAGTCAGAGGGGCACAGGCTTGGTGTTGGGAGCCAGATGCAGGAACATGGGCGCCCGGGGGCACCCGTAGCATCTGGGCTGAGAACAGGAGCTTTCAGACAGGCCTGGGTCCAGCTCAGGACTCTGTGACTTCCCGGCTGTGGGGGCTGGGGCGGGTGACGGAACCCGCCCACATCATCTCTAAAGTGAGGGCGGGAACACCCCGCAGAGCAGTGACGAGGATGAGGTGAGAGAATCCAGGGGAAGAGTTGGAGCCGTGCCCGGCCCACGAAAGTTCTCATCAAACGCCGACGACGATCAATATGCTGGCGGCTGGGATCAGTTCCGAGCAGGCCTTTTTGGGGGGGACCAGCTGCAGTCCCAGGTGCCCCCAGCCCAGCCTCCCGGGGCTGGAAAGCAGCGGGGAGAAGGCGCCTCACATCTAGAGCCCCCCACTCCCCCGTCCCGGCTCGGCCTTCGGCAGCAGGCTCCGGGAAACGGGCTCAGGGGCATCTGGCCTGGCTCCACCGGCCGCTGGCGGCTCGCTTTCCAGCTTGGCCCACGTGCTTGCAGGCAGCCTGGGGACCTGCCGGGAGCAGACAGCTGGGGCCGAGAGGTGTTTGGACTGCATGGCCAGGAGGCCCGACTTGCCTGAGAATGCCAGGGAGGGCCTGGCAGAGACCCCTGGCCTGGGAGGTGGGCGGCTTTCAATGATCAGAGAGGGAGGCAGCTGGGCTGGGGTCACACAGCTCATAGGAGGCACGAAGCTGGGACAGAAACCAGGCCCTGCCAACACCAAGTCTCTGTTCCTTCCCTGGGTACAGGGCATCTGGCCGCAGTTGCCCTTGACTCTCTGAAGACGGGGAAGGGTTAACACTGGTGGCAGGAAGGAACCCTGGCAGATGGTCCCAAGGAGACCCTCCACTTTGGCCAAAAAAGTGCACCCAGCGCCATATCCTTGCTCCATGTGTCTCACTGTTTGGGACTTCAGCCAGTATTTGGTTGCAAGCCACAGCACCTGAGAGAGAGCCATCGGTCATTCATTTATATATTTCTTTATTTTTAAATCAGCTCCCCTGAGTTAGCTCCCTCATCTGTTTTCTTGTTTGTTTCTTTCTTTAGGAGGTACCAGGAACCGAACCCAGGACCTCCCGTGCAGGAGGCAGGTTCTCAACTGCTTGAGCCACATCCGCTTCCCTGTTTGTTTTTGCTCATTGTCTGCTTGTTGTTTTTGCTCGTTGTCTGCTCATTGTTTGTTGTTCATTTGTTTTTCTTTTTAGGAGGCGCTGGAACCGAACTTGGGACCGCCCATGTGGGAGGCAGGTGCTCAACTGCAGGAGCCACATCTGCTCCCCAGTCGTTCATTTGTTGGTCTGCACACCTGCTGGGTGCCAGGTCCTGCGGTGAGGCCTCTCTGCCCATTTCATCTCCTCGCCTGCAGGTCTTTCCCCACCCTTCTCACTGTCTGTGCTCAGCTGAAAAACAGTTCCCCAAAAGGTCGCCACGGCGTATTTGGGTGGTGGATAAAGACTGTGGTTAATGAGATAATACAGGAATAATATAATAACAATACAGGAATGCTCTACAAGGTGGAAAGGAGGTGGTGTCGCACGGGGAAAGATACAACAAATGCACTTACAGACTTTAGTTAATATTGTAGTGTTTTTGTAGCAAAGAAGGTATTATATTAAAGCTAAAGGTCTAAAAAAATAATGTGGGGAAGCAGATTTGGCTCAACTGATTGAGCGTCTGCCTATCACATGGGAGGTCCAGGTTCAGACCCCGGGCCTCCTGACCCGTGTGGAGCTGGCCCATGCGCAGTGCTGATGTGCGCAAGGAGTGCCCTGCCACGCAGGGGTGTCCCCCGCATAGGGGAGCCCCACGCACAAGGAGTGCGCCCCGTAAGGAGAGCCGCCCAGCGCTAAAGAGAGTGCAGCCTGCCTAGGAATGGCTCCGCACACACGGAGAGCTGACACAGCAAGATGACGCAACAAAAAGAAACACAGATTCCCGGTGCTGCTGACAAGAATACAAGCGGACACAGAAGAACACACAGTGAATGGACACAGAGAGCAGACAACTGGGGGGGAGGGGGGAGAGAAATAAATAAAAAGTAAATCTTTAAAAAAAAAAGAATATGAGGTTTGGTTTGATGAGAAATTAATACAATTAAGCATTTTTTTCCTCTTCTTTTTCCATTATCAAGGTGGCCTTGACCAGGTCATTTAACTATTCTGTGTTCATCTATGTATCTATGTGAACAGTAGAGGAGCAGCTGAGTTTGTGATGAGATAAAAGTGCCTGGACAGAACTTTTTAGGAGTAATGCTTCCATAACTGTTGTGCTGCCTGTTGTCTGCTATTTTATTTTTTTAATTTGAAATATGGTTTAAACTAAAAAAAAAAAAAAAAAGGCAGCCACAGTCTGAGCCCTGGACTCCGAGAGCGTTCCCTTAGATGGCAAAAAGAAGGCTCTTGGCAGCTGTGATTAATTGAGGCTCCTGCGATGAGGAGACTGTTCTGGGTTGTCAGGGCAGGCCCTAAATGCAGCCACATGTATCCTGGTAAGAGACAGTCAGAGGGAGACTTGATGGACACAGAAGAGAAGGTGACGTGAAGATGGCGCACAGAGACCTGGAGGAGCTGGCTTTGAAGTGACACGGCCACCAGTGCGGGGAGAGGCCAGGAGTGGGTTTTCTCCTAGAGCCTCTGGCGGGGAGTACGGCCCAGTCAACACTTCATTTAGACCCAGTGATACTGATTTTGGACCTCTGGTCTCCAGAACAACGAGAGAATAAAGCTCTGTCGTTTTAAGCCGCCCGATGGGGGAGACTTTGTTATAGCAGCCGCCGGAACCACATACACATTCCAACCCTTGATTCTGCTTTCCCAGGTGCCACGGGGCAGCTGGTTCAGTGTTCGCCATTCCCAACCAGAGCGCAAGCTCCCTGGGGCCGGAGTTTTAAAGTGCCTCGTTTCCCACGGTGCCCCCGGGCTAAGCGTCCCCGACAGAGAATGAACGGATGAATGAATGAACCAGTATACTTTCATTTCTCAAAAGTCATACCAGCTTCGCCGTACATGTGGGATTAAGCACAGCTTAGGAAGAATCCTGAGGGAATCGCACTGAATTCTGAAGAGTGCCCACCCCTGGGAATGGGACTGCAGAAAATTTCACAGGCTACAGCCGACGCTTCTGGGAATTTCAGAATCTCTACTACCGGTATCAACAAAACAAATGAGAAGGGCGAACCACAAAGGGGAAAAGAGCACCGAGTTTTCCAAAAGGCCAATGTCTCCGGAACTGGCGTCAAGAGATCATCTACTTGAGCGAAGAAACCAAAATTCTACAGGAGCCCTGCAGGTCTGTACGAGCCGCCCAGGGCGACCCAGGAGGCTGTGAAAGTCTGTCTGTCTTTGACGTAGATTAAAAAAAAAGGGGGGGGGGGAACGGACAAAGGCTCTGGGGGCCATTTAGACATTAAGTGTTTGGCTCTGGTGGCTTCTGAAGGCCACGTAATGACTCCCCCTGGGGCACCGTTAACAAGGGCCGCCGTTTTTGTCATCGCCTTCCTCTCCCACGCGGGCACCGTGGGCCACCTCGTCAGCCTCTGCCCCAGATCTCAGGAGGGTGCCCCTCCGGGGTTAGGGGTAAGGAAACAGGCACCCAGGGAGGGGGCCGGCTCAGGATCCCGCGGTAGAGGGTGGCAGAGGCGAGGCGGGCCCCCGGGGCTGCCCCGGCCCGCCCCCGAGGCCACGCTGCCCCCGCTCGCAGCTGCTGCCCGGGGGGTCTGCTCACACCCGGGCCCCCAAGCCTGGCATCTCCCCATCCGCCGCCCTTCTCGAAAACCTTCAGCCCCAACGCCGGGCACGGAGCGCCACCTGGTGGAAGACTCGGGCACTGCCGGAACTGCCCGGCGCCCGTGGGAAACCGGGACCCTGGTGCCTCCAGACCGAGGCAGGTGGGTCACCCTCACAAGGGTGCGCGAGAGGGCCCGTGCGTCGCCCCCGCTGGACACCGAGGGGCTGGTCTCTCCTGGGTGCTTCTGACAGCGAACCCCAGGCTTCTGGAGCTGAAGGAGACGGTGTCCCTTCCCCCCCCGAGACAGCACCAGGAACGGGTGGAGAGGATGGTAACGCAGGAGGGAGAGTGGCGCTCACGCGCTGGCTTATTAAGGGGCCCGGGGCTGGAAGGGGCAGTCGAGGGACGGCAATGTCAACCGAAAGAAAGCTAGAGAACAATCTAGGGCCTGAAATCACACGGTGTACCCAGAGGCGGCTGGGGACTGCGGCGAAGAGTACAAGCACAAGCAAGTCCTTCTGGGAACTAGAACAAATGTACGTCACTCCTGCAAGGTGGTAAGACTCCGGTGATGCATGGGGAAAATACAAGGAATGTAATTTATGGATTAGCGTTAACAGCGATATTGTAACGTCTTGCATCCGTGTCGAAGAAGGTACCGTATCTACACTAAGGGTCGGTAAGAGGCGGGTATGGGATTTTCCTTTTGGACTAAGGAAAAGGTTCAAAAATTTGCTGAGATGATGACTGCACAGCTCTGTGATGACGGCGAGAGCCGCCGAGTGTACTCTGGATGGACTGTACAAGGCAAGGGATTGCGTAACATTGTGCAGCGTGCGGTGGAAAATGGACTGTGGTGAACGGTACAAACATGAGAGCGTGAGTGCCTCTCGTGAACGAATGGACAATACTAATGCACAGTCTTCATAACAGAGGGTGTGAGAACCCTGAGGGTACCTTAATCAAGCCAGAGGCAGGGCAGGCTTCCCAGAGGAGGTGACCTGTGCTCAGCTTTGAAGGACAAGAAAGCATTAACTGCCACCACAAGATACCCCTTCCTGCCCTCTAGGGTGGCTGCTTAAAATTTTAAAAAAGGAAAATAGCAAGTGTGGATGAGGGCACGGAGAAATTGGAACCCTCACGACTGTTGGTGGGAATGTAAAATGGCAGAGCCGCTGTGGAAAACTGTTCTGTTCCTGGAAAAGTTACACACAGCGTTACCACATGACCCAGCAATGCCACTCCTAATATGTCCCTGTTTCAGTCTGCCGGGCTGCTGAGAGCAACATGCCGGAAACGGGTTGGCTTTTACGATGGGAATTCATTCATTTACAAGCTTACAGTTTCCAGGCTGAGAAAAATGTCCAAACCAAGACGGCATCAGGCAGTGCTTTCTTCCCAAGACCGGCTGCCAGGGGCCCCGGGTCCTCCGTCAGCGGCAGGGAGCACGGCAGCGCCCGCTGGGCTCCCCTCCCCCACTGGGCTTTGCCGCCTCCAGCCCGCTGGCGCCCACGGCTTTCTTTCCCTCCATAGCCACCCCACTGAGGAAGGGCTCCAATACGGGGAGTAAGGCCCACCTGAGCCACACCATAACTGCAGGGACCTCATCAGAAGGTCCTGCTTAGGAGGCTGACACCCCAGGAATGGGTCAGCTGTAAGAACATGCTTTCCTGGGGTCCCTACAGCGTCAAACCTTCACAATGACCAAGAGAACTGAAAACAGAGTTCTGTGCAACAACTTGTACATAAATGTTCACAGAAGCATTGTTCGTAATAGCCAAAAAGTAGAAGCAATGCAAATACCCACCAGCCCGTGAGTGGATCAACAGCATGCGGTACATGCATATCCATGCACTGGTGTGTCATCCAGCTGTCAAGGGGAATGAAGCCTGACCATGCCACAACGTGGCTGAACCTTCGCGACATCACGCTGAGTGAAATAAACCGGACGCAAAAGGTCACATGCTGTTCGGTTCCATTTATACGAAATGTCCAGAACAGGCAAATCTATAGAGACAGAAAATAGATGTGGCTGAGAGGGGCTGAGTGAGGGGCGAATGGACAGTGACTGCCGATGAGGACAAGGGCTCCAGGAGGGAGATGGAAAAATATTCTGGAATTAGATCGTACGGGGTGTTGCACAATTCCACAGTGATATGAAAAGCCACTCCACTGTATACTTTAAAGCAGTGAACTTTAAGTGATGGGAATTCCATTTCATTAGAAAACATTTTTTAAAAATGAAAACATTAACCTGCAAAGAAAGAAGGGAAGGGCGGACCCACGGGGGAAGAGCTCAGACAAAAGGCTTGAGGTCTGAAGTCACAGGACATCCTCCAGGGACTGCAAACAGAGGGCTGAGAGGGAGGCTGGGCCATGACCTTGAAGGCCAGAAAAGGGATTGAGACGCAGCCGCCGGTGCATTTTCAGCAAGGAAGAGATGAGGCCCGCGAGGTACAGGGGCTGCAACAGTGAAAAGGGGACCAGCCGGGGAGGCGTGGGAGGCGGGGGGCCTGGGAGGGGGGAGAGCAGTGGAACTCGGGAAGAGAGATGAGGCCTGAGTGAGCCCTGGGGGGGGGGGCGCCCAGAGAGGTGGGAGGTGATGGAAAGAAAGGATTCTGGCTGCAAGTGAGGCTTCCGGTTGAGGGGTTCAGTACCTGGAGGTCCACCAGATGGAGAGAACTAGGGGAGGAGCATTTGGGGAGGAGATGAAGAATTGTTCCAGAACATGCTGGACTGAAGACACCCAAAAGACATCCGGGCAGGGGCAGCCTCTGGGTGCAGAGCAGCCCATGAGGAAGACCCAGCGATGAGAACTAGGAAGGCCAGCCAGAAAGAACAAAACGCCGGGTGGGTGAGATCCCCAGGACAGCAGCCCCGAATGCTCTGAAATAGCCTAGATACCACCAGAAATCTGGCAAAATCTCCAAGGAAAAAGAGACCAAAATGAACAAATAGATAAAAGCAACGTGGAAGAAACAAGGATGCTACGGGAAGAAGAAAACTTCAAAAATTTGAAGTGCGGGTGTAGCTCAGCGGTTGAGCACCTGCTTCACACGTACGAAGTCATAGGTTCAACCCCCCCAGTGCCTCCTAAAAAAAAATTAACAACCACCTCATTAACATCCTCAGATAAATAAGAGAACTGCGTCGTACAACAGAAACAGGATGCAATAAAAAAGCAATATTCAGAGAACAAAAATGATCCCATGAAAATGATATATGTATTATATGCTTCATATACTATATTGTTGGCACAATGCATTTATACATATATTATCTTGTATATTGTATCATAAATATACTTATATATGCTAAAGTAGAAATTAGAAGATAAAATTGAAGAAATCCCCAAGAGCAATGAGATAGAAAATAGAAGGTAAAAGATAGGAAAATGCAGCTCATCCCTTTAGGAGAGTTACCATCAGAGTTTTAGGAGTGACAGGAAGCAAGAACAGAGAAAATGGAGGGAAAGAAAACATCAATGATGTCATTCAAGAAAATTTCCTAGATCTAAGAGACAAGACTTTGCAGAATGAAAGGGCTCACCAAGAACCCAGAAAAAATGGATGAAAATACATCCTCATCAAACCATGTAATCATAAAGATAAAATCCTGTAAGCTTCCAAGAGGGGGGAAAATGCATCTTGTACAAAGGGCAGGGAATCAGACTGATTGCAGACTTCTCAACAGCAACACTGGAAGCTGGGAAACAATGGATCAGTGCCCTTGAAAGACCTGGAGACAAATTACTTCCAAACTTCGCTTTATACCCAGCCAAACTAAACATCAAGGAAGAAGGAAAATAAAGCATTTCCAAGCATGAAAAGTCTCAATAAGTTTACTTCTTATACACCCTTTCTCGGGAAGGTTAGAAGATATGCTCTACTGAAACGAGAGAAAATCAAGAAAGACAACATCATGAAACACAAGAAACAGGAAATCCCTCTCTGGAGGAAGCTATTGAGGATCTGGAGATGATGTAAATGGGAGTGTCTAGAATGCACTGGGCAGAAAAGGCAGCCAGACAGGACTGGAGCAGGACAGGAGGCCCCTGGAGCAATTTCTTCTAGCAGATGAAATTGGTGGGACACACGATGCACATGAAAGAACTGAAAGTAGCTTTAGACAACTGGCAGAAGGTGTGGGGTTGAAGTCCTGAGAAGCACATTAAAAAAACAATCAGGTTTAGCTCCAAGAGCAAACAAAAAGTTGTGCAGGAAAAGAGAGGCTCATCAGAGCACACTTGCCGGCTTTGCTGTGAGTGGCGTGAACTTGGGCTTGCAGGAAGCAGACCTGGGGCAGATTCAGGGGTGCAAGAAATTTACTAGGGAGCGATGCCCGTGAAGGAAGAAGGGGGAGAAAGCAAAGAGAGCAGGAAGAGCCTCAGATTACGAAGCAGATGTGAAAAGTGCCTTGGGTGATCCAGTGGAGAGCTCTGGAACAGGGACGGGCTGACACGGGGGTTGCGTGTTGGGCAGGGGTGGCCTGGCCCCGGCCCCCCGCGGTGCTGAACCAGCTGGAGCCGGAGGCTGCCTGGGAAGGGCCCGGCTCTGCTCCAACGATGCCCCGGGGTCCCAAAGGGGCTGCACGGGGGCTGCAGCGGAGCGCGCTGCTCACCGCCCAACAACAAGCTCTTTCTTGGAGGGCGATTCGAGCCGTGCGGCTCCGTGGCTGACACTTTGTCTAACCCAAGCCGCGACCTAATTCTAACGGGCGTGGGAGCTCCGGAGGGGTGCTGGCGCGCGTCGTGGGGGAGGAGGAAGAGCCCCTATCTTCATCTTCCATAATGGAAAGTTTAGAGACGACGGAAAGCTCGGTATTCAGACATACGGACGTGAACAGCAGAAGAACCGGCTCGAGCGTTTTGAGAGCACCTTCCTTGGGCACTTGGGGCAGGGGAGAGAGACTGCTCTTTTTCATTCAAATAAACCTTCAGAGGTACGGGACTTCTTACACCACGGGCCCTGTACAATGTGGAATCAACAACTGTCAGAGCAGGAACTTTGGTGAAGTCGGAAGAGACACGTGCTCAGGAGGTGGCCCGTTTGTTGAGCCCGGAGGCTGAGAAAGCACAGCCTTGGGGGAAAGCAGAGGGAAGGGTAATCCAGGCAGAGGGAACAGCCTGCACGGGTGCCCCGAGGCGGGAGACAGCGTGGCGAGTCAGAGAACCCACGACGAGGACAACGTGGGGGGCTTAGTGAAGAAAGGGGGTGTCAGACGCTGGCTGACGCAGGTCCTTATTAAACCGTGGGGATTTTATTCTGAGGATGATGGGAAATAGGAGGGGGCTCGGGGCTGGAGTGGGGGGCGTGTCATGGCCTGCCCACTTTCTTAAATGGTCACTCTGGCTGCCACTGGGACTTTCAGGGGAAGATGGACACACAGACGCAGGCTGGGAGGTTATCGTGTCGTCCAGGCAGGTGGCGCTGGCGGTGTGGCGAGTGACCGCAGCGGGGCGGGGGGGGGGACAGCGAAGGGTCCGGGACCCCGTCTGCGCAGAGCGCAGGCAGACCCGCTGGAGACGCGTCTCAGAGGCCTCGGTGCCCGGGGACCCTGCCTTGCCCAGGCTCTGCCCCCGGGCCCCGGGCCTGCCTGCTTGGGCCACGGGCCCCTGCGGGCTCCGTTTTCTCTCCCTCTTTCCCCAGGCAGGACTCCAAGGGTTCCCGAAATGCCCCCGGGAGTGGCCACCAACCAGGTCCCAGCGCCGGCCCTGCTGCCCGGGAAGGAGGCTACACTCCCATGTGGCCTTGGCAGGGAGACTTGCTCGCACACAGAGCACACCCACACACTGGCACGCGCACGTGCCAGGGGCCCCCGCTGCACGTCCGGCCTCTGGGACAACACAGCGCCCGCCCCTCGCACGTGAAGCCTCACACTGGCAGGGGCCCCGGGCGATCCCGGGGCTCAGGGCAGACCCCCTGGGGGCCTGTGGGACGGCCGCTAATGCCCCGTGCACAGTGGGGGGCGCCCACTCTCGCGTCCCACCCCGAGGCCTGCCTGGGCGTGTGCCGACGTTTCTCACGCAGCCCCCCACCCGGTCCCCGCCAGGCGGGCGCTCCCAGGACCCGCTCCCACAGATGAGGAGCGGAGGGGAAGGCTCGAGCTTGGAGTCGCACGGCGAGTCACCAGCGGGCCTGAGGTCCGCGGCAAGCTTCGCGGGACCACTGCCCGGCCTGCCCTGCGGCTGAGCCAGGAGTGTCTCCTCAGGAGAGCCTCTGCCATCCCCACATGCCTCTGCCAAGACAGGAACCATCGTTTACCAGCTCTCCCCTGTGCAAGAATTGCATCTGTCCTTGCAGAGCTCCCTCGAGAGATGGTGAGATCCCCGTCATAAGCAGCATTCAAGCACTCACCATTGGTATGCAGGAGGATCAAGCATCAAGGACAAGCTGTTGGACCCGATGGCCTCACAAAGTCTTTTCTGCTGCAAACCAAAAAAAAAAAAAAATACCGGCTTACAAAACTGGAACGTCGTGAACTTCAGGACCGGCTAGATCCAGCTGTTGGACGCCACCGGGAATCAGCCTCCGTCCATCTCTGGCTCGTCTGGGTTCAGTTTATCCTCAGATCAGCTCTCCCCACCTTGGTGGCCTACAGCCTTAGCAGCCTCCAAGGGAAGGCTCAGTAACAGTGGGTTCAAAGACTTCTAAAGACCTCATTAGGTTCTGGGGGTGAGGGGCTAAGTGCAGGTGAAACCCAAACACAGCCCCTGAGAGAGGACCCCCAGGCACCCACACACCGTTCTCCCCTCTGTCCTTAAGAACACCAGCTCTGATTGTTTTTTTAAGGAGGTACCAGAGATTGAACCCGGGACCTCGTGCATGGGAGGCAGGCGCTCAACCACTGAGCACATCTGCTCCTGAAATTTTTCAGACCGTTTAAATACCACTTACTCTACACCCGGTGCTGTCCTGCGCTTTGCAAGCATTAACCCACAGAAGTCACGCAACGGCCCTAGGAGTCCCACTTTGTGGATGGGAAAACTGAGTCACCAAGAGCTGACGTAATGTGCCTGAGGCCGGGCTGGAGCCACGCCGGCCCCTGGCCAGGAGATCCCCACCTGAGGCTCCACCCCGAGCAGGGGAGAACGGTTCTGTCCGAGGCCGGCGTCCCCCAGGACGCGGTGGATGCCGCGGACGTTCGCCCAACGTGCAATTGCCACGGCGACCGGGCCAGCCACGCCACTGCCCCGCGCCGCGCAGCGACGAGCCCTGCTCCGGCCAGGGCCTCGCGCTCCCCATCTGCGATAGGGCAGGGGACACGTGTCGAGGGCGGGACACCCGGGGCGGCCCAGCAGACCCCCCGAGGCAGCCACGCGTGGCTGCAGAGCACCTGGAGCGTGGCTCGGGGACCGAGGGACTAAACTTTTATTTAACTAAGTAACCAAGAGGGAAACAGCCGCGCAGGGTCACGCCTAGCACGGCGGCGCCACGCCCAGCGTTTAGACGAGTGGCGGGCACTGCTCGTGGTTCTCCCGTGCCCCCGCCACCCCACGCTCCGGTTCCAGGCAGGCCCTCCTGCCCCTTGCCTCTCCTCTCCGGGGGGTGCAGGTCTCTCCTTGAGCTGGGACCAGGCAGGGGCCCCTGTCCTGCGCACAGCCCCCCAAGGCGGTGGCCAGACAAAGGGGCCCTCGGACCCTTGCTTCACTCTGGAGGGTCAGGGGGTCGCCTGGGCTCCCGCGTCCCACCGGCCCGCGGGATGGGGGCTTGGGAGAGAAATGAGTCGGTTCAAGGAAACGAGCAGACGTGCCGGGACCCCTGGGTTTTCGGTTGGATTTACAGCAGGCACGCAGGCCCAGCACCCGTGGGTGAACGCGCGCCCACCACGCCCGCCCATGCCTCGTCCACGCGCACCCAGGCTGACGCTCACGCGGGCATGCACCCACAGGCCCACCCCTGCGTGCCCCGCGCTCGCCCCCTGCCTGCCGTGCTCCCAGGCATCGTTGGCAGACGACCACCCCATGTCCTCAGCTCCTGGCCCGCTGCCCTCTCGCCAGGGCGCTGGGGCAGGTCGGACGTGCCAGGCGGCCCAGCCACCAGACACGCCAGGCCATGCCGGGGCCCCGGCGCTCCCGGGCACCCTTCCCGTGCCCCGCCTGCCTTCATCGCCCACCGTCCCCTGGCCCCCCCACCGGCCTGCAGCCGTGCAGGACCGCCCGCTGTGCCCACCCACGTCCCAGCTCTGGGTGAGCCTGGCGCAGGGCGGGGATCCCCCTCCCCCCAACGATGATCTCCCAACAGCCCCGTAGAATAAGTATCGTCCTCTCCAGGCTGCGGTGGGGGGCCACACCGCGCAGAGTGGTGGAGCCACTCGCCCAAGGCCACCCAGCGGCAGGCGGCCACAGAGGGAGCCCCGTGTGGCTGATTCAAGCACACACGATCCGGGGGCCTCCACAGGCTCCCCAGAGTTTGGGCTGGTCTTGGAGGGTGGACGGGACTGGGACAAGCGCGGGAGGAGGGTGGGTAAATTCTGAGTTGCTTCCAGCTGGCGGGAAGCGGGTAGATGGGGAGAAGGGGGGACCCTGAGCTCTTGCTCAGAATGCAGAGACTGAGAGCACCCAACACGGGGCGGCCTGTCCGGGGGGCCTTCTACCCAGCGGGCCCCCTCGCTCACCACCGCTGCGGCCCCCACCTCACCCCGCCTCCTCTCTCTTCAGTGGGGACGAGAGGTGCGGGGCTTGGCATAGCGGAGCGCCCCTCGTTTCCAGGGCCCCGGGGGAGCTGGGAGCTGCTGCCCAGGACCACGGGGTCGATACTCCCACCCTGCAGGCCGGAGAGTCAGCCTTGCACAGACCCACGAGCCCACGCCGCTGTGCAGGCACCCCTGCACACACTCGTTTGCACACCTGCACACCCGCCCGAGCCTGGGGACCCAGGAACAGCCACAGACAGGAACTCTCCTTCCCACCCCCAAGGGGCCCAGGCAGCCTTCAAAAATACACGTGGAATGGGACCCCGATCCCCACCCCAGCCCCCGCCCGGCCCCAGGTCCCGTCGAGCCCCCCCCCCCCCCCACTGCCCACTCTCCGCAGCAGCTCCCACTTCTCACAGAGCCGCAGGGCTCGCCAGGGCCACCAAGGCCCCTCCTGCTCCCTCCGTCCTCGCCCCCTCCCCCTCCAGCCCCTTTCCCCCGTCCCCTGCCTCAGGGCCTTTGCACCTGCTATTTCCCAGCATGCTCTGCCCCCAGGGCTCCACAAGGCTCCTCCCCCCCCACCCCCCCAACACCCCCCACCTTCCCTGACCTCCAGACCTAAATTAGGAAGCCCCTTCCCCGCCCCCTCCCCCAGGCCCACCCATTTCTTTCTCGCCATTCATCAGCCCGGCCAGGGATTCATTCACCTGTTTGCTTGCCTGGGCCCATCCCATCGCCACCCCCCAAAGCCTCAGCCCCACGAAGGGTGGGGATGTCTGCCGCCGTCACAGCGCACCCTGCCACCACCATCGCCCCCGGCGCCTGCCAGGGCACTCAGCACACGCTCATGGGGAGGGGGTGGCCCCGTCACACACAGCCAGAGCGGGGGCGCTGCTCACGGCTGTGCACAGGACACACGCACACACGCGGGCACTGGCAGCCGCCCTGGGGATGGGCTGACCCCAGGGGCTCCAGCAGCCACAGCGCCTGTCCCCTCAGGGTCCCCAGGCTCAGGCCCCCGGACCGTGGGACCCCCCCTAGTCTCCCCACACTTTCGGAAGCAGGAGGAGGGGCTCTCCAGGCGCAGAAGGCGCCCCCGCAGGCACCCCTGGCCACACCCTGCTCCCCCCGGCCCCCTCCCGCAGGCCCCTGGCTCTCCCAGGAGGGCAGAGGGGAGACCGAGGCAGGGGCCAGCAGCAGCAGCCAGCTGTGTCCCCTGCCAGCCTGGCTCCGGGCGGCCGCCCTCCCGGCCCCCCCCCCCCTGTCCCACATGCCCACCCCCCTGCCAGGCTGCCCCCGCCAGGCCCCCGTGGCTGGAGGAGCTTATCGCAGATGACTTTCCCGACAGCGATCGATAGAAAACGTTTTATCTCCTTCCCCAGTGGCGGCGCGGCCGCAGAGCAGAGCGGGCTCCGGTTACTATGGCGACCCCTCCCGGCCTCTGGACCCTCCCGCCCACCCCCAATCCCTGGATGCTGCACTCCACGCCCCCCACCCCCCCTTCTCCCCTTCTCCCCCGCCCCCCCACGCCTCCCCACCCCCAATCCCTCCATCCTGCGCTTCATGCCCCCTCTCCCCCCACCCCCTCCTCCTCTTCCTAACCCCCCTCTCCCCCCACCCCTCTCTCCTGTCCCTAACCCCCCACTGCCCCCGGTGGCTGGACAGAGTCTGGACGCCTTCCAGGCTCAGCAAGGCTGCTGCCTGGCTCTGGCAGGGCCCCCCACCCCAAATCCGTCCTGCTGGGGCCCCCAGCCTCCACGCCGGCCACGCCCCGGCTCTGACCCCGCCCCGCCATGTGCCTGGCGCCTTCCCCCCTCCCCCAGCGTCCGGGCCTCCTAACCTCCCCCTCTCCAGCGTCGGCCTCAGCGCCCCCCGGGGGGTCGCGGGGAGAAGGTGGCAGCGCGGGCCCCTCGGTTTAGGGAGCGGAGGCTCGAGAAGCACCAGCCGCCGCGCGCCCGGGGGGGGGGGGGGGGTAAGGTCATTGGGGGGCGGGAAGGAGGCCGGCCCCGCGCCCCGTTCCGCGCCACCCCGGCCCCTGCGGACCCCGCGGGTGGGAGGAGGGGCGGGGCGGGGCGGGCGCCGCCTCCCCCCTGCAGACCCGCGCGGGCGGCGGGGGCGCGGGCTCAGCTCTCCTTCCTCCCGGGGCCCCCTCCGGCCCGAACCCCCCAGGCGGGAGTGCGCGGCGCAGAGAGGGGGGCCCGCTCCCGAAGCCGTGAGCGCCGCTGTGGGGGGAAAGGAGCTTAGAGCCGGAGCTGCGCGGGCGTGGGGCGGGGGGGCGCTGCGCGGGCGTGGGGCGGGGGGCGCTGCGCGGGCGTGGCGGGGCGGGGGCGCTACGCGCGGTCACACACGCCCCGGGAGGCGCACGCTCAGGCCCTCGGGGACGCGGGAGGCGCCGGGGCTGCGCGGCAGGGGCCCCGGGCGGCTGGAGAGAGCGAGGAAGTGGCTTCTCCCCGAAGCTTCCAGAAAGCACCGCAGCCCCGCCAGCGGCGGGAGCGGAGCCCTCCGGCCCCCCGGAGCTGGGAGAGTCAGCACGTGCTGCCTTAAGCAGCTTCGCTCGCGGTCATTTCTTCCCGCAAGCCCAGGAGACGAGCACCCCCTCCGCTCCCCAGACGGGGGCTAAGTCAGCCCCCGCCGGCTGAGCTCGGGTGAGGGCCGAGCAGCGGGGGAGGCAGAGCGCTTCCCAGGGGACTTGGGACTGTTGCGGAAAAATTATTCACAAGTGAGTTGCCAAGCGCAAAGGAGCCTTCCTGTCCTGGACAAATTTACCACTTGGAGGCGAGAGATTTACATGAAGAATCAAGGTCAGTGTAGAACCAAGTGGGTCTAGAACACGGGGGGTGGGGGCAGCGCCCAGCTAAGAGAGAGAGGGCCTGGCTGGACCCCAGGAAATCTGGGAAGGCATCTGGGGAACGGAGCCTTAAAGGGCGTGAGGACGAACCAGACCAAGCAGTAGGGGAAGGGTGTCTCAGGTAGAGGGAACAGCATGTGGGGATGCTCAGAGGAGAATGGATGAAGCAGTTTAGGGACCTGTGAGTCACTCTCCTCTCCGGGGATGGAGCAAGGAAGGGTGCATCTGGCACAGGCCAGCCTTGGGAGGGGGGACGAGAGGGGCAGGCAGGGGAGCAATAAACTGGCCTGGATCAACACAGCTGCTGCGGGAAGGGCGGGCGGGAGGGCTGAGACTGAAGTGGGGGGAGACCAGAGACAGTGTCGGTGGCCAGGGGAGGAGCAAAGGGCAAAATGGGTTGGATTCGACCACCTGGTGGTGGAGGGAGGAGAGGAGGAGTGGGAGGGGCAGGCGCTCCGCGACCCTGGCAGGGTGGGGTGGGGGCGGGCGACGATAACTAGTGCCGCAGCTAAGCACTGACTGTATGCCCGCAAAAGTGAGGCTCAGAAGCCTCCCGGCCCTGAACTGTCCATGCAGATGCGGAGCCCGAGGTCCGACGGGGGGCAGAGCAGGGGACGGGTCTGCGGTGCCACAGGGGTGGGGGCGGGACACGCGCTGCTTTTCTAGAAACATGAACTTGGGGGCAGCTTTTGTAAAACTGTTCTATTATTATAAAAAAAGGAAAGGACGGAGGGAAGAAGGGAGGGAGAAAAAGAAAGGAAAGAGGCGAAAAAAGAAGGAAGGCGAGGAGGGAGGGTCAGAGGGAGAAAGGAAAGGAGAAAAGGAAGGAGGGACGAAAGAAAGAAATAAGGAAGGGAGGGAGGGAGAGACGAGAAAGAAAGATGAGTTATTGGAGCTAAGCTCCTGTTTTCCCCACTCGGGGGGTGGCTTGGAGCTGTGTGTACCCCAGAAACTCACGTTCTTCATGTAGTCGGTTCCCGTGGGCGGGGGCCTGTGACGAGGTGACTGCAGTGAGGGGGGGCCCACCCTCCGCAGGAGGGGTCTCAGCCCCTCTTACTGGAGGCCTTTATAAGAGAAGGAATACAGAGAGAGCACCACAGAAGCAAGGAGCTGAAATCGAGGACCACAGAGGGAAGCAGATGGGACTCGAGCAGTTGGGCTCCCGCCTACCATACAGGAGGTCCAGGGTTCGATTCCCAGGGCCTCCTGGTGAGGGCGAGCTGGCCCACGCAGGAGTGCTGACCCACACGAAAGGCTGACGCAGCAAGATGACGCAATGAAGAGAGACACAGAGGAGAGACAATAAGAGACGCAGCAGACCAGGGAGCTGAGGTGGTGCAAGAGAATGATCGATTCTGTCCCACTCCGGAAGGTCCCAGGATCGGTTCCCCGGAGCTGCCTAATGAGAAGACAACAGACACAGAAGAACACAGCGAATGGACACAGAGAGCAGACAATGGGGGAGGAATAAATAAATAAATCTAAAAAAAACTGCCATGTGGCAGAGGAGCCCGGGATCCCTGGCAGCCGGTCTTTGGGAGGAGAGCATCACTTTGATTGATGCCTCGATTTGGACTTTCTTCTAGCCTCAAAAACGGAAGCTTATAAATTCCTCTGTTAAGGTTGATCCATTCCATGATGCTTGCTTTCAGCAGCCTAGGAAACTAAAACGACTGGTAATCGAAAAATCTGTCAGGTCCGAAAGTACGGCAATCCCAACCCCACTATTTACAAAAGACCCACGTGCCACGTAGAACTGTGGCACGTGTAGTAAAAGCTTAAAGATGACCTCACAGGGCGGGCGGGGGGGGGGTGTCGTGATCAGCAGCGCAGCTGTATTGGCAAGGCTTTATTTCTTGACTATCTTAAATATTTTAGCATAAAAATTGGGAGTGATTTGTATACTTAGCCACACACGAAACTTTGAGGGGCCAAGTCATATCCATTCAGGGACAGAAGCAGTGTCCCTATACCAATTTGGTCCCCCATCACATCCCTGCCTCTATTTGCATACCCCCAGAGTCAGGAAGCTCACTATCTCTCCAAGAAGTCAGAGGGTCTTTGGACAGCTCTCATCATGGGAATCTTCCTGATAATAAATCAAAACCCTCCTTCAGGGAGCAGGTGTGGCTCAAGCAGTCGAGTGCCTGCCTCCCACGTGGGAGGTCCCAGGTCCAGTTCCCAGTGCCTCCTAAAAAAACCAAAAAACAGGCAATAAGCAATCAGGCGAAGGAGCCAATTCATGGGAGCTGATGTGGCCCAGTGGTTGAACACCAGCCTCCCACATGTGAGGTCCCAGGTTCAACCCCTCGTTCCGGTATGTCAAAAAACAAACAGGAAGGAGATTTGGCCCAATGGATAGGGCATCCGCCTACCACATGGGAGGTCCGTGGTTCAAACCCGGGCCTCCTTGACCCGTGTGGAGCTGGCCCATGTGCAGTGCTGATGTGCGCAAGGAGTGCCCTGCCACGCAGGGGTGTCCCCCGCGTAGGGGAGCCCCACACACAAGGAGTGCACCCCATAAGGAGAGCTGCCCAGCGCGAAAGAAAGTGCAGCCTGCCCAGGAATGGTGCCGCACACACGGAGAGCTGACACAGCAAGATGACACAACAAAAGAAACAGATTCCCGGTGCCGCTGATAAGGATAGAAGTGAACACAGAAGAACACACAGCGAATAGGACACAGAGAACAGACAACTGGGGGTGGGGAAGGGGAGAGAAATAAATTTTAAAATCTTTAAAAACAACAACAAACGCCTTCGAGGTCCTTCTGCCCACTGGAACCATGTGGTCAGTGCGTCCCGCAGAGGGCCTTATTGGTGGCGTGGCGTCAGAGCACTGGCTTAACTAACCCCCCTTGCCTTTAGGTCTCATCTTCTCTGTCACTTTGAGGGAGATTAGGTCTTTCTACTGCAAATGACAAAAAACCACTTCAGACAGGTTTATGCCAAAAGGGGGACGGACTGGCTCGGGTAACAGAGCCCAAGGGGGTCTAGCCAGCTTCGGGTACAGCTGGACTCAGGCGCCGCACTGTGGCTTGCCCTGCTCTCCTCCAGGTCAGCTTTATTCTCAGGCCCGCGGACAACCCCTGGAGGTCCCCGCAAAGCCCGGGGGTCTTGGGTCACGTGGCAGCCTCTTTTCTGTTAGTCAGGTTCTCAGATGCCCGTTGGTGACAAAGGACAACTTTAAGTCTTGCCCAAGTTGTAGGATTTTATGAAGGCGATGAAAAGCGTGTTGGAGAATTCCTGCAGCCACTCCCAAAAGGGCTTACAAATTGAGGCTCTATCTGGCTGGGTCTAGATGATGAAAACTCCAAACATAAAGATAAACCAGTGCCTCAGGAGAAAATGATCTGAATATCAAAAAATGCTAAACGGCCCTAGGGAATTTGATAGTTCCTGTTAATTCCAGGAGTTCTGATCTGGAAGGGGCCTAGTAAGGATCATCAGGCAATTTTGTGGGAAAAAATGATGGCTCCCCAAATTTTAATCTTTTCATTCTAAGAATTAGCACATGAACCAAAGAATTAGCACATGAACCTAAATTTGGAGGCACAGAAGATAAAATATATGTACTTCCATAGCTTTGATTTTATTTTTAAAAATAATTCCAATTTTGGTTCCCAACGCAAGGGAATTTGTGGTAAACATGGCCTTTTCTCTTTTTTTGGGTGGGGGGGACCAGAATGGGTCCCTCTTGCCAGACTGTGGGGGCTGTGGGGATGGAGCCTGCATCATCCCATTCCGGGTGGGTGATGGCCCCTCGACCAGGACCTGGATCAAGAAATGTTCACTGAGTGAATGAATGAACGGAAGGCTGAGAGGTGCCTGGCCAGCCGGGGGCCAGCTGGGCTGGGACCCCGTGAGGGGCACCCCCAGAATAGACATGATGCCCGGGCCCTGTGGTGGGCAGGCTCAGGAGCTGGGGAGAGCTGGCGCCACCTGCCCCCTGTGCGGGAAGCTGAGGCCGCGGGAAGCCCCAGGGACCCCCAGCTCTGTGCCCACCCTGAAAGGGCCGCCCCCCTGCGCCCTGGCCGCGCCGCCCCTGCAGCACCGCTTCCACGCCTGGGCAAGAAACACTTCCACGCCTTTGCAAGGAAAGATCCCTGCCAGAGCTCTACAGGGTGCAGAAAGTGTGTGTGTTTTTTAATTTGTGCTGTGCGCAGAAGGTTTTTTTTTTTAATTTACTCCCCCCCCCTCCCCGTCTGCTCTCTATGTCCATTTGCTGTGTGTTCTTCTGTGTCTGTTGTATTCTCATTAGGCGGCTCCAGGAACAGATCCTGGGACCTTCTGGAGTGGGAGAGAGGCGATTACTCTCTTGTGCCATCTCAGCCCCCCATTCTGCTACGTCTTCTTATTTTCTCTCCTGTGTCTCCTGTTGCGTCATCTTGCTGCGCCAGCTCTCTGCGTCAGCCGGCACTCCTGCGCGGGACGGCTTTTCATGCACGCGGCGGCATTCCCACGCAGGGCAGCTCTCCTGCACGGGGCCGCATTCCCGCACGGGCCGGCCCTCCACCGCGTGGGCCAGCTCGCCCTCACCAGGAGGCCCTGGGCATCGAACCCTGGACCTCCTATATGGTAGGCGGGGAGCCCCAGCTGGTTGAGCCACATCCGTTCCTGGAAAGTGTTTTAAATCCTCCCTACTGGGCCACCCGAGTAGGCGTGGCTGCACTCTCCGACCAGGGCAGGGGGTCACACGACGTACCCCAGGGGCAGAGCGGGACGCTGGGCTCCCCTTGACTTTCCCAGCTCTCTCCTCGGCCTAGTGAGCAAGCAGAGACCCTGGCTAATAGCCCGAGCGGGCCAATCCCGAAAAGTTGCCTCGCCGTCCCGGGCCTCCGTTTTCACCTCCGTGAAATGTCGCTCAGCAGGCCCTGGACCTCCCAGGCGGAAACGCAGCGTGCGGCGCCCCGAACGCTCCCCGGGTGGAGCCGCGGGTTCCCCTTGGCCGGGGACGGCCCCTCCCAGGGCTCTGAGGGCACAGGAGGTGGCACAGCCCAGGGCGGGTGGCTGAGGCTCGGCCCTGAGACCCCCCCCCCCAGGCCCAGCCCTGCACCCCCGGTTTCCTCGTCTGAAGGAAGGGGCTCTTGAGGTGGGGGCAGGGGGCCTGGCAAACGCCTGGCAGGCGGGAAGCCTCCTGGAGCGCCCCCTTGGCCGGGCCAGCTGCTGAGCTGGACGCTGGCAGAGAGGCTGCCGGGAAGGTATTTCGGAGCCGGGCTTGGCGTCTGCGATCGGGTGCCCCCCAGCGAAGGAGAGGACCCCCCGTCACGGGGGCGAGCTCGTCTGGTCTGTTGGTGTCTCAAGAGCACGATCTGAGGGTTCCCGGGAAAGATGTCCTGCCCGGAACCGCAGCCCCAGCCTGCGCCCGCCGGCCTGCCCTCGGACCTCACACCTGCCTGTCCCCAACCCGTCAGCCGGGCCCTTAAACGGGACCGTGTGTCCTTCGGTGCCATCTCCCTGGAGGAGCCCCTGTGATGCCGACCCGCCCCCCCCCGCTAGGAGGGGATCACGAGCTCCTCTTGACCCCCGAGAAAACCGAGGCCGAAGGGGAAGTTCAAGGCCGCCCAGGTGCCGGAGGGGGTCTCAAGACTCCTGGGGTGGGGACGGGGGTCTCCACCTCCAGCGCCTGCCGAGGTCAGCCCGGTCACTTACACGTGCGTGAAACAATAGTCACGTAAAACAATAGTCCCCCCCCCAAGCCGAGGATTCCTAGTCCCGAAATGTCCAAACAACTCTGCCGTCCAATCCCAGCCCAGCGGCCGGGGTCAGGCTCGTGGAGCTGCGGAGCGGCGGCCCTTCCAAGGCCGACCTTGTCAGGCCCCTCCACCCGCACGGCGCGCCCACCTGCCCCTCGCCCTCCCCGCTGAGAACGGCAAGCAGCTCCGGGCTGACAGCCCCGAGGGCCCGGCACGGGCAGCCTCTGCTGCCGGCCAGTCCCCTCTGCCGGATGCCACAGAGCCGTTCCGGGATGGACAGGCCCACAGCCGCCCGCCTCTGACGGGCAGGCAGGGGGAAATCTCTCTTGAGAGCCCAGCGCACAGGTCACCTCCTCCAGGAAGCCCTCCCTGAACTCCTCGAGAAGACCAGGCCGTGCCCCCGTCTGCCTGGGCACCACGGCCCTTCTCACAGATCCTACCCCTGGGCCCCGGCCCACGTGGGCGCTCCGTCAGTAGGCCTGCAGCGGGTGGGTAGCGCACCAGCCGTGTGGCCTCGGACTAGTGACCTCACCTCCCTGCCCCTGGATGGTCTTATCCGGTCAAATGTGTTGTGATGAGGACGCATTTGGCGAAGGCAAGGTGAGGTCGGCTGGAAGAATGACTCATAGAAGCCTCAGGTCCTAATTCCTGGCATCTGTGGACATGCCCGTAGATGACCAAAGGGCCAGACAGACATGACTGCATCGGAAGCCCTGACACCTTGGCTGTCGCCCAGGGAAACTCACTTCGGACCCCCGTCTTCCAGAACTGAGGACGAGGGCTGTGGTGTTGCTCCAGCCACCCGGTTGGTGGGAACTCGTTACAGCAGCTGGAGCTGACTCATACACAGGGAAAGCGCGCGGCAGGATGGCGACCCGGCGTTGAGGCCCAGGAGCTCCTTCTCCGTTCTCCTGCCCGTGCTCTCCTCCTCGCTCATAAAGCTCTCCCCTTCTGGGTCGCCCATCATCTTTTCAGGACCAGGTGTCCTTTCCGTGCCCATCCTTTGAGGCCTGGCTCCTCCTCCAGGAAGCCTTCCCGGACATCCCTCCCTCCTGGGTGCTGCCTCCAACAGTGAGCTGTGGCCCCAACGAGGCCAAACTTGGGACTTCTCCACTTTGGACCACCCTGCCGGGGGGGACAAACTAGCCCCAGGAACCCTGTCAAGTGATTAAGCTCCCCCCAGGGAGGCCCCCTCTGCCGGCCTCCATCGAGGTTCTGGCACTGTTCCTTCCCTCCAGAAATCCCCAGAAGCAGGTGAAGGTAAGGCAGGAGGGCAGGGAGGGCGAGCGGGCGGGGGCGACAGAGCCCCCGGATGGATGGCAGGCGCTCTCCCCATCGCTGCCTAAAACAGCAAGGCCGAGTCCCGCGCCAGGCGCTGGGTGGGCGAAGCGCACCACCCCGCTCGTTTCATCGTCTCAGCCGCTCCGAGGGTGGCCTGGCCGCGATCCCCATTTCACAGGTGAGAAAGCCAAGACTGGGCTGGCCCAAAGCCGCCCGGCCGCCGGCCGAGGAGCCAGGTTCAGGAAGCAGGCCTGCCTCCCCAGCACCCGAGCTGACCCCCAGGGGCGCTCCTCCCGCCCAGGGCACGCGGCCACGCCGCCTCCCACTGGCCCCCTACTCCTGCCCCTGGACGGGAGCCCCAGCTCCACAGGGACAGGTGACTTCGCCCTCTGCACCTCTGCTTCCCCACCACAGGAGGCGCTGCATCCACCTCCCAGGGGTCGCTGGGATCAAAGGAGGTGGTGCCTGAAAAGAGGGCGCGGTACTAAGACCCCAGGGGCTGGGTACAGGGGGCTGGCTTTCTGAGCGGGTGGCCTCCGGGGCTGCTGAGTCGCAGCCCTTGCTGAGCGATTCCATAAATTATGAGAGTCATTCATCCATTCATTCATTCCCTTCCTTAAAATCTGCCGACGGCTTCCTTCCCCTAGCACTAGAACTGCTTCCAGATTCCTCACCATGCCCCTAGCACCCTGGCAGGCCCCTCCCCCCCCCCCCCCCCCCCGTTACCTCTCTGCCTTCATCTCTTTCCGCTCTCCATCAGGCTCGCTGCTTGCCCTCGCCTTCCTATTGTTTTGCTTCAGTGCCAAGCTCTCTCCTGCCCCAGGGCCTTTGCACAGCTAGCCCCGGGCTGGCAGGAATGCTCTTCCCCGAGCTCTGCCCACCAGCGGGCTCCATCCTGCTACGCAGTTCCCTGCTCCCACAGGCCTCTTGCTCTTAAGCCCAGCGAAGCTCCCCCTGCCCCAAGTCACCTGCTAATTTCCTTCCTTGCACTGAATACTCTCTGAAACGCTCTTCATGTATCTGTTTGCTCCGTCTCTCCCTGCCAGGGTTTCGGCTCCAGGGCAGCGGGGATGAACCAGCACCCAGCCCGGTGCCCAGTAAGTGAAGAAATTTAGGTGGCAGGCCTTTCGAATTGGAAAATAAAAAACGGCCCCCGAACTGGGAAGAGAAGTTCCCCGGTGAGAACCCGCAGCGGGGTGCGCGGGTGGGGGCCCTCGTCACCGCCCCCGGGGCCAGCCCCCAGCTCCGCTGCCGACCCGCGCGGCCCCAGGCCGGTGGCGTCCTCGGCGGCGGCCCCCGGATCCCGCGGCCCGCCCCCTCCCCCCACGGCCGGCGCGGGCGGGGGGCGCGCAGGCCGCCAGGGGGTGCTGTCGGGGCGCGCAGGGCCCACCTGGCGCCGGGGCCGGGAGCGAGCGCGGCCAGGCCGCCCGGGAACTTTTCTCCTCCCGCTCGCGTTCTCCCGCTCCCCCCGCGCGCCGCCCGCCGCCCGCCCGCTCTTCCTGTGCGGAGCGGCTCGCATTTCCCCGCGGCGCCCGCCGACACCAGGCAGGCCGGGCCGGGTGCGCGGCCAGGGCCCGCTCCGCGTGCCGCCCCGCCGGCTCCCCGCGCCCCCGGGCGCCGCCCCCGCCCGCGGCTGCGCTCCGAGAGCCCCCCTTGGGCGGGCGAGGCGGCGGCGAGGCCGCGAGGCCGCGGAGGAGGCCGCCGTGCCCGCGGCCCGAGGAGGGGGCGCCGCGGCCCACCTCCTTCCTGCCTGGTCGCGGGCCGGCCGGGCCGCCGCGTCCGGACCCCCATGGCCGCCCGGGCCTCCGGGCCGCGAAGTCGCCGCGCCGGACCCAGGGCCCCCGAGTGAGCGCGGGCGCCGAGGTGAGCACCGAGCGCCGGGGCGCGGGCGGGCGCGGGGGCGCTGCCCCGAGTGGGGCGCAGCGCGCGGCGTGGGGATCCTAGTCAGGGCGAGGGGCCCAGGCGGGTTCCGGGGCGAGCGCGCGAGGAGCGTCGCGATGTGGGGGACCGCAGGGGTCATTGCTTTGTGTGGCGTGGGGGGGGGGGGATGCGCGAGGCCGCCGGATGGCCGTCTGGGGGAGCTGCAGAGTTGGGGGCGCCCTGCGCCGCCGCCGAGGGTCTCCTGGATGGTTTGCGCGGCTGGCTGGGGTCGGTTCGTGGCCGGGGGGGTGGCGAGGACCGAGGCTCTGCGTGCGCGGTGGGCATGGAGGGTCTGCCGGGCGTGGGGTGGAGATGTGGGGGGCACTCGCGGCGCCGGGGGCGCGAGGGGAGCTTTGTAAGTGTGCCCCGTGGGGGGCGGGGAGCTGACTTCTCCGGGTGCCCCCGGGGGGGGTGGGCAGCGCGGCAGGGATGGGCCAGGCCGTGGGAGCTGGGCCGCGCGAGGCGACGAGGGCCGTGCGTGGCGAGGTGGGGCGCGCGGGGCGCTCTGCGGTGGTGCCCGCCCGGCCCCCAGCGGGCAGCGGAGCCCGGGCCTGTGCGCAGGCCCCGCGGCCGGGCAGGAAGCGGCCCTCGCGGCCGGGGGAGCTTCGCCGCGGCCAGGTCCCGAGCGCGCGGGCCCACCGGGGCTGACGTCATGGATGGGGCCCCCGGACCCGCGAGCCCCGGGTCCCCCACTGCCCGGTCCGGGTCCTCCATCTCACGGCCCTTCTCGACGCTTCCCCCCCACCCCCACCCCGTGCCATTCGGAGCAGGGGACCGGGAAGAGGACGCGGGGGTCTCCAAGCAGACCCCGCGCCCGGCGGCGTCGCCTGCGCATTGGGGGCGAAGGGGTGGCGGGACGCGGGGTGACATTTGGCGTCTGGGCGCGCCGGGGGCCCCCGGGGAGGAGCACAAGGGAAGCGAAACCCCAGGCCCCGCCGCTGCGGCCCGAGCTTCCTGGGGCGCCTGTTTTCCCGAACGAGCGGGTTCCCTTCTTGGGGCTCTCGGGCCCCCTCAGATCCACGCTAGCGGCCCGAGTGCGGGCGGGGGCCACGCTCAGGAGCCCTCGGTCGGGGGTTTGGGGGGGGGACGGCTCTGAATGGATGAAACGGAAGGTAACAATGCGCTCGGTAGTGGGGGGCTGGGGGAGGGGAGGCGGCGCTCTTGAATGGCGCTTCCCGCATTCCTTGCAGTGCCCGTCCCTGATTCCAGGTCCCACGCGGGGTCCGCAGGGCTCCCTCCCACCCAGAGTGCCCCCCCATCCCCATTTCTCTTCTAGCCCAGGCTGTGCTGAGGATTCAAGGGCATTACATCTGGTTGCAATCCAGTTTCAATGCCGCGGATGGGCAGTTAGAGCTCGCGCTGACGTCAGAGCAGGGAATTACTTCTTTTTATTTTATCTTTTTTTTTTTTTTTGTCTGCTGCCCTGGGAGGGGAGGTGCGTGGATTAGGCAAGCCCTGATGTGGAGGCGCCAGCGCGGTGGGGGCCTGGGCCTGGGGGCTAGGCTGCTGCTTCTGCTCCTGCCCACCCCCCACCCCCATTCTCTAGCTCAGGGTCAAGTCCAGCCTGGCTGGGGGCAGCCCTTGCTACAGACTGATCCATGCAGAGGGCCCCCCTCCCCCCCCCCCCCCGCGGGGTCCCTGAGGTTCCAGGGGGATTCACCCTTGGGATCTGGAAGCTGGAAAGGAATCTTCTAGTTTCCCACCCCTCCCCCCACTGACAGTAGAGGAGGTCTGCGGAGTAGGGGACCCAGGGGGGAATCTTAGGAGCAAGAGGTGGCTTCTTGGATGACACAGGGCAGCGTGGGCACAGCCATTCTTATCTCAGGGGACTTGCAACCCCAGAACTTTGATACAAAGCCTTTCCCAGGCCAAAAACCTTGTTGGAAGGGAGAGGGCATCAGGGAGCAGTGCAAACCTGGATGCCAGCGGCGGCGTGGACACACAGGCACTCTCCCAACAGCCAGCATCCCCGTGGCATCCCGCGGGCTGCCGCGTCAACAGGAGGAACTCATCTGCCCTACAACTGCCTTTCTTTCCCACGCGTCCCGGAGCCCCGGGAAGCGAGGACCCCGCCGTGTTCTTCGTTAACCCCCAGGGCCGATCCCCACCGCTCTCAAACCCTCACCAGCGCCCCGTCCGAAATGTTAGGTCGCGATTCATTTCACACCCCCTCTCTATAAAACCGAAACCAACGTGTCATGAAATAATTCCTTCCCCTGCTACGTCTGGGGGCTTCTGATACTTTCTGTTCTAGTCTGATTTTTTTTTTTTTTTTGGTTAAATTGCCGGTTGTGACCCACTACTATGTTGATTTCACCGTCCACTCACGGGAGGTTCCCAGAGTTTGAGAAATCAGGCCTAGAGAACGCATCTGCCGTCCACTCATGCGGTCAGCCGTCAGCGGGGCCCTGGCGCGCTGGGGTTTAATTTCTCAAGGAATGCGTGGATGCGTTCTCGCTGTGACAACTGCGGCCAGCCCAGAAGTATGCAGTGTCAAAGTGAAAGTCCCCTGGGAACCTTGCCCTGCTGTCCCCCCCCCCCCCCCCCCCCCGCCGCACAGGTCGCCCCGATTAACAGTTTGAATGTCCCCTTCCAGATTTTGCCGCTCACTTCTTTCACCTGTATCACAGTACGAGTGCGGAGTTTTGCTTTGCCCCAAACGAGAACCCACGAGGCACTTTTATTCTGCAATTTCCTTTTCCTTCTCCGTTGGTCTGGGAGAGATTGTTGGGTGAGGCACTGCAGGGAAAGGCTCCGGGCACTCCCCCGCTCCCGGCTCTACCGTGGACTGAACAAGCTGGGTGCCTGGCCGTGCCTCAGTTTCCCCATGGAGTACCGCCTGCACTGAGGGCTTAGTAACTGGGTCCCCGTAAAGCTTTAGATTGGTGTTTGGCTTACAGCCGCTGGTTGCCGTTCTCCTGAATTAACCACTGGGCAAGGCTGTGACTTTGAAGAGCTGCTGGTGGGGTGGGGTAGCTCTTTCCTCTCCCCTTCCGACTGGTGGCCTCCTCCGGCCAGGATGAGATGGCAAGAGGCAGGTGCCTGTGATATGAGGGCTCCTGGGGTCGCTGGGCCCAAGGAAAGAGGCGTTTCTCAAGGTCCTGTGCTTAATGAAATATCCTGGCCCTGCCACCTAGGGCGTCCCAGTCCAGTGGGTGATAGACACCCAGATAATAACCCAGGGGACCAGCACGACCCGGGGACGACGAGGGACGCCTGCAGCAGGCCAGGCGGACCCACACGGAGGGGGGATGGCATAGCATTCGGTTCCAAGGTGGGCGGGACAGCTGACCCCAGCTTTTGTGTTCAGAGAGGGATGTCTGGGCCAGAGTTGGAGGGGCCTGGCGGAGGAGGGAAGGCTTCGTGGAGGAGGGGGCTCTGGGCAGGTGCTCCGGGCTTGGGTGGGAAGAAAGCGAGAGGGGAGGCTCTGGGGGCTGGCCTGGACGTGGCCTGGGGGCCGTGGCCCCGGTACAAGAGGCTGGGCTGTGTCCTGGCCTCCTCCCCGGCCTCCCTGCCTCCAGCCTGGCTCCTCCAGGGTGCCGGCAGCATCGTCAGGGTGGCCTCTCTACGGGGCAGCAGGCCCCCGCCCTGCTCGACACCCCCAGGGGTTCCCACTGCCTTCCATGGAGGCCCGGTCCGGAGCCCCTCCCTCGCTGGTCCAGGGCAGCGTGCTCTGCCCGCCCCGGCCCCCGTGGAGCCCCTCTCCTGCTGCCACGGCAGGCTGGGGCTGTTCCACCTGAAATGCCTCCACCCTCCCTCCTGCCTCCCAAGGCCAAGAGCAGACATGCCGTCTCCTCCTTCCCTGGTCCGCGAGGCAGATGGACGTGTCTCCCTCTGCCGAAGTGCGCCGGGTTATTCGTAGTTCTGCCAGGGCTGGGCCTCCGCAGGAGGCTGGGATCGGCTGGGCCTGAAGCCACAGCCCCAGCTCCCGGCTGGGGCCACGGGAGAGGCACAGAAACTGCTTCCGGGCCGGACCTGCCAGGGGAGGCTGGCAGGGAGGGCAAGAGCCCCGGCCTTCTCTGGCAGGCCCCTTTGGTCTCGGTGAGGGCGGCTGGGATGTCGGGGCTGGGCCGGCCGGCGTCCGAGGACTCTGCAGAGAAGACCCGCCAGGCCCGGGCAGGGGCGGAGTTCTGCCCAGCCGCCCCCCCCCCAGCTGCTTCCAGACTTTCAGTGCTCCCCCAGAGGGGGCCCTGCAGGAACTGGCTCATCCTGTTTCCCCGGGGATGGAGGAGACAGGTTCCAGGCAGAGCCGTGCCCTGCTCCCGGTGGGTCACCGGGCCCTGAGAGTGGAATGTGACACCGGGGAGGGAGGGTGGGTGGCAGGGACGGGAGGCGCCGGCCGGGGCTGGGCTGGCAGGGGACAGATTCTGCTCTACTGGTTCTTGAACCCGTGTGAACAGTAGGAGGGGGGGTGGGGGAGACAGAGAGAAACGGGGAGAGAGGGAAAGGGGGGGTGAGTGGGGGAGAGAGACGCAGGAGGCAGGGGAAAAGATGGGAGGGGAGAGGCTTTAAAAGCGCGGCGTGGGGATGTAGAGATGGGGTGGGGGAGAAAGGTGGGGAAACTAGAGATGAGGTGAGGGAAGGAGACATGAGAGGGAATGTAGAGATGGGGGGCGGGAGAGCTGGAGGTGGGGTGGGGGGAGAGAGGTGGGGGGAGAGCGCGAGATGTCCTTGTTGCTGAATGGTGTGCTCAGAATCGGGGGAAACGCCCGGGTCCCTGAGGCCGTGGGCATTCCCTTCTTCCTCCGTGGTTGCTCATCCCTGAGTGTCTCCTCGCTCGAGTCCTGTGCTCACGCGGGGTGCCCACCGGCCCCCGAGGTGAGCCAGCCTGGGTTGGGGTCCTGGGGATAGGAAGCACAAGGCAGGGGAGAGACGTGGAGGGGCAGAAGTGAGCCTGTGGGCGGGGAGGGCAGCAGCTCGGGGGGACTGGGTCGGGGGGAGATGTTTGAAAGGGTTGTGGGGGCCTCTGTCTGCTCATCTGAAAACTGGGAGAGGAGGCCCTTTCAGAAGGATGTGGCATGAGCCCAGGTCACCCACTCCTTTGGGGGTTGAGAAACCGGGGGACCCGGTGGAGCGGGGTAACAGAAAAGAGGCTCAAGGCTGGCTCAGAGCATCTGGGCCTAACGCCGGGGGGTCTCGGGAGAAATGCAGATTCGAGTTGAGCAGGGGGGTGCCCCTCTCCTGGGGTCCCCTTCCCGCAGGGTGGGGCGGGGCAGGGAGCCACTGGCTTTGGAATCGGGGAAAGGTTTGCGTTCTCCTGCTGCTTCAGGCAGACGCTTCTCCCTCTCTGACCCTCGGTTTCCTCTTCTGTCAAAGACGGGAATTTCCCTTGGCGCGAGCCCCAGCGGGATGCTGGCGGTGTAGGCAAATTTTGTGCTGGGGAGAGCAGGAGGCCCCATTGCCCCAACCCTGGCTTTGGGGTCGGTGGGCCTGGGCTCACGAGGCGGGCCGAGGCCGATGGATTGAGTGAGCCCTTATTACAGGGCGGGGTAGGTGGGAATTACTAGTTTTCCCGTCAAAGCGTCTGGGCCCCTGGTGGGGTGAGTGACTCCGAGAGAGCGTCCAGCAACTTGTGAGCTCAGGGGCAGTGAACGTGGCAGTGGAACAAATTCCTTCATGCGTGCATTCGTTCGTTCATAAATCACGGATGGAGCACCTGTGGCACGCCAGTGTCCTGGGAGCGGAGTCGCCGCCGAGGTGCAGTTTTGATAGAGCAGGGCGGACGGACACAGCTGCTTTTGGAGTTGCTCTGCTCGCGAGCCCTTTGGCATCTTCTTTGCACAGTTTCCTCGGCTGTCAAATGGGGAAAAGGAGAAAGGAGAGCCCTTGCCTCACAGAGAATGAGTTCGTGCGGATCAGGTGCTTGAAACAGCACCTGGCACGTGGAAGGTGCTGGCGAGGCTGTCCTTCTGCTCCTTGTCCGTCTTTATTCCTGCTCTGGGAGAAGCTCACAGGAGCTGGGGTGGGGTGGGCAGGGTGTCCCAGCCAGGACTCCCCTGGAAGGCAGCAGTGGCCCTTGCAGCTGCTCCCAGGAGGCCAGGGGGCTTTGACGCCATGGTCTGGACCTGGCCCTCCCGCAGCCCCCGGCTTTGAGGATTTCAGCGTCGAGGCCCGAGCTGGAAGGGCTGCTGGCGGACGAGCCATCCTCTCCACGACCAGAAGCCCCCAGGCCATGTTGTGTGTCCTTTGACGGGTCCCTCAAGCGCCCTGGGCCTCTGGTTTCTCTTTTACCGTCGAGGCGAAGCACAGCCTCTCTTTCACAGTGGTGTTTGTGAGAGGTTCAAGTGAAGAGCCTCTGAAGCAGCTAGCCGGCGCTTGGCACCTCGGGAAGCCTCAATGAGCGTGGCCTGTGGCCGAATGGAACGAATAAGAACGCTCAGAGACCCCAAGCTGAAAGCCTCCTGAACGATTTCTTCTTGGGAGCCGCTCCTTAGAGCTGTAAAGTTGAAAACCTCCCACCGGCCTAAGGGGACAAAGAATTTTCCCAGCACTGAGGCCTAGAGAAGCTTAGCTCCTGGAGTCCTGGGGTGCTGGCGGGGAGCTCCCCAGTAATTTGATAGTGTGTCTTTCAGCAGGTAGTTTACAGGTCATACTTGAAAGAACACGGGTCTGCCCTCTGGAAGCATCTATTCTGAAAGGGAAAACGAAATTCAGACGTGCTAGTAAGATGCAAAATACAAACCACCGGTTCCATTAGACGGGGGAAGTGCCGGCCTTCATTCATTGGAGGGGGCACCGCGCCAGCCCTGGTCCTACTGTCCCTTGGTGGGGGACAATTTTGGCAGTGTCTGCAGATCTTTTTTTATTGTCTCGGCTGGAGAAGCGCTGCTGGCATGCAGTGTGTAGAGGCCGGGCCAAAGGACTTTCCGGGCCCAAGTGTGGACAGTGCTGAGGCCGAGACGCCCGGGCCTGGGGGGCCCGGCCGCCCCTGCCCTCTTGCGGCCGCCCGTCTGGGAGGTGAGCCGCCGGTAGAGAAGTGACGATCACATCGGGGCGGCCTTCGCTGCGCCTGCGGGGCCAGCTAAGGAGGAAGGATGCGGGGCGCTGCGAGAGGGGCACGGGGGCTTTCCAGCACGCAGCGCTGCCCCACACCGAGGGTCAGAGGGTGCGTGTCTGGGGAGATGGCGTGGGGGCCTAGGGGGGGCCTCCAGGGGCGGGGAGGGGCAGGAGGCCCGAGCGCGCGCCTTCCGCCCGGGTTTGAGGGAATGACGCTCCCGGCGTGCTGTGCGCAGCGGCTGGGGGCCGGGGCCTGCGCCTGCGGAGGCCGGCCTGGTGGGTGGGAGGCGCAGGTGCCGCCCTCTGGCTGGGGGCCCGGCCTCCGTCCTTCCTGTCACTGCTATCCCTCTGCAAGGTGGGGGGAGAGAAGCAGGAAAAAGATAGGGGCTCGAGAGAGGAGGAAGAACAGTATTTTCATTTCAGCCACAGAGGGGAGGGTTTAAGAAGGAATGGGGTTTATGCCACTTCTGAGACAAACCCAGAAAATCCCCACCGGGGCCCAGAATAGCACTGAAAACCGACGTTTGACCCAATCGGGCTTAATTGAGCGTCTCTCTCTCCTCGAGTCCTGCAGGACGGGGATGGAGCTGGCTTTGTTCGCTTGGGGTGATAGCGTCCCCTGAGGCCCCGGCTCCGGCTAATTAAACAGAGAGGCCCTGGTCTCCCGGGCCGGGACGGGAGCCTGGGGAGTGCAGCTTGGCAGCTCCTGACCTGTGCCTGAGCCCTCCAGAGGGCCAGGGATGGGGCCTGGGGGACGGCTGGCAGCAGGGCCAGCTGGGTGAGAGGGTCCTTCCGGAACAGCACAAGTGGGAGACGCCTGATTCCTCTAATAAGTGGAGGCCTGTCCCTTTGGATGCTGAAAGGAATCATGGCACCAGGCCATCAGTTAATGAGTGCCTGCTGTTGTGCCGGGCATCGGGTGGGCCTCTCTAAGCCTCCTTAACGGCCCTGTGAGGATTATCAAGGAAACGGAAGCTCAGAGAGGTTAAATGACCTGCTTGAGGTCACACAGCAACCTGGAGGCAGCGCTGGGACTGAGGATCCTGTGTGCGGGGCTCCAGAGCCTGGGCCCGCCCGCCTGCTGCTCCCGTGCCACCCCATCGTATTTCGCTCATCTGTTTGGCGGAGAAGTCGCAGGCTGCTAGATAATCCCTCGGCCTGGTGGGAAGTTTTCAAGGCTTGGAGGCGGATAGTCTTGAGCTTCATTTCTCACCTGGGCAGTTTTTGTCTCTGGAGCTTCCCCAGCCCGTGGGGTAGGCAAAGGCACGCCTGTACCCTGATGCTGACCTCGCCGTAAGGGTTAAAACCCAGCTGGGAAGGGGACCTGGAGGGGAAACGAGGGAGGCCTGCGAGGTGAGGCCCTGCTTCGGGCCACCCAGTGTGGCAGCATGCAATAAAAGCGCCCTGTAGGGAAGGCAGGAGAGATTGCGTATCTCTGTGCTGTATCAGTGTTGGGTTTCTTTATTTGATCGGGGAGAGAGGGCAGCCCTGCTGGAGGGGGAGAAAGGGCGGTGTGGAATGCGGGTGTTTATTTTTCTCCGGCCCGGAGAGCCCCCGCTTCAGCTTGGCCCGTGTAGGGCTGAGCGAGGCCCCACGGTGGATGCCCGCAGCTGCACGCTCTTGGGAGGGGTGCCGGAGAGGGCACCCACCCCATGTGTCCCCCAAGGCTCTCATCCCAGGGCCTGGGAGCCCCCCAGAAAGAGCGAGGGGTGCCTGAGGGCTAGGAAACCGGGGCGCCTTCCGCCTCCTTTCTGCAGACCCTCTGGTTCCATTCATCTCCTTATCTCTGGATTGCTGGGGAGACCTGGGGCAGCCTTGCTGACTGACAAACAAAACCAGCCTGGCTCACAAAAGGAGGGAGAGGGGAGGCTGGCTGGGCCTCTCCGCGCCCCTCTAGGTCCCTGGCGCGGGCATCTCTCCTGCTCCTCCCAGCCGGGCCCCTGCGTTCCGAGAGCCTCCAAAGCCACGGCGGGGGCAGGCCGGCTGGGCTGCCGAGAGCCCTTTGCTTCGGGGAGGCGGATTCGAGGAATGCTGGGGTGGCCACGGGGCGGGAATGGCTGCCCCCTCCTTCCCTTCAGCTGGCTAGGCAGGCGGCTGGGAGAGGAAGCCGGGCCGGCAGGTAGCGGAGAAAGACATCGGATCCAGGGGGAGCAGCCGAGAAAGCAAACAAACAGGGCTTTGTGTGGCTGCAGATTGGCGGCTCAGAAGGGAAGCCAGCCCTGTGGGGGAAGGGGAGGCGGAGGCGGGGACAGGGGGGCAGCAGGCCACTGCCCTGGGCCAACCCAGGCTGGACAGGCCAAGGAGCTGGGAGTCCACTCTGCGGGGACCGGCCTCTGAAGGCACAGCCTGGCCTGATCCCAGCTCGGCCACTTCCCTCCGTAACGGATGGGGGTCTGCTTGCCCGCGAAGCCTGGGCGGTCACTCACACCCGGGAGAATTCTTGGGAAGATTACAGACCATGGCGACGGTCCCCCAGACCAGGGCCCGGCCCAGGCAGTGGGCACTCCCGTTCTACCCTCCGTCCTCGGAGGCCACAGACTCGGGGCGGTCAGGACCTCTGCGGGGGGAGCTGCTGGCTGAGCTGGGTCTCTTGGGAGGGCCGGGAAGACTGCCCAGAGCTGTGGACCCCCGGGGGCTGTAACTGAGGGCCACCACGCTGAGGAAAACAGGTTCCTGCTGTCAAATAACAGATGCCTGGGGTGTCGGCGGGCAGAGGGCCACATCGCGGGCTCCCAGGCCTGGGCCGCCATTCATTGGGGCGTTAGTGGGGGAAGGGACAGAGCCGGGGAGACGGGCCTTGTCCTGGAAGGACGCAGGGGGGCCACCGACACCTGGATGCTCGCCAGGGCAGGGCCCCGGGCCAGCCCACCTCTCGGGGGCTGGGCAGGGCCCCGGGGCTCGGGGAAGTGGCTCGGGGAAGCGGCGGCGGAGGTAGGAGCTGTCAGGCCAGCCGCGCAGGCAGCTCCATTATCGCCTCCGGGGCCATTTCCTCTCCTCTCCCCCGACCCCGCGAGGGGGCGGCGGGAGGGCAAACGCCCGCGCTTCCTGCCCGCCCCTCCCGCCGCGCCCCCCGCCTAGGCCGCGCCGGAGCCTCGTCGGCGCGGTGGGACAAGCCCCGGCCGGCCGGGCCCGACGCTGGGAGGGGCCGAGGCGGGGCGGGCCGCTCCCGTCGCCATGGCAGCGCCCGCCCGGCATGCTCCGCGCGCCCGCCGGCTCGCGGGGGCTGCTGGGTGGGCGGGGCTGCCGCCGAGGCCCGCCCCCCTCCCCGGGAAGGGGCTGCTGCGGGCGCCCGCGGCCCACCCGGGCGCTCGGGACCCGGGGCGCCGCGCCTCGGGCCTCGCTTTCCGCCTCCCGGGAGGTCTGGGAGGAACCAGGGCGGCCCTGGGCGTGCTCCCCCCCCCCCCCCCCCGGGGCTCGGGGAGCCCAGCGGCCCCGCGCCAGCGGCAGCGGGAGGATGCTGCCCCGCGCCTGCATCCCGGGGGGCTTGGGCCCCGGCTCCCGCTGCAGAGGGGCTGCTAAAAGGCGGGGCCCTCAGCCCCAGCGGGCTCCGGCCCCGCCCCTCAGCTCCAGGCCTCCATCTCGCCCCTGGGGCTGCCCGGGGGCCAGCCAGGTCCACCCCGCCCCAGGGCCCAGAGCAGAGCCGGGAGGCAGGCGCGCCACCCACCCCGCCAGGCCCGCACCCTGCAGCGGCAGCCGGCCTCCCGCCCGCCGGGGAGCACGGGCCTCCCCTAGTTGGCAGCTGCCGGGCGTTCTGGCCGGGAGGCACATTCCTACCGCTGGGGCCCGGGCACCCCGCCTGCCCTGGGGGCAGCCTCTTCCGGAACTTTGCTGCCAGTCCAGCCCTGCCCCTGCCAACGCTGCCATCTCTCCACTGGGCCTTCTCGAGCCTCTGGCCCCCAACCGCTCCGAGCTAAGGCCGCCTTCTGGCCTTCACTCTGTAGAAGCACGGCCTCAGCTGATCTCTGTCCCCTCTCACCTGGATTGGGCAGGCGGCTAAATTTAATGCCAGCCTTTGCCGTCTGGAAGGGAGGCCGCGTTTGGCGAGCACAGCTGCCCCCTCGCCTGCCTTTCTCATGGGCACATGCACTAGGAGGGTGAGACTGGGCTTTGCCTGCAGCAGGATGGACTCAGGCACGATATCTATAGAACCTTCCGGTCCTAAGCATCTTTGAAATACACAGAGACTGTTAACGTTTAGATGTCCATAGTCATTAGAGCATTTTGTTTTTAGTGGAATTATCATTTGATTAGTAATAGGTTGATTGTAGAAAAATTTTAAACCACAGGAAAATAAATACGTGTTTAAAAATCCCCTGTACTGTCACCACAGGGCCATAACCACTGACGTTTTTTTTCCTGAACATCTATGGTAAACAGTATATGATATTAATAAACATATAAATGTGGATTCGTGCTTATTGTAGACTTCTGGAATGTATAACCACTAAAAAGGAAAAAAAGTACCCATAAGTCCCCGTCTCCAAAGGGCAGCCACAGTTGTCTTTTTTCTTTCCTTCCCATTCATGGGGGATTTTGTTTGCTTCTCTGCTTAGAGTTTGACATCCTGTTTCTCTCAGTTAATGTTGTATGACACGTTCCTTTTTCCTGCGAGTCCGTGGAAGTCCTGAGAGAACTGGAATCACATTCTTGGGAGAACTTGAGAAAAGAGTCAGAGATGCCTGGGGGGGGGCAGTTGTTGAACTGCGTGGTGGCTTTGGAGCTGGGTTCATCCTCTCTCCCCCTGCAGAACCCCTCCCCCATTACCGCTAGCCTCTGCTAAGGAGCTTGAGCCAGGGGGGGCCACCCAGCTTGGACCCAGGGACTGGGAAGGCTCGTCACCCCCCGCCCCCCACCGTGGGACCTGGGCTCCCACCGTCAGGGGCCTCTAATCTGGCTTAGGCATGCACGTTTTCCACCAGGTTGCAGTTCTCGGTCTCATCGGCCTAGCTCAGACTCAGAGACTCCTTGTCCGCCCTCTGACCCGCCTTCTGCCTCCCGTCCCCATCCTGGGAGTCTGCTTGGCCGCACGTGGCTCCCCAGGTCCCTTTTTCAGCCTCTCCCCGGGGACATGCAGACCTGGCAGCAGGCACAGCCTCTCTGCCCAGCTGACCCCCAGGCTTAGTCACAAGCTGTCCTCTCCCCAGGCGCCCCTGCTGCCAGGCTCCCTCCCCTCTCACTCCCCAACAGTTCGATTCTAGCACATCTAAGCCCTGCGTGAAAGAGGCTTCGGAAAATCACAGTTGCCAGGGATGGCTTGGCATTTAAAAGGCATCCCCGGCTTGGGGGGAAAGCCGAAGAGACAGGAGCGCGCCAGGCCCTGTCTCCAAGTGGCAGCTGGATTTAGTGGACACAGAAATCACAGGGTGCTCCTTTCTGCAGGAATAACATCTCTGGCAGAGGGGCAGGGAGCGGGGAGCCGGACATGCCATGCCTGCCTGGCCACCACCTGCCACTACCTCTGTTTGCTCTGAGAAATGAAAAGGTGCGGGAGGGACGTGGTGAGCCTGCAGCCAACGGCCCTGTAAATTATATTCTCTTAACAGGTTTATTCATTTATAAAATATTTAAGGCGCGTTTCGCTTTACCTGTAGCAAGGAGGTCGCCAGGTTTGGAGCCGAGATTGATGCTTCCAGCATGATTTATTCATCTGGATTTGTTCTCCTGGGCTGGTCGCCGCCTGCCATGTGGAATTTAACCAGGTGGCAAGAGGGGTGTGAGTGGGTGTGTGTCTCCAGGTTCCTGTGCTTTTAGGGGCGTGAAGAGTGTGTCTGTGTCAGTCCTTGGGAGTGGTGGGGGTGTCACATACATGTGGAGGGGGTGATGGTTTTTGTGGGCCTAGATTGTATCAGTTGTACCTGTGTTGTGCCTGGCTGTGTATGGTTTGTACATCTGTGTCTGTGGCCGAGGTTAGTGTGTGTCTGTTAGGGGAACGAGCTAAGGGGGTGCGTTCGTCTGCATCTTGAGCATGTACAGGTGCAGCGGGGTATGTTTTTTGTTTTGTTTTGTGTTTCGAGGTGCTGGGGCTGGGGATTGAACCTGGAACCTCGTAGATGGGAAGCCGGTGCCCAACCACTGAACCACATCGGCTCCCCGAGTTGGTTTTTTTTTTCCATTTGTTTGCTTGTTGTTTGTTTTTAGGGGGCACTGGGAACCAAACCTGGGACTGCCCTCTGGGAGGCAGGCGCTCAACTGCTCAAGCCACCTCCGCTCCCCTGTATTTCTTGCGTGTCCGTGGTTTGGGGGCGGGGACCCAGGTGTGTGGCTGAGTATCTGTGTGTGTGCGTGTGAGTGGCGGTTCTGTGGGATGGAGGAGGCCCCTGGCTGAGTGACCAGGGTGTCTGCTCTCCCCCCTGTCAAGCCTCTGCCCTGTGACCCCTGGCTGGGCCTCCTGCTCCAGGAAGGACTGGCTCGGGGGCGGGTGGCACCCTCGGGGAGTAGAGGACAGCCCTCGGCTCTCCTCCAGCAGGACTGGGCCTTCCCCGCACCGCGACTGAGAGGCCACTCGGGACTTGAGCCTCAGGTGCCCCAGCGCCACCTCTCAGCTGTTAGTGACCGAGCCCGAACCTCAAGCAGACAAGCTCCCATCGAAGCGCCCTTGTCCCGCGCTCACAGCGTTTCCGGCTCTCCTTCCTCTTCCCATCAGGCTCAGGAGGACCCCCCACCCCAGGGGACCCTCAGGGGGACCTGGGCCGGGCAAGCCCCTGCCTGGAGCGGCTGTGTTGTGGGGGAGGGGGACAGCTCACCCGGCTGCAGGCCTCAATTTCTTCTCCTGTCACAGCAGGGGTGGGACCCCTGGGTCCCCAAGGTTCCTCTCGCACAGGCCTGCAGTACTTGGGGCCGCCCAGAAGCCCAGGGACCCCAGAGGGTATCGGGAGAAGGCAGGGGTTCATCGGGGGCGACCCCCGCAGCCAGGAGCGGTGGGACGAGGCCCGCCACGGGGTCGGCGCCGTGTGCTGGGGCATCGCCTTTGTCCCCCCCCAGCCCAGATGGGGCCCGGGGCCCCTGGAGGGGGCAGGCGTTTGGTTTCCCTCAGCTCCGTGACAGCCCTTGCCCCTCTCCACTGCCCCCCCTTAATAGCTAATGCGTCTGTCACTACTCTCCTAATGAGGCGGCCGAGGGCCCCCCGGGGACAGATACCTTTGTGGGGCCAGCCGGCGGCTGGGGGGAAGCTGGCCTCAGGGTCAGCCTGGACGGCGGGGGGAGCCGAGCACCCCCCCTGCCTGCATCCCCAGGCCAGCCTGGCGGTGGGGGGCGTGGAGGCCACCACCAGGACCCTGGGCTGGCTGCGGAGGTAGGTGAGAGAGCCCCACCCCCGGGCCGGAAGTTGGTTCCTGCGGCACTCCCCGTAGCCCTTACGTCTGGTAGCGCGTGGGCCTACTGTGTGCGGGCCTTGCAGTCAGCCGTGTCCGGGTGGACAGAATCCTCACCTCCGGGCGGCCGTGGTCAGGGGGCGAAGACGTCCAGCCCATCACCCAACTCTTGGAGTCCCCGTCCCTTCGCGGACGGGAGCGCCTCCGTGACCCAGGCCGTGAAGGGTGCACCAGAGCTTCTCCGGTGGAAATGAGGGTGCTGGGCAGGGGGCCGCGCCAGGCAGAGGCACCCCCTCACCCTGGGCCGCCCTGGGGCTGGACGCGTCCCGCCGGCTCCATCACCTGAGCAGGACTCGGCAGGGCCGCGCCTCCGCTTCCCGCCTGCACGGGCGCTCTTTGCCCTCGAAACTTCTGTTGGCAGCAGCCTCGACTTTGGAATGCCGGAGGCTCTGCCCCGGGGGATGCCGGGAGGCCCTGAGCGCAGGCCTCGGCCCCACCTGCCTTTTCAGCTCAGCCCTTGTGCTCTCGGGGAACCACCCCCCGGGGCCCCAGCCGGGAAGAGATGAAACCACGGAATGGGAGGAGCGGCCCGTTCCCCCGCCGCTGTACGGGGAGGCGTTTACTCACTCATTTGTTCCCACCGCCAGCCAGCGCTCCTCCAACAGCCATTAATTGTCAGGTGTCCTGCTGCGTGTGGCAGGCCCTCCTGCCTCATGCCGCGCACAGGCCCGTTCTGAAGGCCCACCCGGCGTTGGGTGGGGCGCCAGGGGTGCAGAAAATCGAATGGGTGACAAATTCTCAACGACAGCTGGTGGTCGATGGTGTCACAGCGGGAGCTGGGGGTGGGTTTGCCCGTTAGGATGACCTGGTAGCCGTCACCCACTGGCCCTGTGGGCGCTGGGGTCTGTGGCCGCCCCCCAGCCCTCGGCAGGGTGGGTGGGACGGATAGGGCATGGGGGATTTGAATCCTGGCTAGGCCCTGTAATTCCTTGCCCCACGGCTGCTTCTCTGCTGTGGGCCCCAGTTGCTTGGTCTGCAAAATGGGGTTGATAATCTGTTTAGCGGCAGTTAAAAGGAGGGATGGGAGGAGAGTTTAGAAGGCGGTGGCTGGGGCAGCTGAGAAATAGAGACGGGGCAGCTGAGAGATAGAGACGGAGAGAAGGAGCTGGGGCGTGTGCCCTCTGGCCTTCAAAGCGCTGTTGTTTGTTCAGTGATTTGCTCTGTGTGTGAACCCCACCCGCCCAGCTTCGAATCCTCTCCCCAGGGCTTCCTGCCAGCTGTGCGGCCTCCGGTAAGTTCCTCTCCAAGCCTCAGTCTTCTCGTCTGTAAAATGGGGTCACAGAAGAAAGCTCCCACTCCCTCCTGGGCCCCTTGGGAAGGGGGGATTAAGTCAGAGAACCGATGCTAAGCCGTTAGAAGGGGCTTAAGGGCCAGTTGCTATCATCGTTGAATAAATGAACCGGTTGTGGGCCAGCCTTGAATTCTGGTTCTCGCAGTGAGTCACCTTAAAGCTCCAGGACTCAGTTTCCCCACCTGTTTCTTCAGAGAAGCAGCCCCATCCTTGGGCCCGTGTTTTCCTTCCCCCTCACCCTCCGAAGATCTGTTTCGGGACCTGGACTGGGCCCCCATCTTGCCACTGCCCTCTGTGTTGGTTAGCCCCTCCCCCCGTCCCCCGTCCCCACCCCTCCCCGGGCCCTGTCCACTCTACCCCCAACTGGCTCGCAGACTCAGCCCCGGAGCTGCAGCCACTAGATGTGGCCTCCCGGGAGGCCCCGGGTCCGGGGCCCCACCTGCCCCGGTGTGCTGCGCCGGGGGCGGGGCCTAGAGGCAGCCCCCCCCCCCCCCCCCCCCCGGGCTCGCGCTGCCCCTGCGGGGGCGACGGCGTCCCCGCGGCCCCCCCGTTTTTATGCTAATGATCGCATTAAGGCTTAATGGCTGCGAGCTCGCGGTTGCCTTGCACCTGCCCGCGGGGGCGCACCCGCCCGGCGGCAGCTGCGCCCCCCGCCCCTCCAGCCCTAATTACCTGGAAAGCGCCGCCCCGCGGGCCGCCCAGGGCAGGTGGGACCGCGCTGCCGGCCCCTCCGCCCGGCCAAGGGCAGCCCCGCGCCCCCTCGCCGCCCCGCGCCGGCTGGGGAGAGGCTGGCGGGGCGGATTAATTTAATTTATCACCCTGCTCGGGCGAAGACAGTCCCCCCCGGCGGCCTCCCGGCGGCCCAGCGCGCCGTCGCGGCCAAGGCCTGCGCCCTGGCCCAGGGACTGGAGGCCGCGAGTCAGCGCTGCGCGGCCGAGCGCCCCCAGGGGCTGAGCTGGAGCCCCGGCGCTGCGTTGGCTCGGCGTTCAAGGCTCCACCTGCTCCGCCGGGACAGTCCCAGTGGTCATCGGTGGCGTTGAGGGTTGCCGGCTCCTTGCGCCCGACGCCCCTGAGGGCGTTCAGCGACCCCCGAGGCCTGTGGCACCCCTTGCTCACCTTTTCTGAACCACACTCTTGCCCCGCCCTCTGTCCTCTTGGAGTCGGTCTGGTCCCTCTGCTGGGGGGTGGGGGAGCCCAAAGTGGGGGGTGTCCAAGCGTGTCCCTTCCCGGGGATTGCAGGTTCCTGGAGGTGGGTGTGGACCCGGAAGGTCCGTGTGCATTTCCGGGGTGGGCACAGGGGTGGGGGGACCACAGGGCTGGGGTTGGGGCGGAAGAAGGGAACCCCGGAAGAACCTTGAGGACTCCCCGTGTTCTCCCCCCACCCGGCTCTCTGCCCCTCCCAGACCCGGGCCCCTCTGGAGATGGCATCGTGGTCTCCCTGAGTGGTGCCCTGCCTCCCTTCTCTGCTCCTGGAGGCACCCTAAAGCCTGAGGCGAATCTGTGGACCGCCCTGGCCAGCCCAGTGAGGCAGTGCTGGGGGGAGGGGGTCAGCCTGGGACTCCCCCCCCCCCCCCACCAAGGGCTCCAGGCTGGCTGAGGCTGCGGCAGACAGGAATTCTGTATCAGAGAAGCCGCCAGGGTCCCTGAGCCCAGATTAGGGAGAGGCGGTGGAGCTCAGCCCGGAGGCTGGACTTGTGCTCCCCGGGGAGGCTGGCAGCACTGCAGGCAGAGGGGGCCGCGAGCTAAGGCCCGGGGCAGGGAGCGGCCTGCTGGAGCACGGGGCACCTGACGGCCACAAAAAGCTGGGCTCACCAGCTGGCAGTGGGGTCTGAGGCCGGAGAGGCGGGCGGGGGTTTCTTGGCTCCCCAGCAACCTTTGGCCGCCCCCTCCTATTCAGAGGGTCAGATTGAGACTGGCAGTGGTGACCGGGTCAGGCCACCCAACTCGGATACCCCACCTTGGCCTGCTCTGCGCCAGGCCTTTGGAGGTGACCTCGGTGGCACTGGAGCCCGCTGCCTGGACCTCTCCTGGGGTCCCAGCATGCCTGGCCTTCAGCCAGAGCGCGGCGCACCCCCCCCCCCCCGCCCCCAGATGTCCTTGCAGATAAGATGGAGGTGAACGGGCTGGCTGCCAGGAGTGTCAGGTGGCATCACAGCCAGGCGGACTGTCCTCCTCTGATTAATGAGGTGATAGGCGCCCTGGTCAAGGAGAGGAGCGGGGCTCACGTGGCTCAAGCCCCCGTCGTGTGACGGTGTGACACTCCGGATACCCCAGCGCCCTCCCTCCAGCCCCTCAGCCGGGAGGTGGCGGAGGTGGGCCCCAAACCCACACGCCTGCACGCAGAGCCCGTGTCGGTCACCGGGGGTTGCGCGGCATCGACAGCGCGTGGGCACGTGGGGCGCGGGCGGGGACAGGCCCTTTCCACTCGTCCCCCTCGTGGTGGTTAGCACGGCGCTTTGCGTGCAGCAGGCGCTCAATGCATGCTTGTGGATGGGGTTCATAGGCAGTCTGGGGAAGGCTCCGTCACTCGGCCTCCCTGCCTGCACCCCCCCACCCCCACCGCAGAGCCGGGGCAGGGGCCGTTAGGTCCACCGGGAGGCCAGCGAATCGGGGCCCCTGCCGGGGCTTGGTGTGGAGATGGGGAAGGGGGGCTGCTTTCCCACCAGTTCCCAGGGCAGGGAACCTTCCAGAACCACCGAGGGAAGTGTGCTCTTACGGCAGCCAGGTGAGTCTCCACCCTTGGTCTCTCAGGTGTGAGGGCCAAGCCGTGACTCAGAAAAGATGTTAGATCGTGGATTGGGGGCTCAGGTGGGAGGTGGGGGGACATTGGGCTAAAAAACCCGGATCTGCTAGGAAGAATCCTGATGGACCCAGCATTGGTGAGCAGCTGCCGTGTGTCAGGTAGGGGGGTTTACAGATGGAAACTGAGGCCGGGAGAGGCTCGGGTCACGGAGCCGAGCGGGGGCCTGACTCCAGGTAGGGCTCTTGGCACACCCCGCCGTCACCCTTTTTGTTGCTCCATGCCGCTCCCTGCTAATCCCCCGCCCTACCGCGAGCCTGCTCCCAAGGCCCTCAGCCTCGTTTTCAGAAGTCCCAGGCGTGGGAGTAGAGTCTGACCTCCCTCCTGCCAGCTCTGGTCTCCCTGATGGGGGCTGTCTCTGCAAGCAGTGACGTGACAGGTGCAGGCGGGTCAGCCCAGGTCTGCAGGGGCCAGTCGTACGGGGCCCGGGACCCTTCCTCAGTGGCTTGCACTCTCGCCCCGCTATCTGGGAACACAGAGTGTGCATGGCCACCCTCGACCCCTGGAACCCCCGCTGGGTCCGAGGCTGCCCCGGGGCCCCCAGCACTGTCCAGGAATTTGGGGACACTCAGGCCACAGTGGATGGAGACTTGCAATCTTGTCTCGGCCCCACACATCCCTGTGGTGTCACCTTGGTCCAGTCACTGCTTCTTCTGGGCCTCAGTTTACCTCCACGGTATAATTTAGGGCTGGCCTCCTCGTTTCCAAGCATCCTTGCATTCGAGACCTCATCCTGAGACTAGGATGCGGCAGCAAGAGGACAATCACACGTAGCCCGTGTGGCCCTAGACGTGGGTTGCTTCCTGTCTGTCTGGGGTAGTCTGTGACCACCAGCCAGCTCTGGCCAAGGAGGCCGAATGGAGCGTGGGAGGGCGTGGAATCAGCATCAGCACTTGCAAGCCACGTGGCCTCGGCGAGTCCCTCCACGGACCGTGCTTGCGTGTCCTCGTCTGGGAAAGCGGGTGTTCCCAGTCAGAATCCGGATGTGTGTGTGCGAGGAAACTCCCATGCCGAGACCTTAGTCCGGTGTCCAGCGCGCAGGCAGTCCTCGCGAATGGCCGCCGCTGTTTGTATTGTCCGTGTTGTTGGAGGTGACATGGGAGCTGTGGGTGAAAATGTCCAGGACCCACCCCCCAAGCCCACCCCTGGTGGTTGGATGTTGCTGTGCGACCTGTTCTGGCCGAGGAGATGGGAGTGGAGGTGATATTTGTTTGTTCCAGGCTGGAGCATGTCACTGTGAGGGTGAAGTCCCCTGGATTAGCAGCCCAAGGTGGTGGCTGCACAGTCCACAGGCGGCAGCCTGTTGTCCTTTGGTGGGCCTGTAGTGTGAGTGAGAAATAAGCTTTTGCTGTTTTAAGCCTTTGAGATTCAGGGTTTTTGTTACAGCAGCATAACCTAACCCATCCTGACTGATACCCCCTCTCCTCCTCCTTCTCCCCCTCTTCTCCTCCCCTTCCTCCTGTCTTCTTTTTCTGCTTCTTCATATTTTCCTTTTTCTCCCTTTCTTCCTCATTCTCCTCCCCCTCCTTTTTCGTCCTCCTCCTTCTTCTCCCCCTTCCTCCTCTCCTCTTTCTTCCTCTTCTTTTCTTTCACACCATCACTGTTATTATTAGCATTGTAATTATTATATTAAGGCCTGATACCACCTGGGGTCCACACGAGAGCAGTGAGTTCCCAGAGGCTGTAGAGGAGACTTGCAAAAAAACAGAACTTTATTGCCGACCTATTTCTAGAATGTTTCAACTCATTTATTCATCTTCTCACTAATTGGTTTACATCATCCATTCATTCATTTAAAAAAAAAAACATGTTCCCTGAGCCCTTGTTTCATTGGCCCTAAGGGCACCCACAGGCCAACAGGGGAGCATTCTGCAGTGGAAGACACTAGCCCGGGGGAGACAGGAACTAGAGACCTGCTCAACTCACTTAGGATCCCGTCTCCCTGGGGCAGAACCGGCTGCAGGAGGAGGCTCTTGGAGTCCTCAGGCCCCGAGGCCACCTCCAGGCAGCCCTCAGGGATTGCAGCCAGACTGGCCACGCTGACCCCCACTCCCCATCTCCAAGAAATGAGGGGCTGGGCACCCCGGGCTGCTCAATGCTCTGCCCCTGTCCCCCTTTTCCCCTCCTGTCCCTCCTCCAGCTACTCCCAAGACGCCCTCATTTCCCCACTCCACCTGTGACATGCCTGGCTCGGGGGCTCCTCTGGGCCCTCTCCCGAGTGTCTCTTGATGTTGAAGTGGCAGCAGGGGCTGGGGGGAGGCCCCCCTCCCCAGAGGAGGCCCCTTGACGGCCCTTTGGGGACCTGGTGGCTCAGCACACACACCTGCCTCGTTTTCTAGGTTGAATGAGCAAGGGCTCGCTTCTGCGTCCAGGAGGCCTCGTGGCACCATCGCGGTGCGGCGGGGGGCAGCGCCCCATCTGGAGGCAGGACGTCCGGGCGCTCTCCAGGGCTGGGTCCTGGCTGGGGTGAATGGGTCCCTTCCTCCCACATCTCCTTGCTCACCCCGTGGCCTGCCCAGGCAGCTCATTCGGTTGCCAGGCTGGAGAATCAGGGGCTCCCCTGTGGGTCCCCCAACCTCAGTGTCGTCCCGTCCATCCCTTTCCCACAACCGAGGGATGCGGCCGAGAGACCAGCGGCCCCCGTCCCAGGCTGGGCGCCAGGTCACTGCCCTGAGCGCGCCCTCTCCCTGCGCTCAAGTGCTTCAGCCCACGTGGAAACACCCGGAACCTTCCAGCTACCACTGCCGCGGTACCAGGGGCCCCTGCTGTCCCCCACTCTGAGCCCCAGAACCACTTCGTGCAGGGTGGGCTGGGTCGCCCTATTTTGCAGACAGAAGACCGAGTCCCAGCCTGCAGAAGGGACCCTCCCCTTGGCGCCCCCAGCCCGGGGTCCTTCCCACGGGCCCCCGGCAGCTTCTGAGGGGTGGTCGCTGCGGGTGACAGGCCCAGCGTGTGTCAGGCGCCCTGCCGATGGCCTCCCCTTGCTCCAGGGAGGCTGAGGCACACGGGCCAGCCCCTGGCTCCGCGAGTCTGACGGTGGGTCGTCCGCGGCACGAGAAGGGGGGGCTCAGGGTGGGCACCCCCCACCTCTCTCTGGCTCTGTCCCTTGGTCTGTCTTTTCGCAGAGGCTCCGTCACAGACACCTGCGAGCCCCCAAGGGCCCAGGGCCCCCACCCGCCCCAGCAGCCAGCCTGCACCCGGTGCCGCCCCCTTCCGCTGCTGGGCCCTTCCACGGCCCCGGGTAGGGGTTGCTCAGGGCCTGGGGAGGTGGGCTCCTTTGCCCAGGGTGACGCGTGTGTCTGGCCTCTGGGAAGACGGCCTGGAGCCGGGCTCCACCCCTTAGAGGCTCCCACAGGTAAGAGCCTCCAGCAGTGTGGCTGCAGCACGGTGGGGCAGCCAAGGGGCTGGGGACCTGGTGGCCTGGAGCCCGAAGAGCGACGGGGCATTTCAGGAGGAAATCCTGTGGCTGCACGCGTGCACACGCAGACACACACACTCCTAGGTGCCAGCTCGCTAGCAGTAAATAGTACACACACCCAGATACACACACTCCTAGGTGCCAGCTCACTAGCAGTAAACACACACGCACACTCAGACACATGCTCCGAGGTGCCAGCTCACTAGCAGTAAATCCACACTCAGGCACACACGTTCCGAGGTGCCAGCTCACTAGCAGTAAATGCACATGCACATCCAGGCACACACACTCCTAGGTGCCAGCTCATTACCAGTAAACGCACACGCAGACACACGCTCCTAGGCGCCAGCTCACACTGTGGCAAGACACCCACTCACAACCCTGTATGCCAGCTCACAATGCAGTAGTACACACACACACTCACACACACTCGCGGATGCCAGCCCACGCCGGGACGGCATCCACTCCTGCTCACGCGCCCCGACACCCCCGCTGCTGGGCGTCAGCCTCGCCCCGCGCTCCCTGACGCGCGCCGCGGGACGGCGGCACACCCGGGCGGGCACAGGCTCCCGCCGGCAGCCGGCGCTGGGCCGCCCGGTCCGCAGACGCCGTGCGGTGGGGGCGCTGCCAGCTCCCAGGCGAGCGCGCGCAGACACGCGGAGAGGACGTGCCCTTACAGACGCCCACCCGCCGCGTGGGCGGCGGCAGCGCAGGTGACTCAGAAGCCTGTTGTTCATGGCGCCAGCGATGCTCGAGAGAGGCTTTCGCTGCAGAGAGGAGCGTTTCCTGGAGAAAGGTCACCCCTGGTCCGCGCACACGCCCCGTCGGCAGACACAGCCACGCAAACGCGCCTCCCCCAGAGCCTGCGCCCTCCCCGTTTTCGAGATGGGGAAACTGAGGCAAGGAAGCTGGCCGAGGCCGTTTGGAGGACGCCCAGGGCCCTCTGGCAGCCTGGGCGTCTTGGAGTCCTGTTCTCCAGAGGCCCAGAGAGGGTGAGGGCCTTTTCCCAGCTCACACAGCCAGTCGGTGGCACAAGCCGATGGGCCTCTCCATGCCCCTCCGCAGGCCCCCCAGGTGTGTGGTTGCAGGGAGGGCAGTGAGGGGGCCGTCGGGGGAGGAGGAGGCAGGGCCGGGTTTGCTTCCGCGCCTCCCCTCTCCCCCTCCCTCCTGCTCCCCGCTCTCCCTCGCACGGGTTTGTTTGGAGAATGACTCACAGGAATGCAGCAAAATCCTGATGGATGGGGAGGCAGGCTGCGGAACCCGGAAGCCCTACAAGCCGCGTGGGGGGCAGAGAGGCAGGGGGGCCCCAGGGCAGGGGGGACGAGCCCCAGGCCGGTGGGGGGCAGAGAGGCGGGGGGTCCCCAGGGCAGGGGGGACGAGCCCCAGGCTGGGGGGGGGGCAGAGAGGCGGGGGGGGCCCCAGGGCAGGGGGGGACGAGCCCCAGGCTGGGTGGGGGGCAGAGAGGCGGGAGGGGGTTCCCAGGGGCAGGGGGGACGAGCCCAGGCAGGGTGGGGGGCAGAGAGGCGGGAGGGGGCCCCAGGTCAGGGGGGACGAGCCCCAGGCTGGGTGGGGGGCAGAGAGGCGGGGGGGGCCCCAGGGCAGGGGGACGAGCCCCAGGCTGGGGTGGGGGGCAGAGAGGCAGGGGGGCCCCAGGTCAGGGGGGACGAGCCCAGGCAGGGTGGGGGGGCACAGCGGCAGAGGGGGCCCAGGGCAGGGGGCACAGCGGCTGGGGCTGCAGGCGGGCCTAGGGTCCGTGTGGCACACCCACACCCACACATAGCGTCACGCCCCACACAGACGCCCTTGCCCCAGCCGTCTCTCTCACCCCACACTGTCACACGCACGTGCACAACTCGCACGCCCCGCACACCCCTCCATGCACACACAGCACTCACCACACACCACACGTGCTCACACACACACTTCTCATGCATAGCCACACATACACACGTTCACACTCATCCATACTTTACTCATGCCCTCAGCCTCGTATCACACACTTCACACCGTGCTCTCACTGCCACTTGTTCACATGCTCATACTCGCACACTTACACACACCCCTCACAGTCACACACTCACAACGCGCTCACGCACACGCTCAGGCCCGCGGCGCGGGGCCGCCCACCCTTCCCTCCTGCCCAGCTCCTCCGCCGCGGAGCGCCCCCCGCTTGCCCAGCTCTGTGCCCGCCGCACGCCTGGTGCGCAGTCGGTGGCTGACAGATGCCCGTTGCCACCCGCGTACGGCCCGGGTCCGCTGGGAGGTCAGGGGGCGGTGGCCAGGCTGTGGCGGGAGCCTTCCGGGTGTGCGCGTTGTGCCTCAGTTTCCCCTGCCCTGCAGGGCGGGCGTTGTCCGCTCCGTCCTTTCCCGGGCGTCCACCGAGGGCCCGCCGTGCGCTGCCAGGCGCTGCCCCCTCCTCCCGCGGCTCACAGTCCAGTGGGGGAGGCACGTGCCGGCCCAACGGTGGCTGCCGTGGGATGCCCACTCAGGCCTGCCAGGCCCAGGCGAGGCAGGAGAGAAGCAGGGGAAGGCGAGGGAGGTGGGCGCCAGGCTGGGGGGGGCCGCAGGACGCGGGAGGAAGGAGGTGGGTCCCTCTTGCCGGCGCCGCCTCCTGGACTCTCCGAGAGGCGCATCTCTGGGGCGTGGGCTTCCCTCGGGCCTGGACCTCCCCAGCCCCGGGGTCCGCGGGTCTCTCCCCGAGACGGGCGCCCACCCCGCCCTGCTGTCCGGCTGTCGAGCCGCTCGGGCCCCCGGCTGGCCGACTGCGGGTTCCCGGGGGGAAGCCGGGATCTGGAATCCCACGAGAACGCTCTTGGCTGTAAAACGCTGGCTCCGCTGCAGGAGGCACCCGGAGGCTGGGCCGCCCGGCCTGCGCGGTGGCTCTTCCTGCAGGACTTCCTTGGTGGGACCGGAGCCCGGCTGTTCACTGCGCTGCAGCTCTGGGCTTGGCCCCCGGGGTGCAAACGAGGCAGCGTGCTGTGGTGCACGCGCTTGTCAGGTGGGAAGTGCTAAGGCCAGTGGGTTAGAGGGTGCCAGGCAGACAGACGCCCGGGGGAAAGAGGGAACAGCCGTGCAAAGGCCCTGGCGGCCCCAAGGGCTGGCTGGGGCCAGGGGGGGCCAGGGCGGAGGGTACCGCCTCGGGCAGCAGCGTGCTGCTGGTGGCCTCCAGACGGCTACGTAGACTGCCCAAAGCTCTCCATGCTGGGCCCGCATTAAAACAACATTCGCTGGGGAGTGTGTGTAGCTCGGCGGTTGAGCACCCTGCTTCGCATGTACGAGGTCCCAGGTTCAATCTCCAGTACCTCCTGAAAAAAAAAAAAAGACATTTATTATTAGGGCTTTTGTAGCACAGGAAGGTGACTATGTGACAATAGGATTTGAAAATTATACATGAAAAGCCTGCTCACCAAAGACAAAAAATATGCTAGTGTCTGACAGAAAAGGCCACACATTGCATGATTCCATTTATATAAAATGTCCAGAAGAGGCAAAAGTTCATAGAAACAGAAAATAGATTAGTAGTTGCCAAGAGGGGAAACGGGGGGTGGGGCTGTGTGACTGCTAATAGGTATGGGTTTTCTTTGGGGGGGATGATGAAAATGTTCTGGAATTAGATGAGTGGCGTTGGTTGCACCATTTTGTGACATTACTAAACAACCACTGAATTGTACCCGTTAGGAGGGTGAATTTTAGAGTATGAGAATTATATCTAAAAAAAAACTTCTTTTAAAAACACACTCCAGGATTTCTAACCAAAATTGACATACGTAGAAAAAACTGGAAGGGAATAGTAATGGTAAACTGATACAGGGTAAAGGGGACCCTGGATATTTTTTCCTTTCTCTATTTTGTGTACTTTCTCAATAGTTAAAGGCAGGTATTTCTCTCTAAACACTAATTTAGAGGGAGCAGGGGATTAATTTTGAGGGGCTCGGCCCCTCCTTGGAGCCCTTAGAGATCTGCCGCCAGCTCTGACCTTCCGGAATTCTCTCACGGGTCACGTGGCCTTGGCCAGGTCGTAGGAGCAGAGATATACCAGCGTGCCCTTTAAAGGTCACCTCGGCCTCCCCTATCTCACGCCCGAGTCGCCTCCCCATCCAGTTCCTGCTTGCACGCCCCTCAGCGACGGGCTGCTCACCACCTGCCAAGGCGGCTGGCTCATCCCATGTCTGGGCAGCTCTGCCTGCTGGCAGGCTCTTCGTTATACAGAGGTGAGCTCCGTCCTCGTGCGGTGCCTGCCCTGCCTCAGCAGCCTCTCGGAGCCTCAGCTTCTGGGTCTGAGCCCCTCCCGCCTCCTTCCCTCACTGGAATTGGGAGCTGAGACCCAGGACGAGAACGTGGGTGGGCCGCGGGCCCCCCCGCAGCACAGCCGAGTTGGACCGACAGATTCAACTTTCAGGCTGTCACCATGAAATTGGAATTCGATACCAAATCCCAGGGACAGAAAATGCAAATCTCTCCGGAGACCAGGAGGGCCTGAACGCGGTCAGGGCTAACATTTATCAAGAGCTTAGGACGCGGGGCGGCTGGTTCTGGCTCTGAATCTCTCTCTCAGCACAGCCAGGTCCTGGTCTCCCCATTTTCAAGGTTAAAAAACAAAACCAGGCGCAGAAACCTCACAAGGGAGCTGGAGCCTCTTGGCACACATTTGGGGAGAGTGTGGATTGTAAAAGGAAACCAGCACATCGCCTCCCTCCAACAAAAATGCGTAGAAGAAAGACTGGAAGGAAACGCTAAGTGATTGGCGTGGCTCTCGGCCCTGTGAGTTTGTGGGGCGCGGACTCCCCCATCTGCTCTTGGAGCTGCCTCAACCCAGGTACTGAGTTCGAGAGGATTCTTCTCGTCTCTGGAAAAGAAATTTGCTTTGTTAAATTTAAAGAGAGAATAACGCTGCTTTCCACCTCTGCACAGTGCAGAAGGCTGTTTTTCAGTCCCTCCTGTGTTGGCCTCTGTGAGGCAAGCAGGAGCATTATTCCACTTCTCAGATGTGGAAACAGAGGCCCAGAGAGGGTGTTGGAGCTACCTGGGGACACAGAGCTGGGACGAGCACCGGGGATAGGCAGGGTCATTGCCTCTTCTGGTTTGGGGTTTGTGGGGAGAATGGGGCCATTACTTTATCACCAAATAACTCTACTGAAGAGCCCAGGCAGGGGTTCCAGTTTTCGAAGTGACTGGCCACTGGGCCTCCCTGAACCTCCGTCTCTTCTTCTGGAAGACTTGCATGCTGACCCCAACCCTGGGCAGGGACCTGTGGAACCATTTTGTCCAGAGGTGAGCTCTCGAGGCTGCATGTCACGGGAAGATCCTTTGCCCTCTCGGCCCTCAGTCTCCTGGGCTGTGAAATGGATGAAAGACCAGGAGTTTTGAGGACTCGCTGGTCCACAGACCAGGGCGCTGCTTCCGGATGCGTTTGAAGCAGAGTCCCCCTCGGTGGCATCCTGGGGTCCCAGGTGCCTGGAGCATGGTCTGGAAGGGTATCGCCAGGGGAGGGCTCGGGCGGGACCCTCCCAGCCCAGCCTCCTTCTCTGTGATCACATGCCTGGGCTGGGCTCTGGGCCGAGGAGGTCACGGTCAGCTCCGCGAGCGCTCCCAGGCAGGGTCGTGGCTAGGCTCGACCCCCAGGCCCAGGGCCTGACTTCCACACGCGGCCTCTGAGCCGCCCGCTCCGCCCTTCCTCCAGATACACTCACGGGGTGGAATGTTCAAATAGGGCACGACGAGCGGCCCGCCCCCCGAGGGGTGGTGTGGTCAGCGATCGCGTCTCTGTCCTCCGGAGGGGGCGTCTGCCGGTTGCACGTCCCCACCCCGGAGCCTCCGCGGGACAGCGGGCTGATCCTCGTGCTGCGCCAACACCACCGGTGCCTTTGCCCGCCCTGGTGCCCGCTTGACCCTGGCCGTCCGGCTGCTCCGCTCCCCTCTGTGTCGGGCGTGGAAGGCACTGGAAGGACAGACCTAGCAGGGAGGAAGCCGATGGCGTCATGCCGGCGGGTGAAGGATCCCGCAGCACCGAATCCGGCGAGGGGGTGGAGAAGGCCTGGGGGCGGCCACCCTGGCACCACAGAAGGCAGGGCAGGCAGAGGTTCAGGGAGCCCGCTGCTCAGCTGGGCAGGGCCGGAGGCTGTCCAGAGATCCCGGGAGCCCTGGGGTCACCTGCAGGTGCATCCCGGTGGGTGGCTGACACGTAGAGGTCTGTGTGTACATGTGTGTGTGGGTGTGTGGTTCTCGTGTGTGAGTGTAGGTGGGTGTGCACATGGGGTGTGTACACTTAGGTGGGTGCGCACGTGGGTGTGGGTATGCACGTGTGTGGGTGGGTGTGCGTGCGAGCAAGTGCAGGCAATGCACAAGTGTGTAGGGGTGCTTATGCATGTGTGCGCGCGAGTGTGTGGGTGTCCAGCCGTGGGACACTCACACGTTTCCACGTGTCGGCGTCTCCAACTCCCGTGTGCCTGGAAGCCCCCGGGAGTCTGCAGGCCTGCGGGAGCGCGTGCGCGCTCGCGGGTCTGTCTTTCCACCTGGGGGGGGGTTGTACACAGCCGCGGCAGGACCCGGCAGCCCCCGGCCTCCGCAGGCCATGCGCGCCCCTCTGCAGACTCGGGGCGTGGGTGGCCGCCCCAGTTTTGGGGACGGAGTGGCTGTGCTGTCCCACGCCCTCGCCAGGTCTCTGGGGCCCCGCCTGCCCTTCCCGCAGCGGGGAGCGCCGGGGGCCGGGAGGCCAGCACGGCGTGGCCCCCGCTCACACTCTCAGGGCCGGGATGCGGCCGCGGGGCCTGCCTCCCGCGTGCTGCCCGCGAGGCCCGCGTTCCGTCCCGGGCGCCGGGGTGACCGTCCGGGCCTGCGTGCGCGCGCGCGTCCGCCTGGCGCGGCGGGGTCTCCGGGGCGGCCCGGCGGGCTCTGACCGGGGCGTGTGTAGGGCGCCGCGGGTTGGGTGGTGGCGGGGGACAGACCCCCACCCCCGCCAGTCCCGGTCCCCGGCCGCCGCCTCGGCCTGCCCGCGGGCTCTGCTTCGGGAGAGCGTGGGGGCGGTGGGCGTCAGCGGCTCCTTCCACGTGGCCCCACATGGCCTGGCGACCACGTCCACAGGCCTCAGTCCGCGTGGAGGCCGGGCCCAGGCTTGCGGCTGGGGTCAGAGGTCACTCTTCGCAGGGCCTACATGGCCCTCTGGGGCTCGGGGCTGTGGCTGGGGGTCAGGAGGCCATTTAGTGCCGGGAGGCGAGGGTCAGGCTGCAGCCAGCACAGAGGACCGGGCCGGGCCCCTGGGTGACTCTTGGCCCCAGGGGGCTGCAGCTGCTCCGGGGTCACAGCAGACAGGAAGGCGGCCACAGGCCTGGAGGCACCGGCCACGCACCTCACAGAGCTGCCCCCTGGTGGGGCCGGGTGGCTGGGAGCGGGCGCCTCACTGCTGCCTCGTCAGACCCCCACTGTGCCCCCAGCCCTGCTCCGAGGAGCAGTGGAGGAACCGATGTCCCCGTGGGGACCGAGCCGGAGCCACGAGAGGGCTCAGGGGGCCCTGGCCACCTCTCGGTGCCTCTCCCCGTCTCCCACCCCAGCCCTGCTTCTCGGCCAGTCATGCTACCCTCTCCTCCCTCTCCCTGCCGCCCTCTTCCTTCCTCTCCTTCCACCTGCTTCTGCCCCTGCTCCCCACTACCCCTTCTCTGCCTTCCCTGCCAGCCTCCCACCCTCCTCTCTTTCCACCCCCCCCCCCAGCCTCCCTCCTTCTCCCCAGCCCCCCCCCCCCACCTGACCTGTGGCTGTCTTCTTGCGGATCCCAGGATCTAGTGGCCTCCAAGCTCCTGGGCACGAGTTTATCATCTCCTAGGTCACTCCCTCGCTGGTGCGGAGGAAGGAAGGTGCGGGGCAGGTGGGGGTGGGTGGCGCCCCAGCCTGAGCCACCAGAGACGGAGGGCGGGAGGATTCAGAGGCGATGCCCAGGTGAGCCCGCCCTGTGGAAGGGCGTCCCACGGCAGGTGGGAGGGGCTAGACTCAGACCCTGCCCTTCGAAGCTGTGTTCACCTTATCTGGAGGCCTCCCACCGTCTAGGATTAAAGGCTGGGAGAGGGCAGAGAAAGCCGTGAGACAGAGAGCTCAGAGGCCGGCCGCTTGGTGGTCCTGAGGACGGACGGGCCACCCCAACAGCCGCCACGACTCAGAAGCCTTGGCCGGACCTAATGGGGTAACCTCGGAATCTTCCTTCACTCTCCCTCTCCAGCCCCTGGGATCAGGCGGCAGGGGAACCGGGCGGGGAAGACGAGCTCTTTGAAAAGGTTCTGAAAACTGCAGGGATATTTTTACCCTCCTAGCTGTCCCCACTAGCTCTCTGCTTTCTAAGAAAACCGTTTCTCGGGTGTTTTGGTTTCAGTTTCACACGGTAGCCCGAGCTCTCCCAGGAAGCACCAGGGCATCCAAGAGTGTTGGTGGGGAGAAGAGGGACGGGGTGTAACTGCTCAATGGCCACGTGGCCTCCGGGCGGTGGCGAGCAGGGATTTCGTTCACACTGCCTCCCCGGTTTACCTCCAACGTCCAGCCCACGCGGGCCCCGCCAACGCGTGTCGAACGCAACGCCGTTGCATAAACCCATCTGGGAGGCGAAACGGTCCTTGGGGGCGAGAGCACTGGCCGCTGGCTGGACTGACCTCCTCCTTTAAAGGGGGAAACCGACGCTCAGAGTGGGAAAAGCACACGGGCGGCTTGCCCACTGCCGACCTAAAAATGGGGCCAGCAGTTATAAGGTAGCAGTTCGGCATAAGGTGACGGTCCCTCGCTAAGACGGCATGGGGGGCATGGCCAAGGCTGGAGGGGGCGGCATTTCCTTCCTCGTGTGTTTATCCCACACACCCTTCACCAGCCCACCCTGCCTGCCCAGACCTGCTTGTCCTGGCGAGAATGGCAGGGCGTGACAGCTCAGCCTTCCATTTGCTCAGGCCAGACGACTTGGCAGTGACCTTGATTTTCTCTCTCACCCCTCAGCTAATCTTTCTAGCCTGCCTCCAAATAAATCCAGAATGCGTCCCCTTCACAGCCCCTCCTGCCCTGGGACCCCCGTCACCTGCCCAGCCTGCCTGCTTCCACCCTGGCTCCCACAGTCTGTTCTTGCTGTAGCAGCCCAGGTGGGTTAATGTGGAAACCTAGGAGACTGTGTCCCTCTCTCTGCAGAGACTCCTCATCCAGCTCATTGCCAAGTTCAGGCAACGGGGTCCCAGTCCCTCTGGGGCATGGCCCCTGGTCACCTCGCTGCCCCTGCCACCCCTCCTGTCCAGCTACACGGCCTCAAAAAATCCAGGCATGCTCCTGCCCCAGGGCCTTTGCACTTGCAGCTCCCACTTCCCGGGTAGCATACCCCGTCCCCCCTTGGACTTCTAGATCTTTCCTCAAATGTCACCTTTTCCAGTCTGACTTCCCTGATCACCGATTTAAAATCACAGCCCTCTCCTCTTCCAGCCCCTTTGCTGACTCCGTTTATTTCTCATAGCGCGCCTTGCCCTGTAACACACTATGTCCTTTACTTCCTCCTCCTGTCCCTTGACTGTCTCCCCAGCATGCACGGAAGCTCTGCCTTGTTCCCTGCTCTGACTCCCCAACACAGCACGCCACTGGCGCTCGGTAAACATTTACCAAACAACGAATTCCTTCTGCGACCCTTGCGTGGAATGACCTTGGCAAGTCAAGTCACTGGTGTCTGAAATGAAGAGTGTGGCCGACCTGGTGGACAGACCGACTGACCGCAGCAACACGTGTGTGGTGGCTGTTAGAGCCTGCCCGCTCTGACCTCAGGCCGGCTGCTGGCCACTCTGTGTCCTCCGTGGAGCGGCCCCAGGGCCAGGGTGGGCCTGGGGTCCCCAGGCTAGGGGCCAAGCTTGATCGTGACTTCTGGGTCTTGGTAGCACCTGCCTGGCTGGGCGGGTGGCATCCGTGCCCCTCTTTTCCTGCCCCTGTGCCCGCCTGGGTAGCCCCTGGCTGACCCCCGACCTGGCTGGCCAGTCACTGGACACCTGGACACCCGGTAGGCCTCACCTGCCCTCCTCCTGCCGTCGTGTTTACCTACTGGAGCCCTGGGCGGCAATGGGACGTGCATTTTGCTCTTCGGGTGACGCGGGCAAATGAGGCGCCCACTGCACCTTGCCAGGGAGCGCCAGGCCATTGCAGACCTGTGAGCCCCCCGCCCTGCCCCGCTGAGTCCAGGGAGAAGGGGCCCCTCCTCCCCGGCTGAGCCTTACGCGGTGGGACGGGGGATTCCGACCGCAGTCTGGGGCAGGAAACCTGCCAGAAACCTCTCTCTCGGTCTTTGCACCAACATTGACGGGGCACCTGGTGCCCGGGACTGCCCCCGTGACCCCCTGGAGTCCTGCCAGGAGGGTCTGGCAGAACCACCCAGAAAGCGTGAAGCCCAACTCTGCCGCTCCATTCGCCAGGTGACGACGCAGCGAGCGCCTGCCGTGGTGGCAGGTGTTGGGCTGCTGCGGAGGTGAGCAAGGTCTCTCTGGAAACCTTGGAGGCCTGTGGGGATCAGGTCCCATGACCGGGTGTCCTTGGCAAGTCCTGGGACGGCTGGCAGGTGTCACTCGGGGGCCTGTCCTGTGGCCCGGTTGGGATGACTCTTGGGGAAGGGCGCTGGCCAGCTCGGGGGTCGCAGTTCTTGTTTGGGGGGCGGGGGGGGGATGGTGGCCCTCCTGCACTCGGACCCCCTCGGTCACACTGCCCTGGGATCCCCCTTCCCCCCCAGGAGCTGCAGGGAGCCCTTGGTGGGAAGGGACGAGGAAGCAGAGAGAGGCGCCGGGGACAGGTGATGGGCAGCCCTGCTCTCCCTCGGGACAAGCTGCCCCACGGTAAAGTCCCAGGTGACCCGCCGGGCTCTGTGGCCCTCTGTCTACTGGGGGGCAGCTGGTTCAGAATGGGGGGGGGGGCAGCCAGTTCAGAGGAGGAAGCCCTGGGTGGGGCCCAGACTCCCAGGAAGAGGGCTGGAGGCAGCCTCTTTCATTCATTCAACAGCTACTTATTGAATAATCATTGCTGGTGCCGAGGAGATACCCGTGAGTCAAGAGACAAAAATGCATAAATAAATAAATTATATGGTCTATTAGAAGATTGGGAAGAGCATTCCAGAAAGAGGGACCAATAAGTGCAAAGGCCCTGGGGCGAGAGGGCCAGCCAGGGGCCAGCGTGGCTGGGACACGGGGAGAGGGTGGGAAAGGAGCTCCAAGAGGCGGGGGCTGGGTGAGGCCTCGCACGCTGCTGTGACCACCCCGAAACTGGAGAGGAGAGGAGGGCCTCGTGCTGCCGCCGGGAAAGGGAGGCCCACCCCTGCCAGGCTTGGAGGAGATGAGTCAGGATGTGAGGGGACCCTCGGGGGCCGTGGATATGGGTCAGACGTCACCGTCACCAGGGTTAAGGGGTCAGGCTAGGGCTGGGGACCCCGGCAGGGACTTCATCCGACGCCAGCCCTAATGGATACAGAGAGCGTCCCTGGGCCCAATCGGTGACTTTAGTTCTCAGTCTGTGTCATTGGAGACAGAGAACAAGCAGCCCCTGCATCTTAAAGATGGGGAGACCTGAGCCCAAAGAGGGCCTGGGGCTGCCCCGGGGAGCCCTGCTGGCTGGGAGGGGGTGCCAGCAGCCTGTCTGTGTTTCTTGCTGCAGCCTTGCCAGGGAAGCTAGGGGGGTGGGGGGCATCAGCTCAGAGCCCAAGCTGTGTCTATTTCTGGGGCACAGCCTGCTTTCTAGATCCGGTGGGAGGTGGCAGGCCCCGGGCTGCAGTCCTGAGAGGTCGGAGCAGGCGGTCCGAAGTTCCAGCCCCGGGGCTCCCAAGCCTGGCTGCAGAGATGGCGATTGCTAAGGGCAGAGGGACGGCAAAGCTCAAAGGCACCGCGCGTTTGGGTCGAGTGGGTTGGAGAATTTTTTGTTTCCCAGTTGGCCCTGTTTCAGTGGGAGGTTTGCCCACTGCACCCCCCCCCACCCCGCAAGGCCCCAAGGGCACCTCGTCCCCCTGGTGCTGAGGGGTCTGCTGGGCTGACGAGGGACTCAAATGGGGGTGGGGGGGAGGTGCCTGCCCGCACGGCCTCGCGGAGGGCCAGGGGGCGCCCCCACGCCTGCTTGCTTGTGCGCTTGCGCGTCTGATCCGTAATTACGTGCGGGGTGGGGTGGGGGTGCCGCGGGGAGAAGGTGGGGAGCAGGGGTCGGGCGATCACGGAGCCGCAAAAACCCAAGTGCGATGGGGTTCTTGAGGTGCACCCCTCCCCACCGAGAACAGAGCCGGGGTGGGGGGCAAGGAGGAAATGGAGGGTGGGGCTCGAGGGGAGCGAGGAAGACGGACAGACTGGCAAGTGGGAGGAAGTGGGCAGAGCCAGATCGGACCCCTCCGCGTGGTCCCCGCGGCCGGCGCGCGCCCGGCACGGATGGACCGACGGACGTGTGGCCGACTGGCGGGGGGGGGGGGGCGGCTGGGGAGACGGCAGGGTGGATGAATGAACGGCCGCGTGGGCGCGAGGCGGCCCGAGGGGCGGGCCCACGGGCACTCAATCGCGGCGCCCGCCAGCTGCGCGCCCCTCCCCCTCCCACCCCGCCCGCGGCGCGCGCCGGTGGCCGCGGGGACTGTGGTGACCGCGGACGGCTCCCGGGCCCGGGCCGAGGAGGGCCCGCGCCCCCGCCGTCTGGCTCCACGCTCCGGCCTTTAGCGCGCGGGGCAGGGCCGCCCCTCGGCCCCGAGGAGGACCCGGAGGCGCGGTCCGGCCCCAAGGCCCCTCCGACCCCGCTCTTTGTCTCGGCCTCGTCCCCCGCTGTCGCCCGGCCGCTCTGGGCAGCTCTCCCCCGCGCGCGTCTCGGCTGCTCCCCGAGGCACGGTCCCCGCCGCCCCAGGCCCATGGCCCTCTCCCCGCGACCGAGCTGGGTCCCCCAACCCAGCGCCTCTAGGACCGCGGGGCCGGCGAGTGCCAGGCTCTCCAAGCCGCGTCTCCGGTGCGGTGGCGGTGGGGGTGATAGAGGGGGCGGGATGAAGACCCCTCGTCTCCACCCCCTTATTCCCTCCCAGCCCCTACCCCACCGCGCTGCGTGCGCCCGACCTCAAGCGTGGCTGTTGGAGACTTAAGAGGCGCTTCTGCGGGGGAGCGGTTCCCGGCGCCACGCGGGCCCCTCCGCCAGGCTTGGGTTCCGCACGCAGAATGCGAGCCCCACGCACAAGAGCCTGCAGCCCCGCAGAGGCGCACTGCCCCCTCCACACGCAGCCCCCCACCACCGCATTCCCACTCGCAGACGAGCCCACGCAGCCACACAGAGCGCCCCCCCCCGCCCCGCCCCACGCAGGCACAATCCCACACACGCAGCACCGCACACAGTCACGCGACCCTGCGGACGCACCCTGCCTCACTCAAGCCCACACACGCAGGAGCCCTCCCTCCCCGTCACGCAACCCTTCTGTAAACAGTCGCACACAGCCCCATGCGGGCACCGCATCCCAGCCCCACCAGCACCCAGCAGCACATTCCACGAGCTCGAACCAAATCCCCCAAACACCGTGACATCCACACGTAGGCACAGACCCGAGATCTCCATCCACGTCCAGAGGCACACACGGAGCTGAGCGCGTTTGGCCCGGGGCTCACCCGCGGGCTTGTAAGTCACCTGGGAGAGATTACAGCGCTCCCCGCCTCGCCCCCCATACCCAGTCCCTAAGCGCTCCGCAGTCTCCCAGCCGGTGACCCCGAGCCCCTGCGGGGAGAGCGGCGGGAGCGTGTCCCCGGAGCCCCCTCCTCCTCCTCCCCGCTCCCTTCCCTGCCTCCTCCCTCGCCTGCCTCCTCCTCCTCCTCCTCCCCCCTCCCCTCCCCTCCCCTCCCCTCCCCCGCGTCTGGGGCGCGGGCTGCGCGCAGCCAAGCCCCCTCGTCGCGCGCCCCTCCCCGCGCGCGCCCCGTGCCCGCAACGCGCTGGCCGAGTGGAAGCGGCCCCGGGGCCGTCTCTAATTACCTCCTGTCCCCCGTGCGGCCCGTGGATAATGGCTCCTGAGGGCTCTCCCCGGGGCTGCTGAAGAGGAAACGCGGGGCGCGAGAGGCGCGGCGCGCGGGAGCGCGGGGGGAGAAAGGAGCGAGCCCGGGGCCGCGGCGAGCGGCGGGCGGCAGAGAAAGGAATCGTGCGAGCGCTCACATTTTTCTCCTCCCAAGGATCTCATCTGGTCGCCGCGTTCTGGAAGAGGCGAGGGGAGAGCGCGCGCGAGGAGGAGGAGGAGGAGGAGGAGGAGGAGGAGGTGGAGGAGGCGAGGTGGCGAGGGGAAAGGGAGACGGCGAGACGCGCAGCCCCGGCGCCGGCGAGACCCAGGAGGAGCCCGCAGGTATTGTTGGCGGCCAGAGCTTTGTGTCTTTTGGGGGGCCATTCCGGGCCAAGAGAGCTCCCCGAGTCCTGGCCCGGCCGCCGCGGCGAGACCTGCCCCACGCTCGAGGCCCGGAGGCCCGCCGCCCGCCGCGAGAGCTTGGCTTGGAGTTGCGGGTTTGCCTGCTGGGGGGGGGGTGCGTTCCACGCCGGTTGAGGAAATTGCCCGCAAGAGAAGGCGTTTCTGCCCGCCTGCCTGTTTTCCTTTTTCTTTCTCCCTGGTTTTGGCCGCAGTTTGGTCGTGGTGGGCGGTCCCCCCTTCCTCCACCAGTAATGGGTGAGAGGTCTTGGGACAGTGGCCCTGGCGGAAGGCCGAGATGGCGGGGCTGGTGGCGGCGGACGGGAAGTGCGGGCTGCCGGGGAAGGCAGGAGTTTGGCTCAAGTTGGCACTCTGCGCCCGGGGAGCGGGGCGGGCCAGGGAAGGCCGAGCGGCGCGCCCCGGGCGGCCCCGGGCACGCTGGTGGGAAACTTCCTGGGAGCGCAGCCTCCCGGGGGACTCGCGCCCGCGACGCCTCCGGCGCTTCCTCCGGCCACCGCGTCCCCTCCAGGCCGCCCCGCGAGCGCTTAAGGCCGAGCTCTCCCCGCCCCCGCCTCCCTCCCTCCGCCCGCAGCTTCCGGATCTGGACGGCGCTGGAGGAGCCGCTTCAAACGCTTCCCCCCGGAGACCCCTCCCCACTGCCCGGCCGGCCCTGCGCCCCCCGCCTCCCGCGGGCCCGGGTGGCGGGGCTGACAATGAAATGTCGCGCCTCTGCTGTCCGGGGGAGGGGGTGGGTGGATCGGGGTCTGTCTCTCCAGGGGCGACTGACCCCCGGGCCCGGGGCCGGCCGGGGGAGGGGGGCAGGACGCTAAGGGGGAGGGGCTTGTTTGGGTTAGAGCCGTTGACGTGGGATGGATGGCGCCGGGGGCTGCTGCGGGCCGCCAGGCCGGGGGGGGGGGGGGGGGGGGGGGGGCCGCGGGCTGGCGCGCGCGGGGAAGGCTAGACTCCGGGTGCGCAGCCGGGGGTCGTGGATTCTAGCCCTTTTGGGGCTTGGTGATTGGCTGGTGACTTGAGGCACGTCGAAGCCTCCCCCCCCATCCCCCTACCCTGTAGCCCCCGCCGCCCCCTGCCTGGGCCCTCTCCCCGCCTGTAACGCGGGCTTGAAAGAGGTGATCCCGGGGGTGATGTGTGTGTGACGAAGTGTTTGTCTCCTGCTATCCACAGCAGACGCTGCGCCCTGACCCGGGGGTCCGGCCGCTCGCTCCCTCCCCCAGGCGCGGGGTGGGGGGGTGGGGGGGTGGGAGTGGAGGCTGAAGGGGGTGGGGAGCGGTGGGAACTTCTCGGTCCTGCTGGGGCCGTGGGAAGGGAGCGCTGGCCCGGAGAAGCTCTGAAGACCGCAGACCTGGGGTGGGGGTGGGGGCCTGTGCTGGGCCAGGGGCTTCCCACGCCAAAGCCCCCAGATCCTTTCGCTCTCTTGGGGGGCAGTGGAGGGCAGAGAGTGGTGAGGAGCTCAGAGATGCCCAAGGGATAGAGGGCAAGCTCCAGCGGGGTGGGGGTGGAAATCAACGGGAAGGGCTGTCAGTGGATTCCCAGGGGAGCAACCAGGGCCGTAGGTGAGGTGCCCCCTCCCCTTTCCCTTGCCAGGGTAGGGACCCCAGGGCAGGTGAAAAGAGGAGCGGCGCTCCTTGGGGGAGCACAGGACTGTTTTCAGGCTGTTTTGTTTTCTGGTCTAGGACTAGAAAGGGTTAACCTCCCCCAGAAATCCGTCAGCCCCCCCATGCCTCAGGGACACACTGTTGGACACCCCCTCCCCCGCTGCAGCCAGGCAGGACCCTGTCCACGCATCTCAGGGAGACGGACACCGCATTCCAGAGAGGGTCACCCACACGGCCAGGCTGGGGCCAGAGGGGGGCCCTGGAAGGGGACTCCCCCGGGGGCTGCGGTGGTAGGAAGGGGGCTCCCCTTTGCCCGGGTCGGGGGAGGGCTCCGTGGGCTGCCGGGTCCATGCCCAGACCTTTGTCCGGCTCCCCACCCCCCACCCCAGCACCCCTAGCTGGAGGCCTGGTGCTTAAGGGTGGAGGTTCTGACCCCCCTGGCAGCTGAGGGCCCCCCCCGAGGGTCCCCTGGGAGGCTGGTGGGAGAGCAGCGGGATTCATCGCCACGGGCTGCGTCGTGGTGGCGTTAAGTCCGCTGTGTGATTTGCAGGACGGTCTCCATCCCCCAGGGCTGGCCCAGCCCAGGAGTGAATGAATTGGTGATGAATGAATGAATAAATGAATGAAAGGGGAAAGTTTCTCAATTGGAGGTATCTAGTGCCTTAAAAAAAAAAAAAAAAAAACCTTTTTAATATATACATTTTAAAATGCGCTTCGTGGAAAATCCGAGAAACGGGGAAACCAGCAAAAATGGTTGCTGACGGTCTTTGCGGGCCCTGGCAACGTTAATATTTTGATGTAGCTCTCCCAGCCTCTCTCCGACTCGGTGGCTGGTTTGTCGTCATTCTCTATATTCGGATGTATCGCCTGCTTTTTTTTTTTTTTTTTTTGCTGGCGCCTTTTCCTGTTTTGTAACCAGCTCGTCATAAACACCATGGCTAATGTGTTCAGGCTTTTCCAATCGAGTGGATGTACCATAATTTACTTAATATTCCCCTTTTGTGAAAGAATCTGGATGCTCCCGGAACGTGATGGTTACATTCTATGTACAGAGCTTTTCTTTTCTTTTCCCTTTTTTATTTATTTTTTATTTTTTTAATGTTTAAGATTATTTCTCCCACACGATGCTGCTGGTGCAGAAGGCTCCGTCACGTCTGACTTTCCCTAAGTGGGACCTAGTTCTCTTTCCTGCCCCACAATCTAGAACCTTCCACCGGAGCCCAGGCGAGCCTTGGCGATGAATCACCTGTCTGTCCCCTGCATTTGACAGAGGAGGAAACAGAGCCCAGAGGGGGGAAGCGACTCTCAGGGTCACGGAGCTGTCACCGAGCCTAGCGGCAGCCGAGGACCACCTGCTGATCCGCCGGGTTGGTTTCTGTATCCGGGAAGGGTCCCGGGGCTCCTGTGGGCTGACCTGGCCTACTTCACAGGCGGGGGCACTGAGACCCCAAGAGAGGAGATGCGTTTGGCTTACCCGGGTTCCCCATGCTGGGTCCCAGCCCTGGCCACGTCCCCGGGCCCTGGGGGCCAGTCAGAGTGCCCCCAGCGCTCCCCCTTTCTCACTGTCGTCCCATTTCCCAGAAGGAGAGGCCGAGGAATTGGTGCAGGTGGCGTGGGGGTGAGGCTGCAGATTTCAGGGGAGCCTGCCCCTGCCCCTCCCCCCATGCCTGATTTACGTGTCCGAAGTCCTAGCCCTGCAGCTGAGCCGGAGGGGCCGGAGACCCCCAGCCTGAGGGACAGGCGGTCTCTTCACCTCCCTCTCTGGCCCGAGAGGGACCCCAGGAAATAACCTGGGAGGAAGAGGAAAGAGAGAGGAGGAGAAAAGCCAGAAAGAGTAGAAAAAGAGTGGACATGGGATAGTGGGAGAAAAAGGTAGCAATTAGGAAGGAGGGAAAAGGAGATTTGGAAGGATAGAAGGGGGAAAGAAAAAGGAGGGGGACAGGGAGAAGGACAGGATTAAAATGAAGAAAACCTGCTCCCCCAGCCCTTGCCCTGCCTCACTGGAGGCTGCTCGCCGGGAGCCCCCGCTCTGGCGGGGTGGGCATTGCACCCAGTGAGGGCACTGGGGGCTGGCGGGGGAGGGGGCCGGGCCAAGTGGCCCTGAGGTGATGCCGTGGGGCAGACGGCAGGGCCCCCAGGGCATGCCCGCGCCTGTGCTTTCCGGGCCCTGTTTGCGCGTTCACCGGGGTCTCCGCGCCTGCCAGCCCAGGCCTGTATGGGTGCGCGTGCGTGCGGCGTGCCGGCGGGTACCTCTCTCTCTGCAGTGTGCCGGTGCACGCGCGCGTGGTGATCTCCCAGTCCTGTTTGTGTATTAAGGGTGCGTGTGCTTTCCAGCCTGGGGCACGTGTGCAGGCGGGCAGGCGTGTCAGTGTGCGTGTGTGGAATCTGTGCGTGCTGCAACTTGCGGCTCCCATCCCGTTTGTGCATTTGGGGCGGGGGTCCCCCGGGGTTCAGGCGTGTGCGTTTGTGTGTCAGCACACACTTTCCTCCTCTTGGCCCCGAGACGGTTCCAGACGGCAGGCTTTTGTGCTGCTTTCAAGGGTGCGGCTGGGGGGGGTGGGGGGTGGGAGGCGGCCCTTCGCCTGGGAGGGGTGGGGGAGGCAAAGGGAAAATCTTAAAAGACCATCTTTCCTCTGGTCTCCAAGGAGATTAGCTTGTGAAATGATCCGCACGTTAATTAAAAACGATTATATCCTGATTGAGCCGTTCCCGCTCACATCCCCCAGCCTGGGAGACGGATGAGACCCAGACCGGAGGCTGCAGAGGCCCGGAAGGGTGCCGAGTGGCTTCTCTTTTGAGCTTGAAGGACACCCCCTCCCCCCAGCTGGCGGTGCACTCTGAGGTCGTGGGAGCAGGGTGCCACCCCCATCCCGGCCCCCCAGGATCGCCACCCGAGCACCCGCCCTGCACTCGTCGTTCGCCCAGCTCCTGCCCGCCAGCCTCTGCGGTCCTGGACTTGTAGGGAAGTGACATGCTTGAGGTCACACAGCCAGAAGTTGGGGTCCCCTGACCCCCCCAAGCCCAGCCTGCCTTCCTTACCCTCCCCCCAGCTCACCCAGACTTCCTCCATCACCCCCTCTCTCTGCAGGACCCCTGGGAAGACGAGCCACCCACACCCCTCCGCATAAGGACCAGGCCGCCCCCCCGCAGAAGCCCCGAGAACGTTCGCGTCCCAGGTCGGGGCTGCAGGAAGGGGAGCGGGCGGCCGCGTCCACTCGTGTGGGGAGCCGATGACTCACCCGCCTGGGGCAGCTCTGGTGTGAGCCGCGTCACCCTCGCCAGCCTGGGCGGGGCCTGTCCTGCCCCCCCCCATGTCCCCCAGAGCCAGTGGATGATTCCATAACAGACCAGCCACAGGTGCCCCCGCACCCCCCCAGCCCTGGTACGTGCCACCGCGGCCTTTCTGGAAAATTCCGGGCCTGGTTACTCTCCACTTTCCTGGCTGGCTGTCCCCGAGGCGGCTCTAAAAGGGCTGCAGTAGTAAAGATGATACAGGAGCAAAGAGCGACGGCCCCTTGGCCTCCCCCGCCGCGCGTGCCGCCGGGTCAGGAGCGGCGGGCGCTGGGGCCAGCGGGTCCTTCTCAGCCTTTTGGGGGGCAGGAGCTTGGGGAGAGGGGGGCCTGCCGCCCTGCCTCTCTCCGCTCACACACATTCATTAGCGGCCCTCTGTATGCCCAGGCCTGACTTCTCAGGACCAGCTTTGGGTCAGAGGAAGCAAGAGCACTAGCCACGAGCACGGGCTCCTTCCCCTTTGAGCCTCAGTTTCCCCATCTTGATGTGGGGATCCCAGGTCTGCCCCACAAGACAGCTGACAGTCGAGAGAACTGGGTCAGTTTGTTTCAAGAGGCCGGCAGCCTCTGGGCCCACGTCAGGGCTCGACGAGCATTCATTCATCTCTCCAACCACCGAAGTGGCCTCGTGTCACCATGACAGGGACGCCGGGTTTAAGGCTTTTGGGGGGCAGGGGAGGAGACGCACACTGAATCCTTCAGTGCTCTCATCTCAGTATGAGCTTCCGGTGGTCTAAGGATTTCCTTGGGTGCCCCTGAGGCTGCATGAACAAAGGTAGCATGTCTGGCAAAAGGGAGGGGATGTTCCTGCCGACTGGGTCCCAGGGAGACTGGCTGGGCCAGGCCCTACATTTTTCAGGGGAGCTTGACAAGGGGAGGGTTCAGAGGTGAGAAACAGTGTCACGGGGAATCAGAGCAGGCAGGGGGGACGGGGAAAGGCAGCCCCGGCCAGTTCCCCAAGAGTATAACTAGGAGAGGGGCCGGCAGATTTCAGCTCGTCCCCCACAAAGTGGGCACAGAGACCCCGCGTGGCCCCAGGTCATCCCTGGCGCAGTGGTCGGGGCCATCCTGCCCCCTCCCTCCTCCTTATAAAATGCCCCCCACCCCGTGCCGCTCCCTGTGCTGGGACGGGGAGGCCCTGCTTAGGAGGCTGACCTGGGAGGGAGATCAGAAAATGAACTCACCTTTGCATAATGCAGGTCACGGGACCCCAGGGCCCTGCAGGGGGTGCTAATGAGTGTGCCGGAGCCCCTGGCCCTGGGGGGTGCAGCTCAGCCCAGCCGGGGGCCCATCACCCACCCTCTCGGGACCCAGAATTCAGGTGACCATGTGGCATCGCCCCTGTTGGGGTGTGTTGTCACGTACCCAGCTTCGCGCTTTCCCGTCTCTGTCACCGGGCGACCGCTGTGACGAGGAGGCTGGGGTGACTGGAGGAGAAGGGGCTTGCCTGGGTCTAGCCTGGTAAGGGGGTATCAGATGAGGCAGGTCGAACCGTCGAGGGAAGGGAGCGGGGGTTTCCGAGCGAGGTGGGCGAGGGAAGGGAGTGGGCGCCACCCTGCCGGGGGTGATCCGACCCGCTGGCCCGGGGCCCCGTGCTTTTGGCCTGGCGTCCCCCGGTGGCCCTGGTGAGAGGCTGTGAGCGCCAGCGGCGCAGGTGGTGCCCGGGAAGGCAGGGTGCGGGGCCTGGCGCCAGCCTCACGCACGACTCGCGTGCCCCCCGGCCCCCGTGCCGTCTTGCAGAGGAGGCGCGCTGGACCCCGACGGGCCCGGGGCACCCCGACCCCGCTCGTGGGGGGCCCAGCGGGCACTGGCACGCTGCCTCGTTTTACGGGTCGAGAACGTTCGGGAACGTTGGCCAGCAGCCCCGTGGCCCCTGGCCTGGGAGCAGGCACAGCCAGGCATGGCCAGGGGGCCTCCCAGAGGAGGGAATGGAAGGATGGGGCATCTGCGCACTGAGCGTCGCCTGAAGGCACACAAGGGGCAGGGTGGTGGGGGGCTCTCGAGCAGCCGGAGGAGGTCGGAGAGCAAGAATCGGGGGCCGCTGGCCAGTGTTATTCTGGGGACAGAGGAGTGACAGTCAGATGGGGGAGGCTTCCTGAAGCCACGGGAGAAGAAGGGTGCCGGAGGCATGGAGGAGGGGGTGCCAGGGCCGGCGGGGAGAGTAGCCCCGGAGGGAGCTGGGTGAGCGGGCCTTTTGGTGTCGGTGCTCCTTTCTGGGCCTCAGTTTCCTCCTCCGTGGAAGGAGGTACCGTGAGCCCCCTCAGAACTCCCACCTCCTCTGCCTCTCACCTGGGGACCTCCCTCCTGCCTACCCCCCGGGGGTCCCGCAGGCTGTGGGCCGAGCCTGGGGTCCCCCACCCCGCGCTCAGCCCCGCAGCCTGCAGCCAAGCCCGCAGGTGCTGTCCCCCGACGGCTGGGAGAGGAGGTGACCCGCAGATCGTCGTTCCCCGGGAGAGCTGGGCACGGAGCGGGAGGGGCCGGGGAGCAGGCAGGAGGATTCGGGGGAGCGAGGGCGGTCGACCCCGGGAGGGGTACCTGGCGAGCCCTCCTCCCCGGAAGCGGAAAGCGGTCCTGCCGGGACACCTGGCAGATGAGGAAACAGGCCCCGAGAGGCCGGGCAGCTCTGGCTCCGGGTCCCGCTGGTCAGCAGGAAGTCAGCGCCGGGTCCACCGGGCTTAGCGCCCCGAAGGAGGGCGCAACAGGCCTGAGGTGGGGGGTGGTTTGGGGCAGGACAGAATCCCCATTTTTGGATGATGGACATGGCCCCAGGGTCCTCCATCTGGGGGGTCGTGGGGGTTTGCCGTGGTGCCCGGGGGGACTGGGCTGTCCTGGGCCTCGGCTCGCTCTGGCAGGCACTTGCTCACCTGCTGTGTAACACAAGGTAAAAGGTGGAGCTCTCTGGGCCTGTCCTCATCTGTAGAAGGCCTGGGTCGCCCCAGGGGTCCTGTAACCCCCAGAGGGCCATGTGCCGAGGAGGGCCAACCCTGGAAGCATAAAGGGACCTAACCCTCGAGAACTGTGCACACCGTGGTCTGCAGATACCTGTGAACGTTTTCCCAGATCCATTCCCGTGACCTGCCGGAGGGCGCTCTGTTAAAATCCCCTCTGAAAAGAGCCCAGGGTTGGGACTCAGGCCAGGACCTTTTGTCCTGCCTGAATGCAGGACAAAGCCCCAAGCCCCTGCTTTCATCCTAACAGGACATCAGGCCAGAAAGCAATTCAGGCGCACCACCTCCTCCGAGCAGACCTCCTGGCTTTCTAGGGGAGGTGGGAGAGACCAGAGCTTGACCCCGCAGACCTGAGGCTGGACACTGGCCGGCCTCGGGTGAGCGCTGGGTGGCTGTCACGGGTTTTACCGCACTGGGGAAATTTCACGTCAGAAATCCTGGTTTTATGCCTCTTGGCAAAATATCGGCAGCACGGCAGTGCCAGGGTTCACATCCCGCAGGCAGAGCGGCCCGTGGGACCGGGCGAGTTTGTCACCCCGGGGCGCCTGGTTGGATGCTGGCAACCCGGCTTTCTCTGATCTTGGGCAGGTTACATCTTTTGAGGCTCATCTATAAAATGTCAAAACTGGGGAACGGGTGCCAAACTGGGTCCTGAAGATGTTTTCCAGGAATTCTCCAGGCAAAAAAAATAATAATAAACAGGAAGAACGGTGGGGGCAGGCCTGGGGAGAAGAATGCTTGGGGCAAAATACCAAGGTCTTGCCTGGCAAATGCTTGATCAGCAAAGCCTGTGCTCGTGCCAGATCCTGCTTGTTCCGTGACGTGATTCATTCATTCCCGGCATTCATTCATTCACCCCGCTTCCAGCCGGTCTTCAGTGTGTCCCTAACAGGGCCTCTTGGGGGCGTTCTCATTTTTAGCAGGTGAGGAAACTGGAAGTGGGGGAGCTCGGGGGGGGACGTGCCTGGGTCACGGACCCGCCGGGGCAGGGCTGGGCAGGGCTTCGGCTTTGGACTCCTGGTCCAGTGCTCGCTGTGGTCTGAGGCACTGCAGACACTGGCTCTTCGGTGAGCTGCTTTTTCCTGTGCGTTGAAAGAAGCAGCGCTCTTTTAGTTAACACGCGGGAGGGCGGTCGCTGTTCTCGTGCATAACCTTTTGCTGAAGCGACAACGGGCGATAAAAGGGGTCCCAGGAGAGGCCGTGTAATTTGGGCTGTGAGGGACAGAGCATACCAATGTGGGGCCTCTCCAGAAAGCACCGGCTGTGCCCGGGGGCCGGGAGGCCTGGAGGCCCCTCTGGCTGCCGGCCTGTGGGTCCGGCCCAGAACATTCTGCCCCCCTGAACCTTCGGACCCGTTGTCCAATGACTTTATTATTTTTTTTCTCTCCCGTTGTGGGGTGAAGATCTAAATTCCCAGAGAAGGAGGGAGGATTTTGCTGCTGGAAAGTGAGTCTCCGGGGCCGGGAGGGGTGGAGAAAGGTGGGTGGGGCGCAGCTTTCAAAGCCCCATTTCTAGGCGAGAGCTGGTTGGGTCAGGAGGTGGCAGACGCCCCCCAACAAGGGACCCAGCGCGAATCAAAGGGCCTGTTGACGCTCCGTTAGTATCTGCCCTTGGCCCCAAAGGATTGAAACAGGGGGCTCTGGAAGGTTCCAGTTAGCCGAGGCTGGCTCCACGTCGGGAGGCCTAATGAAAGGCAGTTTATCCCCACCGTGGCAGAGCCCGCTAACCATCGCTCTGCGCAGGGCGAGGCGGGAGCCGGAGCCCCTTCCCCACCCCCTTCCCACCCAGAGGCCTGGGGGAGGGCTTCCACCCCCGAGGTATGAGGGGGAGCCCTGCTGTGAGGAGAGGCAGCTCCCCCACCCCCGTGTGTGGGCCCCGTGCGTACGCGTGTTACACGCCTGCCTGCAGGCCTGCGGGCGGGTCCATGGGCGTGCATGGGGGGCGTGCCTGGGTGTGCGCGTGTTGGTGTGTATTTCTAAGTGTACATGTGTGTGCCTGAGCCGGCGCGGCCCGCCAGCCACTCAGCTCCCCCAGGCGGCCTTCCCCGAGAGCCGCTCTCCCCCGCCTCTCACCTGAACTGGGGCAGGAGGAGAGAATCTGTTTGGAGATCTCAGCAGGACAGGGGTTTTGCACCTGGGAGAGCAGTGTCCACCGCTTCCGTCCTGCTGGAAGGGGAGCTTTCGATTGCTCGGAAGTGGCCCTGGCTGCTCCGGAAGGGAGTGAGCCACCCATCTTAGTAGGTGTGCAAGCCCGAGCCGAATGTGTGCTCCCTTCCCTGAGGTCCTTCTAAGCCCGAAGGCCTGGGCCGTGACTATCCCCCCGCTTGGCACAGTTGGCACCCGGCAGATCCCGAGGCTGCCCCACCTTGCCCGCCCAGTCCGGTTGGAGGGACCAAGAAGCGACTTCTGCCCCTGGTGTGCCCGAAGTTGGCCCACGGGGGCCCCAGGAGTGTGAGCGAGGAGGACAGTGCGTGTGTGGCTGTGGCTTGTATGTGTGCCGTGCTGCCCGTGTGCATTGTGCGTGTTGTGTGCACTCGGGAGAGTGGGCTGCCAGTGTGGAGAGCGGATTTCCACGGCGGGAGTGTGTTGGGTGTGCATTTGTGTGGGTGGGGGTGTTACACTGTCGGCGTTGACCGTGAGGCGTGTGTGTGCACTTGGGCAGGGGCGGGGTGGTGGCGTGTGCGTGAGGGTGAGTCCTGGGTCTGTGTGGTGGCTGCCGAGACCCCCACTAACTCCACCCCTGCCGTGCCTAGTCACGCCCCCTGCCCCCCGCCCCTACCTGCCCTGCAGGGATCTGGACACCTGCCGGCGCAGCCCTGGGCTTGCCCCTTGCTTCTGGAGGAAGAGCAGGCCCAGGCGGGAGCCGAGGGGTTTCGGGGACCTGAGGAGGAGGCCCCGTTCCCTGCTCAGCCCCTCCCCAGGGCCCTGGGAGGAAGGGGCCGCAGGTTTCCACAGCATCTGGGTTGGACAGGGGGATGCCACGGGCATATCTAGGCTCGAGCTAGACATTTGCAGAGATGATGGTGAGACGCCGTGTTTCTGGAGACAGGGCGAGGGTGTTTCTAGAGATGAGGCAGAGAAGCATTTCTGGGGGAGGAGGCATTTCCGAAGATGAAATGGGGCCTTTTTTTTTTTTAAGATGAAATGAAAACATATCTGGAGATAGTAGAGGTCATTTTCTGGAGTAAAGAGGCGGCTCTTCTGGATACCAAGCCTTACTAGAAATGGATTGTTTCTGGTTATTTCTAGACCTATACTATCGTACCGCTGGACGTGGAATGATTTTGAAAATGCAGGAGTATTTCTGGAAATAAAATAGGGCACTTCTGGAGAGGAAGTATTTTGGGAGATGAGATGGAACATCTCTGGAGATGGGAGGTGGTATTTCTGTAAGTGGAGCATTTTTCTGAGTTACGGTGAAGCCTTTAGAGAGTGCTGGCATTTCTGGAGATGGATTATTTTTGAAGGTGAGAGGAGATGTTTCTGGAAATAAGAATGCTCATTTTCTGGAGATGGAACATTTTGGAGTGGAGGGGTTCTAGATTAAAATGAAGCCTAGCTGGAGAAGAAAGGGGTCCTTCTCTGAGAAGGGACATTTGGGATGGAGGATGGGACATTTCTGGGATGGGTTTTTCTGGAGATGGAAGGGGACATATCTGAGGCTGGCTGTTTGAAGTCCTCTTGAGGACAGTAAATGGGGGAAAGAGGCCCCCACCCGAGAGCCTTGTTTTGCAGGAGCTGGGCCTGAGGCCAGGGAGGGTAGGGCCCTGCCACTTGCTGGGACCCCACCTTCTGTGGGGTGGGGGTGGGACTTCTGGGGCCTTGCCTCCTTTAAGGGGCCAAGCCTGCTGGGGCCACACCTCCCACCAGGGGTGGGCCTGGCCTGCTGGGGCCACACCTCCTCTAAGGGGCGGGGCCTGCTGGGGCCACACCTCCCACCAGGGGTGGGCCTGGCCTGCTGGGGCCACACCTCCTCTAAGGGGCAGGGCCTGCTGGGGCCACACCTCCCACCAGGGGTGGGCCTGGCCTGCTGGGGCACGCCTCCTCTAAGGGGTGGGGCCTGCTGGGGCCACGCCTCCTGGTGGGCCTGGCCGGCTGGGGCCAGACCTCCTGCACAGGCCTGGGCTGGTCTCCTGCGGACCTTCCAAAAAGTACATGTGTGCCCTGGGCCCTTTCCAGAATCCTTCGAGGATTGCGTTTGGGGTCCCCACCCCATCCTTGTGGGCAGCGATGGAATGGTTAAGCTCAGTTGTAGTTCGTCTGCTCCGTGCTAGCTAAGGCATACTCCCAGCCTCTCCCCACCCACCCCCAGGGGACTTCCCCTTCCGCTCTTCCTCCAGCCCCCAGCACCCTCCCACCCCCACTTTGGAGCAGCCCTGAGGTTGGCTTCGTCCCAGGAGAGACGTGAGGGCTAAAGGCCGAGCAGGGCCAGAGGCCCAGGGCCCGGCCTGACACGGGGTGCAGGGCCAGCCCCTGCTCCCTCTGGGGGTCGGAGACCTGCCACCCCTGAGCCGGCCTGGAGCCCCCAAGTAACTATTTCTCTTCCTTAATTGAAATTTCAGCCTCAGTGATCCTGCCTCAGAAGTGTGAGGCAGGCAGAGACCCTGCACCTGGCTTGGGGGACCCGGGAACCCCCTCCCCTGCCCCCAGAGGGGGCCAGGGGCTTCCCAGACGCCAGGTGGAAAACTGAACTCCAGCCAGGCAGGGGCTGAGGGTGGGCTTTGGTTTGGGGCCGTTTATGGCAAACTGCAGTTAAAAGGCCGAAGTTTCACGCCCTGAGGTTGGGGGGTGTAGGGTGGGGGGTCAGAAGGAGGCGTGGAAATGGGGCAGCCTGTCTTGGGGCTTTAGGGTAGGTTAGCACGAGGGGGCAGGCCTCCTCCCAGACCTGGGAGGCCCTTTGGGAGGGCACGGGGGGGCTGGGGATCAAGCAGAGCGGCCCCAGTTCCTGGTTCAGGGCTGGGTGAGGCCCAGGGGTGTGGGCTGTGGCTGAGTGGGGGGTGAGGGGGGTGGGCAGGGAGCCTGTTTTCCAGGCTGCGGTCAGGCTGGGCGGGGCAGCGGCGCTGCGCCCCGGGTCACCACACACGCTCATCACCGCCTGGGTGGTCCCGGCCTGCCCTGCAGGGCTGGGGCCCGGCCTGCTGTTGGGGGCAGAGGCCTCTGGGGCGGGCGGGCCAGACCCCCAGGGGAGACAAGGAGAGGCTGCGGGTTTGAAACAGGTCCTGGGCTCACCCCCTTCTCGAGCTTCCAGGGGGCTGGCTCTGGGGGTGCTGGGGCTGCCCACTTCTCAGCCCACCTGCCCAGGCTCGGGCAGTCCCATGCCCGGTCACGCGGGAGTCGCTGTGGTCTTGCACGAGCTCCCGGGGCCCTGCCAGGGGCCCACAGAGCCTGCTCTCGACCACCCTCTGGGTCCCGGCGCCCCCACCTGAGAAACGGGATTCGTAGCTGACTTAGCTGGAATTTTCAGAGCAAAGCGCCCAGTGCAGCAAGCCTGTCGTTCTCGCTGTTATTCATAATAAATGTGCCCCAGGCCTCACCGGGCCCCACCCAGCACCCCCCCACCCCCCTGACATAGGAGGAGCCTGGGAAATGGGCAGCTATTTTCAGTGTGATTCCTGAAGCCCTGTTTTCCCAGCACCCAGGAAATGTATGCTCGGGGAGCACCCTGCCCAGGGCCTCCTCCCCTGGGCAGGCAGGTTTTGTAGCAAGGGTGCCTCCTCCGTGCTCACTGGTTTGCCCGCGTGCGCACACACACACTGGAAAACCATTCAGGGTCCCAGCAGCTTGCTGACCCTCGGCTTGCAGAAGCGCCCACAGCTCATCCTTGCTGGGGGGGCGGAGGGGGGGCTCACGTGGTTGCAGCTGCTGCACCCCCCGAGGGGGAGGGGGATAGAGATGGCTGGACGGGACAGGTCAGCCCTCCAGGAGCTGGGGAAGGGATGGCCGGGTGCAAATGAAAATCCAGGATCTCATTTGCAGTCCATTTGCTTAGCAGCCCCAGGCGGGGAAGAGGAGGAGGAGAGAGACTTAGAGGGAGGGGGTGCAGAGAGAGAACAATGGGTGAAAGAGGGACAGGCTGGGGTCCGGGGTCGGGAGCTCGGGGTGCCTGCCCCTGGCCTGGGCTGGAGCCCGCCCGCTGCCCGCTTGGGCGGTGGGTCTGGAAGTGCCATTCCCGTCAAATGTTGTGACGCTGCCTCTTTCCCCGGGCGGCTGGCTGCCCCCCTACCCCCACTTCTCTGGGGACATCGAGGCTTTGAGCCCCTGTCCACTGCCTCCCTCGATCCTCCCGTCGTGGCGGGGCCAGAGGGGCTTGGGGCGGGGAGGGACGACCCCGAGGCTGCCCGGGGTGGGTCCCCGGCGCCAGCCCAGCCGCCACCGCCGCGGAGCTGACCTCATCACCTTGGGCCCAGACGCAGGGCAGCGGCCGCCCGGGCCCTCCCCCTCGGCACCCAGCGCGGCGGAGCTGCCATGACTCACCACTGCAGGCAGCTCGCTGCCCCCACTGCGGGGGGAGCACGGGCGCGAGGGGGGGCGCCTCCAGGTGCTGGAACCCCGGGCCGGGCTCTCGGGAAGAGGCCAGCCAGGGGTCAGCTCAGCATCTCAGGGGGAGGGACGCCCACCCGTCACGTGCCAGGCCCTCGCCAGTAGGCCCTTAGAGCCTTTACGGGCCAAGGGGCCAAGGGGCCGGGCAGCATCACCCAGAATCCAGGCCTTGGGACTCCCCGGGGCAGGGCCACCCTCCCAGCTTCTCCAGCCGCCCTAGAGGAACCTTACACCGGGACCAGCCATACGCCCCTCCTGGCCCGAGACAAATGCCTCCTCCACTGTCCTCACAGCCCTGGACGTGCCTCTGTAGGGCAGGAGGGTCTGCGCCAGCAGCTTTAGGGGCAGGCAGGAACGAGGCTCCGTGGGAAACCGTCTGTCCCTGGCCACACGGCCGCGGCCTGGCTCACACCGACGTCCCTGGGGCTGAGCCTCCTGGGACCAGGGTTGGGGCCCGCGCAGGGCGCTGGGGGGGGACAGGACGGTGTCATTGCCACGCCCACCCGGCAGGCCCGGGAGGAGTCCTGGCTTGGTTTTCGCAGAACAAAGCGGCCTCTGCAAGGCCTGCCCAAGCTCAGGCTTCCATCCGAGCAGGTGAAAGCAGACTCCACCTCGCCTTTTGTTACCCGAGGAGGCGGCGAGGGGAATGGATTTGCCCTTGAACGGCTGTGAGCAGGCTGGGGGCGGGGTGGGCGAGCTGGGGGAGAGGCCAGGGGCGGACACCTGAACTGCGGAGCCCGCCTGCCCGAGCTCGGAGCGGCACCCTTCTAACCCCCCACGCACACGCACCCTCGACGCATGCCGCGCACCCGCCGCCACACGTGCACACAGTCACGGGCGCACGTGCACACACTCGCCGTGCGGTCACTAACGTGCCCTCAGGCACACTCAACACGGCGTGTGTGCACACGCGCTCACGTACGTGCGCTCAGATACACACCAACTCAGGCCCTGACGTGCACGCGCACACACCTGCACACAAAGCAGACCACGTGCTCCCCTACGCTGACACACGTGCGCACGCTCATGCACACACTCTTCACACGCGTGTGTGCACGCACACACATGTGACTCCCCTTTCCCCACCACCCCCAAGAGCCCCCCCTAAACCAGGCAGGTGGCATCCGACCAGCAGAGAGAGAGAGAGGGAAAAAAGCAAAAAGGAAGGAGGAAACAGGAGGTGAGAGAGAAGGGCGTCGTGGGGTCACCTCAGTTACCAGGTCCTGCCGCCTGCGGGGCGTGCTCACCCCTCCCACGGGAATTCTCCATCGCCCCCTTGTAGCACGAGGCCCCCTCGTTGCTGCCGCAGAAAGAATCAAGGACTTTTCAATAAGAGAGAGCTCCCTGGGTGGTTTTGAATGGTGGCTTTTTGTGCGGCGGGAGGGACCGTCCTTGCTATCTGCCCCGCTCTGTCTGGAGCCGCCCGCTCCCGGGTCTCCAGATGGATGGGCCGCTGCTCGGGGACCTCAGTCCTTTATTGTTCCTTCGTTCCCACTCCTGAAACCCTCCGCTTCGCAGAGGTCACGGGCAGCCTTTACAGCTCAGGAGAGCAAGAGGATCCCAGGGTGGTTCTACAAGGGCTCAAAACCGGGGCGCGGGGCTCACCCCGGAGCCCCCAGCTTTCATCCTGGCGTGGGAAACAAAAGCCCGCTCCCCGAGCCCGGGGTGCTGGGCGCCCCCCCAGCCCCCGGCCTTGGCCCGGCTCACCGCGGTCGCTTCGGTGCCAGGGGAAGGGGAGTGAATGCAGGCAGGGCTGGCAGAGGGGAGCTGCGGGTGGAACAGGAGAGAGGCAAATCCGTTTTATCAGACGCCGCATATCTTAGGAAAGCACATTTCAGCTCTTTGGGCTTTTGGCAAGCCGGTCCTACCCTTTAATTTTCTAATAAAAAGGAATTACGTTTGCTGAAAAGGCAGTAACCAGCTTCATGTCGACGTCTCGTGTAGAGGCCATAATTCCTGACTTGGGTGCCTGTGGGCTCGGGGGCAGGGGTGGGCTTCTGCGGGCATGGGTGATGCCGTCCGGGCGCTGAGAGGCAGGGACGCTGGGCAGGGGAGAGGGCTGGTGGGGCCCGGGCCCGAGGCCAGGCAGAGCCAGGGAGCTTGGCCCTGCTCACCCACCCCCTGGCCCTTTCTCCTACTTGGTTCCACACTCACCACAGAGGCGAGATGCCAGAATCCCCAAGGCTGCCGGCCGACCCTCAGTACATATTAATGCGATGGAGGGATGGACGGATGGATGGATGGATGGACGGATGGATGGGTGCTCATTGCTGAACCCCAGCAGAGGCCTGGGGTAACTGTCAGGCCACTCAGAGGAGCAGACCTTTATTGAAATGGAATGAATGAATGAACGAGTCTCATTGCTGAATCCCAACAGAGGCCTGGGGCAGCTACCCGGCCACTCGGAGGAACGGATCTTTGTCGGGTTGAGTGAATGAATGGATGAATGAATGAATGTTCTCCTGAGTCTGAAACATCCAGCCATCTATCTGGAAGTCTTACCAGAACCTCCCAGCTCCCGGTGCTGAATTCACTTGCCAAAAACCATATCCTTTTTAAAAAATATAAATTTTTAAAAATATTACGTGTTCGTTGTTCGAGGGGCGGGGGGGGGGGGCATCCAGAAGTGGGTGAAGTGGGAAGTCACCTCGCTGATGGTGTCTCCTTGCCAGAATCTTCCAGAGGCGAGGTGGGACCCAGCCTTCAGAGCTTGCTTCTGCACGGGAATTCTGTGCGTTTCTCGTCTGGTTTGGGGCGTACTTCGTGGGAACCTGGGGGCCACGCCACCGTCTGTGGGGGTGGGCCCTGGGTTGTCACTCAGACGGCCCCAGGGGCTGTGAAGCGGCCCTGCCCTTTCCCCACCCTGTACCCAGGATGCCTTTGCAGTAAGCGCGGATTTAATGACACTCCATGTGGAGGGTGGTTGACAGTAACCGTCACTCCATTCCCACTTTTTTTTTTAAGATTTATTTTCTTTATTTTTCCCCCCTCCCCCATTTTTGTGTCTTTCTGTTCTCTGTGTCCATTCGCTGTGCGCTCTCTGTGTGCTCGTCTTCTCTTTAGGAGGCACTGGAAACTGAACCCTGGACCTTCCATGTGGGAGCAAGTCGCTCAATTGCTTGAGCCGCTTCTGCTCCCTGCTTTGTTGTGTCTCCAGTTGTGTTTCCTCTTTGTGTCTCCTGGTTGCGTCATCTTGTTACATCAGCTCACCACGCCAGCCCATTGCGTCAACTCGCTCTCTTGCTCGTCTTCTCTAGGAGGCAACAGAACTGAACCTGGGACCTCCCATGTGGTAGGCCAGCACCCAAATGCTTGAGCCACATCCGCTTCCCCATTCCCCCGTTTAAACGAGGCAGAATGCTTACCCTCCGCGGGCACAAGATCGATGGTTACCCTTTATTATTTGGAAGGCAGCTGTACCCCGAATGTTTCCGGTACACCCCTACTCTGCGCCGGGGCCCCCAGGCTGTGGGATCCCGGGTTGCGGAAGTGGCGTGGGCACCAGTGCCAGGGCAGGGCTCACACCCGGAGTTTCCTCGGACCCCACTGCGGCGGCAGCCCCCCAGCCCCCAGCCCCGTGAGTCTCCATGGAGAACGCAGACGCCCCCTAGAGTGGGGGCCTGGGTCCCGTTTCTGGTTGAGGCACGTGGAAAGAGACAGAACCACCAGCCCAGGGTCCCTGCCCACAGGCCTGCTGGATCTGAATTTTAACAAGCGGATGTGGTTGGAATGGGGAAGCCAGCTTGGGAACGGCAGGGCCGGAGGCGGCTATTAAGCCGGGTCTGGTTGGCTTTGCAGTCCCTGGTGGAGACGCAGGAGGGAGGTTGGGGGTGTGTGGGGGCTGGGGGAGAGGGAAGGGGGAGGGGGGTGAGAGGCCGGCAGCGAGGGGGGCTTCCCACCCTTCCGGCTGGGGGGATGGGACCAGGTGCCCCCGTGTGTCCTCTGTACATTTCCAGAAAGAGCGGGTGCCGGCTAGACTCGGCCTGCAGACACGAGTGACGGCGCGCGTGGTGGCCTCTGTGCGCGCAGGGGCCGCGTTCCGGGGACAGAGGAGGGGGTTTGGGGTATGTCAGCTCTGAGGTCCTGCAGCACTTTTCGGGGTCGGCGCCGCTCTCTTGGGGACCCGCGGCTCGGCTGAGGGGAGAACAAGGCTACCTGTGCTTGCGAGGGCACAGAGCACCTGGCCGGGCGGCGTGGGGTCCAGATGCCAGGCCGCGTGGCCCGGGGGCCGTCCCCTGCTCTCAGCCCCCCCTTTCCCGTTCTGGAAAGTTGTCCGAATTGTTCCTCGGGCCCAGGGCTTGTGAGGTTCGAGGTCGGGGAGGCCAGGCCCAGAGTCCCTGTCCCCCGGAGGCAGGTGTAAGGCGGGCACCTTCCCAGTGGCTGTTGGAGCGGTTTTCATCCCAACTCCTTTTTTTTTTTTAAGTTATAAAAGAAAAGAAGTGATGGGTGTGAATGGACAGAGGCACATAGAGTAACAGGTGAAAGCTTCTGTCCAGCTCCCTCCCTTCTCGACTCCTCTCATTCTGTCCTTCTCATTTGGGGGGCGGTGTGCATTTGATTGAGCACCTACTGTGCGCCGAACCAGAGGGCTTAGGGTGGGATCAGACCTGGCCCCTGCCTTTAGGGGGTGCTCATGACCCTGTGGGGAGAGGGACGGCTCTGCAGCTGGATGGCCTGTTGGTGGGGTGCAGGCTGCAGTGTCATGGGGTGCATAGAGGAAGGGCTAACTTGGGGGGGCAGGGTGGGGTGGGGGAACCAGAAGGGGCTAGCCTGGGCCTTGAGGTTGGGCCTTGTGGACTGTTGGGTGCTTTTTCCACGGAGAAAAGGGGAGGGCAGAGCTTTCCAAGGCAGGGCAAGGCGCGTGCCACGACTGGGAGGGGGTCGCCTGGGAACGGGGAGGGGGCTGGCGAAGGGAGGGTGGGAGCAGCCCTTGGGCATGGGAGGGGGTGCGGGCGCAGTCTGGGAGCAGTGACTGGGTAGCAATGGTGGTGGGTGTCATTTCCTGAGGTGGGGCGCTCAGGCGGAAAAGATGGGGTGTCAGGCCGAATGAGGGGGCTCCCGCTGCACCTGGCCCTTCTGCTCTGGGGGAACCCCTGCCTGTCACTCCAGCGTTCCCCCTCCTTGGGCCCAGACCCCTCAGACTTGAGGGCCGGAAGCTGCAGCCAGGCCCTGCTTCTGAGCTTCAGCCTCGTGGGGCAGCAGCGACGGGGGATCGCTGGGCTGGGTAGATGCCCTGGGGGTGCCACCCTGCCCTCCCGCACCTCTGGTGCTCGGCGGCTGCTCCCCAGGAGGAAAGACTTTGTCCCCAAAGGGGAAGAGGGGGGCAGAGCACACGCGTCCCCGACGCGGTCCCTCTGGGAGCCAACGTTATTGTCCTAATCCACGGAGACGCCTGTTCCTTTGCCTTCTTTCAGAGCCAGGCAGCGAGCAGCCACTGGCCGTCCCTGAGCCAGGGCCGAGCCCCTAGCCCCCGTCCCTGGGTCCCCAGCCGGGCCCCCAGGCCTCCCCCAGGACAAGCCACATCTGCCCTCATAGAGCCACATGCTTACCGACGGTGGCTCCGTTATTTCACGCACACGCACGCAGAGCCATGTTTTTGAACGATATGGCTGCCAAGCAAACTGCATTTATTACGTAATGATTAATTTGTCGCCCCCATTTTTTGTTAATCAGAGACATCCATAACTGCCTCTCTGAGCTCTGGGTCGGGGGAGATAACCCAGCCGGGCCTCAAGCTGTCCCGAGCATCGGTGCAGCCTTGTTTGGGGTAAATGCACAATATCTGCGAGGTTTCTAGAAGAAATGAAGAGAGCTTGTAGGCCCCCCTACCCACTCACACCCGCCCCCCCAGCCCCTGGAGCCCCCTGGATGATTCCTCGCCCCCTCGCCAGCCAGCCCCGGGTTCAGGCCGACCGTGGGCACTTAGCCACTGGCTGACCAGCGGCTCCATCCCTGCAGGTGGCAGCACGGCAAGGAGACGGGGGGCCGTGGGCTGAGGCGGGGGCTTCCTGGGGCAGAGCAGCAGGCAGAGGCCTGTCCTGGCAAGCTGAGCGAGGGCATGTTCTTGAAACGCTCTTCTCACCTCCCCAGGGTAGGGAGACTGTTTTGAGCCCCTCTGCCTTGACACTCAGCCACCCCACACTGACCCCCAGGGAGCCGAGGGACCTGACCCAAACTGGGGGTGGGTGGGAGGGGTGATGTCTCCTGGGTGTGGTTAGGAAGGCTTCCTGGAGGAGGTGCTGCTCCAAGATGGGCTTGTGGGGTTTTGGGGGGGGGGGATCTACATTTTAAATACCTCCCTCGTGCCACCTGCTATGATGCATTTTTACATCTGTTGTCCTGTTTCATCAGCACCAGCCACACTGCCAGGTAGGAAATAGCTCTCTCAAGTTACCAGGGAGTAAGATCAGAGAGGGGAGGTTGCTGGGCCAAGGATTAGAAGTCCAGGTGGGCCTTAGAGGATGACAGACGAATGTAAGGGGTGGGAGGTGAGGCCGGCACACCTGGCCCAGCTCGGGCTCGAGTGTGGCGGCGGGGTCCGTGGCGGCATCGCGGTGCGGAAAGCCTGGGAGGCGGGCGGCGGGCGGCAGGGAGCTAGGGAGCCATGGCAGATGTCTGAGTCAGGGCGTGACCTGTCCCATTGCACGTCCCTGGAGGCTCCCGCTCCCTGTCGGGCTTCCTCCAGCACCTGGAGAGGTGGGCGCCCCAGTGCCTCCTGGCCTGGCCATACCCTTTCTAGACGCCTCGCCCAGGCACACTTCCCGGGCCTGCTGTCTCTCTCCCTGCTCCTGGCCCAGGCTGGCATCGCTCCCCGGGCACCTCCCCACACTTCAGCCCCCCCACCCCAGGGCCTCCTGGATGTCCTCCCAACCCGGCGCTGCCCGTCTCTCCTGCCCCGTCCAGGAAGGCTGCTGGCCGCCAGCGCCTTGCCGTCAGCAGCCTTCCCGCTCTCGGCACTGGCCCGCGCCCGCCGGAGCCGTCCCTGCCCGCCTCCCCAGAGCCCGCGCTTCCGCCTAATAGCTCTGCGGGCTGGAGCCCACCCTGGCTGTTGCGCTGGCACGGAGAGCCTTAATAGCAGCAGCTCTCGCTTCTCCGCCCCGGAGGCCCTGCTCGCCTCCCCTGGGCCACGTCCCCCCGGGGCGGCTCTGGGCGTCGGGCAGCGGCTTTCCAGCACGCTCTCTCAGCGATATCGGGAACAAGCGCCCGTCCAGGGGCACGTCACGTGCGGGGCTTCCTTCTCTGGGAGCCAGAGCTGCCCCGGGAAAGGGGGTCAGGGGCCTCGCGTCCATTTTACAGAGGAGGAAACTGAGGCTCAGAAAGGGGGGGTGATGAAAACGGACCCCTGTGGCCTCCTCGTTCCCCGTCTTGGTGCGGGGAACGGGCCACGCTCTGTCCCGCTCACGGCCCTTACCTCTGCCACCTGCCGCGCTCCCCTCCCTGCTGTGCTTCAGGTCGATCTCTGGGAAACCTTTCTGCCCTAATCCAGTTCCTCCTGCCCTGGCTTTTCAGTGACTGATTTGCTAATGATATCTGTCCTAGCCACCTCTTATTGTTTTTCACTGAGAACCGATAGGCCCTCAGTAGCTATTTGCTGACGGGGCAAATGAATGAATAGGCAAGTGAATCCCTGGGCTAGTTAGGCGAGCTGCAGTCAGACAAGCCCTGACGTTTCTGCAAGTTTATTTATTGTGTTTTTTTTGCTCGGCGGGCAGTGTTTCCGGTGGGTGGCTCTTCCTCCCGGCGGTGGCTGGGGGATCGAGGGCCTTGCCACCTGTGCCCCGCATCGTCCGCATCGTCCGCATCAAGCCAGCAGACCTGAGGAGCCTGCGGGTTTTCACAGGCCCCACCTGGCAAGAGGACCATCGCCTCCCCTGACGTCCCCTTAGCTGGAACGCAGTCATGTGACTATGCCCAGCTGCAAGGGAGGCTGGGAAATGTAGTCCAGCTGTGGAACCAAGGAAGAGGAAACCGGCCCTGGCGGCTGGAAAGCCTCCTGTCTGGGTTACTGCGTTTGCACCTCTACCACCAGAGACAGCCTTCACCAAGCCCTTAGCACGAGCCAGCCACTGTCACGACCATTTTTCTCACATTCACCCTCCTCACAGCAACCCTGCAGATTGGGCATTATTATTATTATTATTATTATTATTATTATTATTATTGTCATCCCTTGATTACAGATTAAGAGACTGAGGCTCAGATGAGCTGTGAAGAGGCAGAGCTGATTCCAGGGCCTATATCCCCCAGTACTGCCCTGCCCTGCTTCCTTCAAAGCCCACCTGTCCAAAGAACCTTCTGGAAACATGCCACTGGGGTCTGGAGATGCCACCACCAAAGGCTGAGGCCTCACCCCATCCACTGAGTCTCTGCAAACCGAACACCCACAGGTATTTAAAGAAGCAGGCTCTGGGCCAGATGGGATGGTCTACCTACAGGCTGTTTTCTTTGTCTTTCGGGGTGTTTTGCCCTCACCTGGCAGGGGAGTGCTTCTGAGGCTTGCCTGGTGGCCCCAGGCCAGGGCAGCCAAGGCTCAGGGCTCTCCATTGTCTTGGCCCGGCCCTTTTTGAAGGGTTTCTATGCCTTTCTGCCTCACCAGCTCTGGGCCAGGCCTGGGCACCCGTGGGTGGCTGGGCGAAGCAGCGGGAGAGGGACACACGTGTGGCTGCTCACCGTGAGCCGTCAGCTCCACGTTTGGTCTCCCCGGCCCTTGCCGATCGCCATGTGGTCTCTCGGCTGTTCTGCCCCTGGGCAGTTGCCCCCCTGCCTGGGGGCCTGGGGGTGTGGGTTAGGGCTGCGACCCGGCCTTTGTGCAGGGCGAGCTCGGGGAGAGGCGCCTCACCCAGGCAGAGCCCGGCTTCCAGGAGAAGGGCCCTTGAGGACGCGGGTGGGAGCCTGCCAGGTGAGGGGACGGCTGGGGAGGAGCCTGCCGGAGCCCTGCCTCTGCCCCAGCCCCTCCAGCTAGGGCTGTTGCCAGAACCAGATCTGAGGGCCTTCTGACCGGCACTGGGCAGAGCGTGAGTGCTTGTTTATCTCAGGGCACACTGGAGTTTTCTCCTGGTCTGGGGAAGAAGATGGAGGCCTAGGAAGAGGAAGGAGGAAAGGGTAGTAAGAAAGAAAGGCGGTGCGGAGGGGCCCGCTCTTTGCGCTGTGACCTCCGGCCTCCTCTCGCCCTCTGCCTGGCTCACTGGGCACAGTGGCCGCCTTGGCTCTCCCTCGGGCTCACCGCCGCCTCGGGGCCTGCGCACTCTACCCACAGGCATCCACGCGGCCCACTCCTCCCCTCCCTTCCAGCCTTTGCCCAAATGTCTCCATGAGGCCCCCCAGACTACCCTATTTAAAATACAAACGGCCCCCCAGCACTCCCCGTCCCCCTCGCGCGGCTGTCTTTCCCCAGAGCGCTTAGTCACTTTCCAGGGTCCCGTGCCATTTGCGTCCTTCTGTGTTCGCTTTTTGCTGCCCCCCGCCCTCGACCCCTCGCCCCTGCCCCGGTATAATCCACCCGAGCCCAAGAGGAGCTTTTTTTTTCTTTAAATCGGCCCTGTTCAGTGTATGAACTCTCCAGCCGCCGACCGTGGCGGGGGCGCGATACTCGTCTGTGGAATCGATGAGCGAGTTCAGCTCTGGGCGAAAGGCGGCCCCGGTACACGCGAGAGGGAGGGAGGCCCACCCCGCGCGCGAAACCACGCGGCGGGGGCGCCCGAGCGCACGCACCGCGGCGAGCGCCCCGCCCGGCCAGCTCCCCCGCCCACAGCCGCAGGCCCGCGAGCACGCAGGTAGCCATGGTTACAGCGCCGGAGACGGGCTTGTATTTCCTGCCTTTTGTGTTCGCCAGGGCCCCGCCCCCACTCCAGGCTGCCGCCCCGGATTGGTCGCCTTACTGCGCTGGGGCGGGGCGTGGGAGGCCCCTCTTTCACCCCGCCCGTTCCCGGAAGGGGTGGGGCCAGCCTTGGAGGGCGGGGCGCTAGGGGCGGGGCCTGTGCGAACGGCCCTCCGTGGAAGCGGGTTCGCCGTGCAGAGGTGAGGGGGCGGGGCCCGGTGATTGACAGGGGACTACAGCGGGCCCCTGGAGCGGGGCGGGGCGCCAGCCCGTGATTGACGGTTGCGCCTGCGACGTAAAGGGGCGGGCTTTTAGGGAGTCTCTGCGAGAACGTGGCTGGGGGCGGGTGGTGAGAGCGCGCGGATGGCGGCCCCCGAACAAAGGATGCCCCTCGCCGTGGTCCCTCGGGGTCAGACAGTCTGCACCTCCGCCTCCCCGTCCCGGCCGTTGGTGGCCGGCCTCTGCCGTCCCTTCCCACCACAGGGCCTTTGCACATCATTCCCCGTCCCAGGACGTAGTCTAGTCCCTTTCCCTGGCTGACTCCTCACCCCGCTTCCTCAGGAAGCCTTCCCGCAGACATCCCCAGGGGCTCCCGGCCCGTTCGGCTAGAATACCCCCGTCCGCTGCAATTTTACCCTTATTTGTGCACCCTCCGCCCCTTCCAGATGGAGTTCCAGCAGGGCGGGGCGGCGCCTGTGGCCTGCCTCTTAGTAGGTGCTTAGTTTTGTGCTCTTTGAATGAATCCATTCATTCGGCTGCCCCCCAGGCCTCCTCAGCGCGCTCTGGGCTGGGCGCTGGGGTTCGGGGAGAAAGGGAGACAGATGCCCCTTCACCCCCGGACACAGGACCGCTTGTCTCAGGGCCAGGGGATGGGGGCGAGGACTTGGCCTTGTCGCCGGGGCAGAGGAGCTGCTTGGGGCGTGCCCTGGTGAATGGCCCACTGTGCTGGCCAGGCCGGGAGCTCCGCAGGGCCTGGGCTGGAGAGGCGAGGGGTGGGCAGCTCGGCACCCTTAGTGGGCCGGCGGCTCCTGGGAGGCCCAGCTGTCTCCTCATTTATTGAGCACCTACTACGGCCCTGCCCTGGCGAGGTGGGGACACCAGACCTCCACAGCCCCCAGGATACTCCCACAAATAAAAAGGAAGCTAAAATGTAGGAACTGTCACAGGGGAGCCGAAGCAGCTCGTGTGGTTGAGCACCTGCATGTATGAGGTCCTGGGTTCAATCCCCGGTACCTACTAAAAACCAAACGAACCAAAAACCCAGCTCTCACCTGGGAGCAGATGAGGTCCTAGGTTCAATCCTTGGTACCTCAAAAAACAAAAGGTACATATTTGGGTGTTTCTTAGACTTTGAGATATACATTATATGCGTTGGGTATACAATGTATTACACTGTGTCCTACGGAGAAAATGAGACAAACCGAATAAGAACGTATTAGGTTAGAGCTTCAGGATTTTGGGCAGGGGTATAAACCACCCAAGAGTCTGTACCGGGGCAGATTCTTTCTCGGGCTCAGATCCCCCCGAATCCTGGTTCTCACAGGGCAAGCCCAGGAATCTGCCCTTTTAAAGGCTGCCGCATGGTTTTGATGCTCCAAACCTTAGGTCCACCTTTTGAGAAACAGAACGATGTGTTTTGTCCCTGAACACACTCAAACTCTTCCGCTGGCCCTAGCAAGTCTCCTCAGGCACTGCCCATCCCAGACCTCATGCCCAGCCTTGACTCAAGTTTACGCTGCAGGGCTCAGCCTCTTTGGGTCTCTGGACCCTTTGGAAACTGCAAAAACGCTCTGAATCCTCTTCAGAAACAAACGAGCTCGTGCACACACATGCAGACTCGCATTGGGTTTCGAGAGATTCTCACGGCTGGCCTGGAGGTCTGACAGGCAGGTAAGATCTATCTGTTCAGAGGAAAACCTCCATGCTGACACTCATTTGAACCTAAGGCCAAGATATACAGTTGTACATGTTGTTCACTGCACAAGGTTTTCCTGGCAGAAACCCAGCCTACACTCCACTGGCCCAGCTGTGTGGGCTGGCACCTGGGGTGTCTTTTCCTGTTTTTCACAGAGGTTTCATGGAGTGTGCCCCACCCCTCATTTGCATTCACTCAGGCTCCTGCCTCCCAAGACAACTCAGGTTATGACACAACTGAAGTTACAGGAATTAGGCACTTTACCAGGCATGAGCTGACCTCCGGCAAGCTCCGTAGCTGAAGCCGTAAGTGATGCCCGAGCAGGCCTTGCCCGCTCACGCTTGGCTCCAGGGGTCCGGGAGCCCTGGGCTTTTGGTGGGCAGAGCTTGGAGAGGAGCCGTCCCCAGGAAACCAGGCCTCTGCTTCGAGGGGCAGGGGTCAAGTCTATTCCTCAGCAAGGCACTGGGGGTAACGGGGGGGAGAACAGGAGCCTGCCCCAGAGTAAGCGCTCAGTAAATACCTGCCCGGTCTTGGCGGTTGACTCAGCCCTTGAGTTTCATGGATCCGGTCTTGGCAGTTGACTCAGCCGTTGCATTTCACGGATCAGGAAAGCTGAGGCTCCCGGCGGACCAGTCATTCGGCTTGAAGAAGGCCGCGCTGATGAAGGCTTTAGAGGAAGCCGAGGAGGGGAGAGGAGCGGTCGGAACTCATCCCCCATCAGTCACGTGCCCCCACGCCGTCACTAGAGCCCCCTGAAGCCAGCCCAAGTGCCGCCTCCTCCTGGAAGCCACCCCTGACTCCCGGGCTGATTCGAGGCCTCTTGGGGCTCCCCAGCCGTGGCTTTCCCGTTAACGGTGCCTGCTCCCCAGCAGCCTGGTGGCATCTTGACGCTGGCCTAGGACTCCCCCCCCTCCCCAGACAGGAGGTCTGGCCCACGGCCAGCGCAAGGTTCTGCTCTGTCACGAATGAATGACAGGCGGCCGCCAGCAGCTCTGCTCCCGGGTCATCACGGGCGAAGTCCTGGGAAGCGCGGGTCCCTGAGAGCAGGAGGAAGAGGCCTCGGGCCGGGGTGGGGGGCTTGGGCCGGGCAGAAAGGAGGGGTGCAGGCCCAGAGCTAGGCAGAGGGGCCACGGGCAGGGCCCGAATGGACTGGAAGGCTGAGCGGGCGCTTCCTGTTTGCCCGGGCCCGGCGGCCACCCTCCCTGCCCTCCCGGGCCGGCTCGACCTGGCTGAAGGGCGGCAGGGCAGGGCAGGGAGACCCCCGGGGCGGGGGGCAGAGAAGGAGCAGAGACCCTCTGCCCACCAGAAGTCTCTGGGCCCTGGGTGCAGCCCCTTGGGGACTGAGGACCCTGGAGATCCATCACGAAGCCCCTCCCGAGGGGGCGTTCTGTGTCACCGGGGGTCTACCACCAGGGGCTTCCCTGAGCCGAAACGGCTCCTCCCCCGAGCCGGGGCCCTGGCCCTCCCCTGCCCGGCCCCTCCCCCTGGTACCCCAACCCCGTCTGTATCCCCTGCCCCTCAAGGTGATGGCTCACCCCAGGCTCTCTGAATAAAGCCCGGAGCCCCCTCCCAGCCCAAGGGCCTGCGTCCCCGCGCCTCGGTGTACCTCCGTGGGGGGCTGGGCGGGTGCCCCCACCAAGGCCACCTGGTCAGTCTCTAATCCCTCTCCCAGCAGGAGTAACAGCTCACCCTGCCCGCCTGGCGCCTCCTCCAGGCAGCCTCCCTCCCCAGCCCTGGCTTCTCGCCTCCAGCCTGGCCCATGCGTGCATCCTCGGCTGCCCGGGGCTTCCCCGTGTCGATTCTGCAGGGTGCCCAGCCACGGCCCCCGAAGAGGAGCTCAGATGCGCCCCCGGGGGGAGCTGCAGGCAGGAGGGGCCTCTGCCCTGACACACGGACCCCCTCCCCTTGCAGGCACTGGCAGCCATGGGCATCGGGGCTCTCCAGGCCGGAGGGGAGGGGGTGGCCGTCAGATGCCTCCATCCCTACATTGTCCTGGCTGGTGGGGGTGGCAGGGGGACAAGCGCCTGCCCCCCCAGCCCCTCGGGGGGAGCCCTCGGTCTGGTGTGGGACTGGCTGTGTGAGGGCCTGTTGGTGCGTTTGTCTGTCCCAGCGCCCCGTCCGGGGATGAATGTCTCGGGGTCCCAGTCTGAGGGCTGGGAGGCGGTAGAGCCCAGCCCAGGGCCTGACCACAGAGTGAATGAATGGATGAGTGAGTGAATGAGTGAATGAGGATGGAAGCAGGGAAGAGGCAGTCTCCCGGCTGTCCCCGTGTCCCTCGTCCGCACTGCCAGCCCCTGCCACGGGCCAGCCCTGTGCACTTGAGAGCACGTGACGCAGGCGTCACGTGACGGCCACAGGCCAGCACCAGTCCATTCACTTCTCCGTCCACCCATTCATGGTGCCACGAATCCCTCCCCCCCGCGGCACCTGCTCCGGGCCGGCCTCCGTCCTGGGGGGGCCGGGGGCGCAGCTGGGAGCCCGGCAGGCAACCCCGGCTTCCCAGAGCCAGTGCCAGCGGCAAGCAGAGAGGCCTTGGGCGGTGACGCGGGGACAAACAACCGGAAGTGGGGAGGGCAGAGGCGGGCCCCTCTGGGTAGGTGCCATGTGAGCTGGGGGGCCACAAGCCCAGGCCTGTGAAATGGGGCGATGGCTCCCCCAGGGCGTCCTGGTCACGCTGATGGCGGGCATTGCCCGCCGGCCTACAGCCCTTCACGGTTTGCGGGTACTCCCTGGCAAAGCCCCCCACTGGGGTCAGTGAGGGTAGCCGTCCTCCTGTCCACCCCCCGTAGCTGTCCGAGGCCTGCCGGACGCTGACTGCAGAGGCCCTGGGGAGACTGTCTTGTCTCTGTAGGCTTAGGCTTACTCCCTCCACTTTACAGATGGGGAAACTGAGGCCCAGCCGGGATTCTCCGGCTGCAGAGATGGGGTTCTTGGGGATCACGGGAGGATTTCCTGAAGGAAGGGCCAGAGCCCAGATGCACCGAGCACATACGGGAAGGAAACTGAAGAGTCGGCAGAGCGCTCCAGGGGAGGGGAAGTGGGTGGGCGAGAGCTGGGGGGCGGTGGGGCATGAAAATGAAAAGGGAAACGACCCTCCATGAGGTCAGCTCAATTCTGGTAACCGGCGGGTGCGTGGGTGTGCGTGCGTGCACACGCAGGCGTGCGTGGGGGGCTCTGGGCGGGGGGGGGGGGGGAGCACAGAAGGTAGATGGGCCACGTGTCCTTGCCTAGTCCCTCCCCCCCGCCCCACGTGGGCTCAGGGGGCGCGGGACCCCCAGGTCAGCAGCCCCTCTCCTTCCCAGCCGGTATGGCCACTCTCCGCCAAGGGGAGGGCCGGGGGATGGGATCCCCCCAGCTCGCCGGCAAGTGCGCTGGCAGCGGCACGGGGGGCGCCGGGGCCCTGGCTGGCATCTCGCATCTGCAGCGCCGGTAATCAGCCCCACACAGCCCCCGCCGCGGGCGCCCCATCAAGGCCGCTTCCGGAGACTTCTTGAGCTACACCTGCTCACGCTAAAACGAGAAGCAGTGATCCATCAAAACAGCCCTGGGCTCTGGGGGGGCGGCCCCCCCTCCCAGGCAGAGTTTTCTCCTCCCATAGCACGGAGGGGGGGGGGGCAGACTATGGCGTCCAGAGACCCGGCGGGCCCTGACTCGGTCGCGTCTCTGCGGGCCTCAGTTTCCCCGTCCGTCCGGGGCGGGTGGGGGCGGGGTGCGCTCCCAGCTGGTGCTCTGGGCCTCCGCCCTCACCCCCGCCCTCATCTTTCGCTTTCCAGAGACATTATAAATCAAACAGCTTAGAACGTAAGGCATCAAAAATTCTGAAGCCTTCATCTATTATTAACGCTGACAGTAAATTTCCCCTCCAAGCGTTTTACATAGCAACTGTTACCAAGACTCGCGGCGGAGCTGCCGCACCAGCCGGCCACACCGCAGCCGCCCGGGGCGGTGGCAGCCCGGCCGCCACGCCACCTGCCACACCGCCTGCACGGCCGCCCCGCGCTCTCCCCGGGCCGCGGGTGGGGAACCGGTTGGCTCCCCCGCTCCATGAGGGTCCCGGCCGCTTTTGTCAGGCCCGGCCCAAGGCTCCCCGCGGCCCGAGCCCCTTCGCCGGCAGTCCTTGCCATCAGGCCACCCTGGTGAGACGGGGGGCGGCAGGAGACTTTGTAAACTATAAAGCGCTGTCCAGATGTTAGTCGACTGCCCCGCCAGTCGGCTAGACGTTTTCCCAAGGGGCCTGCTTGTTGGCAAGCGGGATCTGGGCCCTGGGTATTTAAAGACAAAGAAAAAGGCCCAATTCCTGCCGCGTCTGGGTGAGTGGGAGATGGACACGGAAGGCCCTAATTGCCGTCAAGTGTGGTCTTTGATGTGTGTCCGAGCAGCAGACCCAGAGGAGAAGGGGGATTAGCTGGACCTGGGGAGGCTAGCAGGATCCGTGTGTGGCTGTGTACGTGTGCCTTCAGAGGGGCCGGCTGGGCAGGGCTTTGAAGGGTGAGGAGAAGTGGGTCTGGCTGCCCTGCACAGGGGGACCAGCTCGTGCCAAGGCCCGGAGGCCTGGAGCTCCCAGTTGGCAGGTTGGTTACATAGAGGCTGATGGGACTGGAGGACGGAGACGGAGGCCTGGAGGCACGGGCAGGGGTCAGGAGGCACAGGCCCTTGTGTGCCAAGCTCAGGAGCTTAGACTTTATTTCCGGGGGAAGGGTACTGGGGAGCTCCGGCAGGTTTTAAACGAGGGAGGAACGAGATGAGCTTTGGGTTTGTGAGCACAGGTATTGCTGTGTGCCTGTGGCTCCAGTTTTCAGGGATCCCAGGGTGGGAGGACATTCGAGCGTCTGTTGCTGTCACCCTCGCGGTGCGCACGAGGACACTGAGGCTGGCCGGGTGAGAACCCCCGTCCAGGTGGGAAGCGGGGAAGGTGGGCCCCCTGCCGTGGCCTGGGCCTGTCTGCAGGCTTTTCTTATGCTCTGGCCTTCCAGGGTTGATGGCAGCTGGGGGGGTGCTCTCCCTGGACCCCTGCCGGGAGAGACCCCTGCTGTCCAGAGCCCCCGCACCCCTGCCCAGATGCCAGGTGTCTCAGGGTCCAGAGGCTGGAGTGGGAATCGCACTGTGTGGCCTAGGCCACATCACCTAACTTCTCAGTGCCTCGGTTTCCCCGGCTGTAAACCTGTAAACTAGGGCACGAGCCCTTCCTGCCTGCCTCGCAGGGTGTCTGTGAGGCTAAATTCCAGGGTGTTTCTAGATACTGGCCTCCTGTGCTTAGGAGCATACCCCAGATAAACCCCTCTTTCTGCCCGGCCCGGCCACCCAGGGCCAGCCCGAGATGGGTGCTGGGGAAACGGCCAAAGGCTGCAGGGTTTTGCGGACGGGAGGGAGCAGCTTGGCAACGAGGTGTGGCTGCAGGGGGATGGAGACAGGCGCTCAGGAGAGAGGCCCACCTCACGGGAGCCTTGGAGAACCGCTCGCTCCGTGGCAGCTCGTGGCACTTGAAGGGCATGTGTTTTGGAGGCAGGCAGACCTGGGTTCAAGTTCCAGCGCCTGCACTTCCAGGCTGTGTGACTTTGGGCTGGTTCCTTGCCCTCTCTCTGCTCAGTGTTCTCATCTCCAGCCAGGGGGTAATAATACCGGGTGTCATTCTGAGGGTCGAAAGAGGCGATACGTGCGTGAGTGGCCTCAGCACTCGTGAAACATTCAGCATAGTGGGTGCTTCACAAATGGGAGCTCTGTCACTCTCGCTGGAGCCTAGGGGGGCGGCTTTGGTTCTGAGGATAAGGAGAACCAGGGGGAAGGTGGCCCGGGGAGAGGGAATGGCACGTGCAAAGGCCCCGGGGGTCCGGGCACTGGCAAGTCCTCCCTGTCGCTTACGTGCCTGGCACGTGCCCAGCCCCGCTTTTGCGCCTGGAATTGCCTGGTACCTGCCGTCAGCCGCTCGCCCAGAGCCTTTCCTGCACACATACCCGGTGCTAGCCTCGGGGGCTGCCGCCGAAGGCGGGGGCAGGTGGAGGGAGGCAGGGCAGGCACCTGTCGGGACGTCACGGCGAGACTGGCCGAGGGGTGGTCCCTGAACGGGGTTCCGAAGGCCCCCCGGCAGCCTGGGGGCAGGAGGCACAGCGGCGCAGAGGCTGGGAAGCAGGGAGGCAGCCCCGAGGGGGTTCAGGAGGTGGGATCAGCAGGGGGGAGACCGGGAGGACCCCCTGTTCTCCGGTGCCGGGGGGACAGCAGGCTGCCCCAGGCACTGCAGCCGCAGGCTCACTCCCCAGCCCCTGGTCCTGCTAGGGCCGGCGCTGGGCTACTGGTCCCCGCACCTCACCTGCCCACTTAATCCTGGGCTGCTGTTGGCCCAGAATTATCCTGGTTTCCGGAGAGAGGCTCCCGTCGGCGAGGTAGTCAGGGAAAGCTTCTCGGAGGAGGTGGCTTTGGAGAGCCGATGAGAAGGACCAGGGGGTATGGTGGTCCTGGCAGAGGGAATGGCATGGGCAAAGGCCCTGGGGAGACGCCCGAGGGCGGGGGAGCAGTGCGACCAGAGATTGTGCCGTGGGGGGTGGGGGTGGGGTGGGAAATGAACTTGGGGAGGGGGGCCATGCACACGCGGAACAGAGAAGGCTCCATCTGACCGTGCAGCAGCGGGGAGCGCAGCCCCTGGGTGCCCCCCAGCCAGGGCAGGAGAGCTGGCCTTCAAGCCCTCGCTTTCCTCCGTGACCCTGAGCCGGTGGCCTGCCCTCTCTGAGCCCCCGTGTCCTCCCAGGGCAGAGCAGAGGGGGCTTGGTGGCTGCACAGAACCCTCCCAGCTGGGACAGACTGGGGCTCTGCTGCCACCCACTCCTGCTCTGTGGTGGGGGCATCTGTAGGAGGGGCAGGGGGAGGCAAGCTAGAAGAGCCCGGAGCCCCCCGACCCCGGGGTGGGGGGAAGGCAGTGCTTCGGAGGCAGGCCCGTCTCTTAGAGCCCCCCAGATTCCTGTTCCCCAGCCCCGTGCTCTGGAGAGGAGGCAAGAAGCAGCCGGGGCGTCCCCGAGGGCCCGGCCTGTGATCGACAGGGTCAATAAAAGGCACCCCCACAGCCTCCTGTTCCAGAATCTTCCCCTCAGTGGCCATTTGTAGCTGGGATGCCGAGGCCGGCGCCGGGCTCCGACAGATCATTTATCATGAGGCATCAAACGGGGGCCTTTCGGAAAAACAGAGAAACCGCCCTTTCCCCGGGACGTCCACTCGCCTCGTCTGAAACAGGGTCATCGGAGGCACCCGCGTCCCCCGATCGCCCCCACACCTCCCCGCCTGGCCCCGGCCTGCCCGAGCCCGTCGCAGGCCCTCAGGCTGCGTGACCGCCATGGGGGCGTGGCGGGAGGGCAGGCTTAGGGTTAGGACTGGCCGAGTCCTCGGAGAGCGCCCTGGAGACCGGGGAGGGGGCCTGACCTCCCCTCTCAGTGCCACGGATGGCAGCAAGAAGGGGTGACGGAGCTGGGGCAGCGGGGGGCAGAGGGGCCGCGGGGTCCCACCGCACCTGCCCCAGCGGTCAGGGGCAAGTCGCCGTCTGCTGGGAGGCAAGGCAGGGCGTAAGAGAACCCGGCACGTCTGAAGGGCGGCGAGAGCCCGGCGCAGCAGGTACCCGGAATCTGTGGGGCGCGCTGCCAGAGTGTGAGTTCTCTACAAAGTGTGAGCGGGCGTCGGGGACCTGGCCTCGGAGAGCCTCGATAGAGCCTGGGTGTACCGGTCAGGAAGGGCTGGGGCGTGCTGCAGTAACAAACATCCCCCAAATTCCGGGGCCAGGAAACAAGGTTTATCCTTCCCGCACACTGTGTCCTGTCGCCAGACTGTAGGAAACTCTTCCTCCTGGTGTCACTTGGGTCCAGGCTGATGGATCAGCAGCTCCCCGGAGGGGCAGGCCCCAGAGGCAGAGCGGGAGGGACAGAGGCCGCTGAGCTCTTAGAGCTTCCTCCCCCTCGGATGTCACGGGCCAAAGCAGGCCGTGTGGCCACTCCTGACTTCTGGGGCGGGATGGGGGGATGCCTCCTACCATTGGCCCGGGGAGAAGCAGTGCAGCCGCCGCCAAGCCTGGGCTGGTTTCTAAACTTTACCCTGAGCAAAGCGAGGCTTTGGGAAGCATCGGGTGGGAGCAGCGTCTCGTGGACGAGGAGGCGCGTGAATCGTACGCGAACAGCTGGTGGATTTCCAAACGCCGAACACACCTCACCGACACCCAAGTCAGTGGCTGGGCCCTGGAAGTTGCCCGATGCCCTGCCTGGGCCTTTTCCTGCCCAACATGGTTTGTGTGGCTTTGAAGTTTTATATCCTCAATCTTTTTCTCGTCCTGCCTCTTACTCAGAATCATGTTTTGGCTCAGCTGTTATTTTTCCTTGCTGCATAGTATTCCACTGCCTAGATACACCACAGTTTGCGTATCCCTTCTATCTTTGGTGAATACTTGGGGATCTTGTGAATAAACCCGTGAGCATTCTAGCGTCTTCTTTGGGTAGATTCCTGGAAGTGGAATGGCCACGGTCTTGTTTGTGTTGAAGGGGGCATCTCTGTACATGGAGGACCAGTGGTGAGGGCCAAGGCGGGGGGCAGTTCAGAGTCTGGGCAGAGCCCCAAAGCAAGGTCATCTCCCAGGGGACTCGGGGTCGGGGCGGTCTGTGTTTTGCACATAAGATAGAGGTCACGTTTGCTCCCTACCCCCCAAAATCCGGAAAGCAAGTCCTGGCTGTGTGGGGCTGCGTGACGACACGTTCTAGTGTACGGGTGAGAAGTTGATGAGGTTTTCATGGACAGGCCTCATGCCCCGACCCCGTCACTCTCCCCCACCCTGAGTGACCCTCGGGAGGCCAGGCCACCCAGGCAGTCAGCACGGGAGACCCCCGCAGGTTCTGGGGGTGAGCCCCGCTCTGTGGGAGGGGGGTCCAGCCACGTCCCGCACTTGGGGGGTGGGGGACTTGCCCTGTCCCTGCCTCCCTGAGCGTGACCTGGCTTAAAGCGAGAGCCGGGTGAGTGCGGGGAGGCCAGGCCCACGCGGGGGGCTTCGCAGAGCCCGCCCAGGCCCCCGCAGCAGCAGGCCCCTCCGCCGGGGACGCGAGCGGCAGAGGCAGGCCACCGCGCACTCAGGCCTCGTTGAGTGCTGCATCGCTGGGATGGGCCACCTCCCAGCCGGACCTCGGGCTCGCCCTGAGCCGCGTGCTGCTGCGTCTCACACGTGCGAGCCACACGCCACGGCGCCCGGATGGCCCACAAGCGTGAATCTGTCCCGGGCCTGCCGAAACCCCTTGTTTGTCCAAGGCGAGAGCAGGACGTGGCGTACGTCCTTGAACCTGTCTGTCCCTTAAGAGTTGGGGGGTGGTGTTTTTTTATTCTAAAGGAGGTACCAGAAATTGAACCCAGGACCTCGTATGTGGGAGGCAGGCACTCAACCACTGAGCTACGCCCACTCCTCATGTTTTGTTTTTGTACGTGGCATGCTGATTGTTTTGGCCGCCCATGTTTGGGTGGTCCCCCCGACCCCCACCCCCAGGAGACGGGGCCAGGTGTGACGGGGGGGCACCTGGGGAAGCTGGTTGTTAGAAGGAACGCGGCTTTGTCACGGGCTGGTGCGGGGCTCTTTATGGAAATCGCTTCAGTGCCTGTCGGGAAGGAGGAAGCTCTGGGGCGCTGCGCCTCTCAGCCGGTCGGCGGCCCTCAGATGCGGACGCGGCCCGCCTTGGGGTCAGCCCTGCTTGGGCCAGAGCCCCGGGGGGCCTCCCCTGGCGGGTGGGGCCTCAAGGCCCAGCCCCTGCTCAGAGCTGTCCGCAGCCACCCCGGGAGGCCAGGCTGGGTGCCCCCGACCCTCCCCGCCACCAAACATCTTGGAGGGGGAGAAAATCGAGGCGCCCGGGAGGCGGGAGAGCGCGGCTGGGTGATGGCGCAGAGCCAGGCGGTCAGGCCGGGGAGCAGGGCAGCCGCTGCCCGCTGCTTGGGGCCAGGCGGGGAGGGGTGCAAAGAGTGGGTGCTCCGGGCGCCCCACTGCCAAGGACAGAGGCGGGGCAGCCTCGGGAAGGAGCCACAGCCCTGGGGAGCTGGAGGAAAGTGGGAGCATTGGGAGATGAGACCCGAGCGGGGTGGTGCCAGCCAGCGGGGGGGGGGGTAAGCCAGTCTGAGGGGCCCCGGGGTGATGGGGTGGGGGCTGAGCTGGGGGGGCCGGCGGGGAGGACTGGGCAGCGGGGCGAGCTCCCTCAGGACCCAGCGGGCCCGGAGCGAGCCAGGAGGCCCGGGTCGAGAGGCCGCTCCCCGCCATCCCCAGCTCGCACCGTCCCCAGCTCGGGCCATCCCCTGGCCCCCCAGCCCCGAGGAGCCTTCCGGAAAGAAGGGAGGAGGGGGTGGTTAGACGGCTCCAGGCCCGAGTCGCGTGTCGTGGACGCGAGGTTCCTGGAAACAGAGCCGGCATGACATCTATGGCAACCAGGAGACCCTGTTCCATTCATTCTAGAAAAATCAGAGCGGTTGGTCTTTCAAAAAAAAATCTTATCTTTTTTTTTTTCCCCCTCTTGCCTTGTGTTTAAGCGCCCGCTGGAGAGAATATAGAAAATACAAAAAAGTGTGAAGAAAAAAATAGAAATGACCTCTAGCTGCTTCTGAGGAAAAGACACCAGTGTTAGCATTTTTCTGCATTTCCATCCAGTTTGTTGGCTTAACTGGGATAGCAATGGACGTCCGTGTCGGTGTACTCTTTTTTTCCATTGTGAATCATATCACGAGAGCATTTGCCCAGGACTGAAAAGGATCTGTGGACAGAGGGCCGCCGGGAGCCGGGACTCAGGGCCCGGCTCTGGTCCTGCTGTGCTGTGTGACCTTGTGAGAGTTAATTGCCCTCTCTGAGCTTCTGTTTCTGCATCTCTCCAGGGAGAGGCTGAGATGGGGTGGTTTCTGGGCTCCACTCAGCGCCGACCTTCAGGAGACTTGGGCCCTTCACCAGTGGCGGCAGCCTCTGGTCTTGCCTCCCAGGAGAGAATCTGGAAATGTCTGTGCCAGAGGGGCCCAGGCCTGGTACCCAGCCAGCATCGTCAGGAGCCAGCCTCCGGAGCCAGGGACGGTCGGGGCTCCCTCCTGCCTCCATCATTTCCCCACTGTGGGATCCTGGGCAAATTCCTTAGCCTCTCTGAGCCTCGGTTTCCCTAGCTGCACAGTGGGCGTTGACAGTTCCTGGCGTAACAGGCGCCCAGCACTTGGGCAGGGGACGCGCTCAGTGGGCGTGAGCTGCCGGGACTGTTAGAGCCCCCACCCTAACTGCTCAGCGTGGCGGGGAGGCCTGAGCCGGGCGATCTCCGTGGGGCACCCAGGAGGACGCCGGGCATCCAGGAACGGCCGCCCGATCGCAGAGCCCAGCCCGGCGCGCGGCCAGTGCGGAGGGGAGCGGCCGCTGGGTCTTAGGCTCGGCCGTCGCATCTGGAAATTCTCAGGACCTGTTGAGCCGGGGTCCCCGCGTCTTCGTTTTGCACCGGGTCCTGCAAATGACGAAGCTGGCCCAGCTTCACGATACAAGCCCCCGCCACGGCCCGCCGGGGCTGCGCAGCCGGTCCCCGCATAGCACGTGCTCCGTGGCTCTTTGGGGAAGGAAGGCGGCGGCAGGCATCGCGCTGCCACACCGGGCAGCGGCAGGTCGGGGGGGCGATGCTGCCGTGGCAGGGAGTGGCCCATGGCAGGCTGGGCAGGGGGCCTGGCGCGTGCGGCCACGCGGGGCGGCTCAGGCTGGAGTGGACCGAACGGGGCCCAGAGCTGGGCCACCGGGGCCTGTGCGGGGGAGATCGGCGGCTGCGGAGTGGGCGGCCGCGCCGGGCGTGGAGGCAGCCTGGGGCCTGGGGCTGCCCCTGTGTCCTGGGGGGCATGGGCAGTGCCCAGTGGGGGCAGGAGAGGCCGGCCTGCAAGTGCCCCAGCTCCTGTCCTCGAGGCGGGAGAGCCAGGCCGCTCCGAGTCCAGGGGCCGCGGCGATGGCCACCGAGGCCGCGGAGGGCAGCCGCGCAGCTGGAGGAGGGCTGCGGAAGGGGGAAGTGTGGGCAGTACCTGCCAGGGCGGCCTGCTGGCGCAGGGAAGGGGCGTCCGGGCTGCGGGCAGGCGGGCCTCTGGCTGGCCGAGGCGGCTCAGGCGAAAGGAAGAGAGGAAATCGGAGGAGGCCAGAAGCAGGGGCTCGGCCCGCGCCCCCGCAGGCAGGCGGGCGACGGAGGCCGGGGCGGGTGGCACGTCTTCCCCGGGGAGGGCGCCCCAGAGCAACAGGTTGGGGGAGATGCCAGCACCGCCCGAGCCGGGTCTTCCCCGAGGTGGGTGCTGTGGAGGGGACGTGAACCCCTGACACCCCCCAAAAAGCGTCATCCCACCCCACGTCCGCGGGGGCCGTGCCTCGCGCTCTTGCCGCGCCCCCCAGGTGGGGAGTCGAGGCTGCTGCGGGAAGCCGGGGCTGGGCCTTCCCGGGGGTAGGAGGCTGGAGAATCGGGAGGGGGCCGCAGGGACCAGGCAGGGAGGGCGCGCGGCCTCGCGCCGAGCGACGCGGGAAGGACGCTGCGGCTGGAGTGAGCGGCCCAGAGCCAAGCAGCGCCCCCCGCCCTGACCACCCGGGGTGGTGCAGACTAAGGAGCAGCGGGACCTGGGCCTCGGCAGAGCCGCTGGGGCCTGGAGATGAGGAAACCGCGCCGCGGCGTCCGCACGCACGCCCGCTGCGGGGAGCCATGGACGGGGTTGGAGCGCGGGAGCGACAGGAGCAGAGCGTGGGGGGCCGCGTGAGCAGCAGGGGACGGGGAGCCGGGGGACCCCTGCTTGGAAGAGGGTGACGGAACTCCAGCAAGAGACGACGTGGCCACGGAGGCAGGACGCAGGGGTCGGGCCAGGCAGAGGACAGGGTCGGGGGCGCCCCGGGGGCCCTCAGGAGGCCCTGGGGGGGTTCTGCAGGGAGGCCAGACGGGGGGCCGCGAGGGGCGGCCCTCAGGAGGCAGCCGAGGCTCTGGGAGGAGGGAGGGTCACCCGGGAAGAGAAGCCCGAGGGCCAGCAGCCACGCCGGGGCGGGGGGTGCGGTGGGGCCGGCAGGGGGGTCACGGGCACGGGGGCGAGGGGGTCCTCCAGGACCCCCGGTGTGTCCACTCTCCCCTGGGGACAGGGGGTGGCAGGAGGAGGGGGCTGGGGGCGGGAGGGGACCGGACACCCACCCCGACAGGGCTGTGCTGAGCAGGGTCTCGGGCCGGAGACCCCGAGGGCCAGCCCTTCTCCCGAAGGGCGGTGGGGACACAGGGCCTCAAGGACAAAGGCAGGCGGGGGACTGGGGGGCGGAGAGGAAGGAGCCTGTGGCTGGGAGCTTAATGGCCCCGAAGGAAAAAAAAACATAAAACCAGAGAATTACGGGGAGACATAAACAGAGCTGTCAGGTAATCGCTGCGGGGAGACGGTCGGCCGCGGGCAGGCGCCGGCGCCTTGTGTGCGGGAAGAAGCCAGAAGCCCTCAGGGGAGGGGGCGAGGGGAGGCCCGGCGCAGGGGGGGGGGGACCCCCGCACACGGCCCTTTCTCACACCCCAGCAGGGCCCTGGGCTCCCAGCAGCCCACCCGGGGAGGGGGTGCCACCCTCGCTTTCGCCCGCCGCTGGCTGATGTCATTTGCCACGTGCGCCGACGGCTTGGATTTCACCTTAAACCACGACAGACCGGGCGGCCCCGCGCCCCTGCTGCCCGCCTCGGACGCCCTCCTGCAGCGGGGAGCACAACGGGGGCAGAGGCCGGGCTGGGGGTGCCCCGGGGAAGCGGCGGGGCCGGGGAGAGGGCTGTGCTGGGATGGCGTGGCCCCGGGTCGGTGTGACCTTGACCTGGCCCCGCCCTCCGCGTTTCCTGGACGCGGTGAGAGGGAGCTGGCGAGAACCCTGGGGTCTGGGGGCTCCCTGCCGTGCTCTAGGAAACCTCAGGGAAGCGGCGTTCTGCTCGGGATGACAGAAAGAGCAAGGGTTTTGCTTGGGGCTGGGATTTCATTCATTCACTCAGTCACTCCTCTCCGTCTATCCCTCCCTCCTTCAGAGGCGGCCCGAGCCCCTGGCCTGCTCCCATCCCCAACCAGCAGCTCTGGGGAGCCAGGAGGGCGCCCACGGGCGGTTTCTAACTGCGTTTAGCTGGGGGGGGTCCGACTGAGGGTGGGAGGGGGTGACATGGGCGGCCAAGGGGGTCCAGCCGCCCCCGGAACGACGGCACTGGGGGCCGCGGCAGGAGCGCCTCGTGCCCGTGCTGCCGCCACCACCAGCCCCTGCCTTGGTTTCCCCGCGGGGGCAGGTGTCCCCGGGCCGGGGGGGGGCGGGGACTGGGATCCAGCTCCCTTCCTTGGCCCGGCGCCCGCCTCTCCTCACCGGGCCAGGAGCCGGCACTCCAGAGAGCGCAGCCAAGGGGCGCCAGGACGACCCTCGCCCTGTGCCCCCCTCCCAGGCATGGCGCCCTCCCCGCTCCACTGAGGCAGGGTGGGGGAGAGGAGGAGGCAGGGCGCAGACCGGCGGCGAGGGGGCGTTGGGTCCCAGGGCCGTATGCCCCCTGCCCTCTCCAGGCCCCGGCTGCGCCCGTCCCCTGCCCGACGCTGACCCCCGCGGGCGTACGCCGGGCTGCGGGCCTGGGCGGTTCCTGTGGGAGGCCAGGCGCGGCGGGGGCAGGTCGAGGTCCCTGCTGCCGGCGGTCAGGAGGTAACTGGGTGGCCGTCACCCTCTTCCCCTACCAGGATTTGGAACCGGCCATCGAGTCCTGCCGGTGCTCCGTCCTCCCAATTCTAGAAGCTTCTCTTCTGCCCAGACTTGGGCTTGGCCCCGTCCTTGCCCAGGGAGAGCTGGCCTAGCCTCCTCACTGGCCTACTGGAGCCCACGCTCCGTCGCCGCCGCCAGTACCGGCACAGCGCGCGCGGGACGGAGGTGCTCGCGCCCTTGCTTTCCCTCTGCGGTCCCCTTTACCCCCGGCACAGAGCCCTCGGCCCGCCAGGCCGTGACTGGCCCCCTTCTCAGCTCCGACCCCACACCCCGCTTGCCAGCCCCGGCCCACACCTCCGCGTGCCCTCGCGCGCTCCGTCCTGCCTTCCGGGCCTCCCTCTTGCCCTCGCCGACTGTTGCGCATACTGCCGGCAAGAGGTGACTTCCTCCAGGAAGCCCTCCCTGACTCCCGTTCCCACCCAGGTATGGCCCTCCGGCCTGCTGGAGCATTCACCTGCCTTTCTTGAGGGGCCGCCACAACCCGTGACGGTAACTGGGACCCAACAAATCCCCGCAGCCCCCGAAAGCCCCCCTTCGTCCGGGGGAACGTCGTGCCCTCCAGTCTTTTTTTCTTTAAAGATGTATTTATTTATTTATTTCTCTCCCCTTCCCTCCCCCACCCCGGTTGTCTGTTCTCTGTGTCTATTTGCTGCGTCTTCTTTGTCCGCTTCTGTTGTTGTCAGCAGCACGGGAATCTGTGTTTCTTTTGTTCTGTCATCTTGTTGTGTCAGCTCTCCGTGTGTGCAGCACCATTCCTGGGCAGGCTGAACTTTCTTTCGCGCTGGGCAGCTCTCCTTACGGGGCGCACTCCTTGCGCATGGGGCTCCCCTACGCGGGGGACACCCCTGCGTGGCAGGGCACTCCTTGCGCGCATCAGCACTGCGCATGGGCCAGCTCCACACGGGTCAAGGAGGCCCGGGGCTTGAACCGTGGACCTCCCATGTGGTAGACGGACGCCCTAACCACTGGGCCAAGTCCGCCGCCACGCCCTCCATTCTTGCTCAACATCCGCCCGGCATCCTTGCCCTGGCGAGCTGGCCAGGGCCAGACCAGCTCGGTTCAAATCCACATTTTGTCACTCACGGAGAAATTCCCCTTCCCGCTGCAAGCCTTAATTCCACTCTGTAAAATGGGTGCGCTGGCGGGCCTCTTGCGAGGGTATGAGGGGATTAAAGTGACCTGGCGGGGAGTAAGGCACGTCCCTCGATGCCCGGCTCCTGGGAGCCCCGAAGCTTGCGACTGCCGCTTCCTGCACAGCCCCCCCACGAGCTCCCTGGGCCTCCCACCCTGGCCGGTGCTGCCTTCGGGAACTGAGTTTGAAGCTTCCAAACCCTGGTCCCGACCCCTGAGTCATGGCAGACGAAGATACTATCAGGCCTCCCTGTATTTGCCTGGCATCATGATCCTGCCACTTACAGGCTGTGTGGCTTGGGACAAGTGCCCTAACCTCTCTGTTCCTCGGTTCCGTCCCCTGTGAGATGAGTTGATATGATACAAGTCCACTGCTTAAGAGCAGGGCCTGTTTGGGAATGAGCCGGGAGGATGCGGATGACAAAGCATTTTTACATCCATTTGCCCGCCGATGCACAACCCTGGTGGGTGGGCACCGACCGTCCCCATTTCATGGGTGGGGCTCAGAGAGGGAGAGTGACTCACTTGAGGTCACACAGCAAGCCCGTGGCGGTCCTCAGGTATGGGGCGGCCTGGGGGGCTGTTCTTTCCCGTGCGGCTCTGGTCTGGACAAGCCAAGCCCGGGTTGGGAAGGAACACAGGGGCCTTTCTGAGCCGCGGGCCAGCCAGGGAACATGGGCGGGCCTTGCTCGGGCCACCACCTATGGGCCCTTGTGCCCACCCGGTGTGTCCACCCGCCCACCCGCCTGAGCAGGGGCTGCCTGCCAGGTTCCTGCTGCTCTAAAAAGCTCCTGGCTCCGGCAAGAGCCAGTCAGGGATTTTCTTGAACTTTCCCTCCATTATAAAAAAATTATATATGAATATTTACTAAAAAAAAAACCCAACTAACTCACTGCGCCTCTTCTCCCATTTGAGCCTCACACCTACCCTGGGAGGTACAGCCCCTTCTTCCTGTTTTACAGATGGGGAAACTGAGGCAGGAGAGGCTGAACAGCCTGGCTAAGCCCCGCAGCTAGACAGTGTCAGAGCTGGGATTTGAATCTGGGCGGAAGCGGAGGGGCACTCCTGGCCAGACAGCAGCGTCCTCCCAGCCTTGACAAAAGCCCCCGGGGCTTCTCTTTTCCAGCGTTTAAAGTGATTCCTGATGGAAAGCCCATTGCTGTTTGGAAGCACGAGACCTGGGAGGCCAGCGGCGGCCCCTTTGGGCCCTGGACCGGGGGCTCCTCCTTGGCCCCGGCTGCGGGGGGATCCGCCCAGACTACTTAGGGCTCAGGCAGTGCTGGCTTCTGCGTGCCCCTGGCCACGGCCCAGAAGCGAGGCCACAGCCTGTGTGGGGATTTGGATTTGGGTCTCCCCACGCCCTGCCTTGGGGTCTGTTTCCTCTAAGAGGGCTCGGGGAGCGGGTATAGCTCAGTGGTGGAGCACCTGCTTCCCATGTACGAGGTCCCGGGTTCAAGCCCCGGTACTTCCAGAAAAAAAAAAAAAGATAGAGGGATGGTCTTGTCCAGATCAGCCCACGGCCCAGGAGCCGCTGGCAGGTGGCAGCCGTCATCTGCACCCGAAGCCAGGCTGGCTCTTACTTGGCCCAGCGGGTGGCTGTTTATGCATATCATGCCGTTCTCAGCGTCTCAGTCGATGTCCCCTGCTCGCGGTTTAGAAGACAGCCAGACACGCCCTCTTTTACGTAAGCGGGGCATCGGGCCGCGCTTTCCTACCAGTTTTATTCACCGAATCCGAAGACGGCTCCGCGTTCGTACACCGGGACCTTGCCCGCTCTTAGCCTTCCACGGTGTGGAATTCCCCAGCTGCGTGTCCCTCTTTTCCCTCCGATGGACATTCCGGGGATCTCCGGCCTTTTGCTGCCGCGAACGACGCCTCGGAGCAGCCAGCATTGGGTGGGAACAGAGTTGGGGGGCAGCGGGCACTCGGGGTTTTTATCTGGGTTGATATTGCCAAAAAGCTCTCTGAAGAGGTCGTACCGGTTTATGCCCCCACCCACGCCAGCTAGACCGGGCCCCCCTCTCCCGGCCCCCTCGGCCCTCGGGTCCATGCAGTGTGCCGAAGCTGCACCCCACCTGTGCCGGGGAAACCGGATGGGGCGTTCGAGGGCTCGGCTGTGGGGCGGCAGGCAGGCGGACCCGGGTCAGGCCCTGGAGGCGTGGGAGGCTTCGCGGCCTTGGGCCTTGGCCCCCGCATCTGTAAAGGGGGGCAGTAAGGGACCACCCCCCCCCACGGTTGTTGTCAGATGAAGTGGGGACCAAGGGGCTCATTAGTCCAGGAATAATGGGAACCCCAGTGCATGCTGGGGTGCTTCTAGGGGCACCTGGCGGGAAGGCTCAAGGGAGGGGCGGGGAGGGTTGCAGGAAACCACGGGGGGAGAGGGCAGGGTCAGTTTATCCCAGCTTCCCACTGGGGAAACTGAGGCCCAGGCCTGGACGTGCTTGCGAGCTTGGCTGCCTGAAACTGCTTTTTGGTCCATAGCATGTTGCTGCTGCCAGGAAGCAAAAGGCACGTGCAGAGAGGGCCCGGGCTTGCCAGGCCGCTGCAGGGACGCAGCTTCCACGCCCAGGGGCCACAGCCAGAGCCCGTCCCCAGGTCCCTGAAGGTGCTCCCGGACGGGACAGAGCCTGCACACTCCAGAGTCTCCCAGAGGTTCCTCCACAGCCCCCGGGGAGCGGGTTAGAGACGCAGACTCATAATATCGGAGTCTGTCTGGACTTCGGGGAAACAGGATCTGCATTTTACTCTGTGCCGCATTAGCATCTGAGAAACGGGGCCAGGAGACTCCAGGAGGAACCCCTGGGTTCTAGAAGGCTCTCCACGCCTCTCTGGGAATCCGGTCTCCTTGTCAGACTTTTCTGCAGGCCTACTGGATGCTAGGCACATATCTGCCGGCAAGACAGAAGTACGAGACGTGGGCCGCGTTTTCCGCAGCGTCCCGGTGCTGTCTTGTGTTGCTCCCCTCGACTGAGCCTCCCCCAGCTACCAAGTCCACCCTCGCGTTTCGCCACGCAATAACCCTGCATGTTCGGCGGAGAGAGGTTAAGTGAATTATCCAAGGTCGCCCAGCAGAAACGGATGTAAAACCTGGGATTTGAGCCCAGAGCTCTCCGGCGTCAGGGCCGTTTCTAGTCGGGTCTATTGGGGTGGGGGTGGGAGGGAGACGACGGCATCCCTCACCCCCAGAGCCTGACAGCTGTCCTTAGGCCACTGTGCATCTGACACCTCTCTAAAGCCCCCCTCCCCTTCTAGAAGAGGAGGGGGCCCGCCTTTCTCCGTGCGTCACCGCCAAACCAGCCAAGAGGGATTTTCCTGCAACTTTCCAAAACAAGGCAGCTTTGGGGTCAGGCCGAGTTAGCTCAGTACAGCTGGAGAAGCTCCCCCCCCCGGCCCCCTCATCCCCAGATGCTGCGTGGACTGCGAGCCAAGCGGGGAGAGGCTTCTGGAAGGGGCCCTTGCAGTTGGAAGGAAAAGGCCCGCCCGAGGGGACCGGCCTGGGAGGGCGCGGGGACGCGCCTGTAGCTGCAAACCAGACCCCAGCAGACCAGAGTACGCGCGGGCCCAGGGAGAAAACAGGGCTGGTGTGCAAGACAGACCCGACCCTGGGCGGCCACCCGCCTCCCTTGAACTCTTAAAACAGCCCCCTGCCTCAGGGCCACGTGGGAGCGAGGAAAAGCCAGCCAGCTGCCCACCGCGGCCCTGGGCCAGACAGCCCCCGGGGCCCAAGGCAAGTCTTGCCCTCCCCGGCCACTTCCAAGCCAGCCTCCGAGCTGTCCCCCGAGGTCAGCGCTCCTGGTCACCAGGCAGTCTCCAGCGGGTGGGGGAGGCATCCATTCAAGCCACGCCTGGGGGCGGACCGTCCCTCCCAGACCGCGAGGCAGCCCAGCGGCCACAGTGGCCCCCTGCAGCTGACCTGGCGAGGCTTGCTGCTTGAGCCGGAGATCCTTTTAATATCAGAAGAGGGGGCTGTACGTGCATCTGGGTGGTGTGGGGTGGGCCTGGGGGGTGTCACCTTTCAAAGCCACGAGGTCCTCAATGTGTTTGTGATTCATTCATCACCTGCGGCAGCTGCACCGGGCGGAAAAGCATTTGAACCTGGCTGCTGCTTTGGGGGGAGCTTTGTCTTCAGTGCTTAGGTGAACCCAGGGGCCCCCGCGGGTTTGGGACCCCAGCACAATCATTCTGCAGCCCCCTCCCCGGGGTCAGACCCCCCGTGGCAGCCCAGCACAGGGGATGGCTGGATTGGTGTGAGGAACCGGGGGCTGCTGGGGGGGGGGAGCTGGTGAAGGTTAGACGGTATGTGTGACTTCACTTCCCAGCTCCCCTCTGTACTCCCCCCTCCTTTTCTCCTCCCAAGGAAACCTGTTTCCTGAAATTTCCAAAAGAGCAAATCAGAACCTCGTCCCCATTCATTTTCATCCGGCGGCCTCCTCCGTGCCTGACCTCTCCCCGGTGCAGGGAGAACGAGAGGAAACAAGCTTCTGGCCTGGCGGGGGCACCCGGGGTGGTCTCCCCTCCCGTGGGCTCAGGATGGCCCTCGCCCCTCCCTGGGCAGCTTCTGGGTCTGTGGAATGGGAGGTGCTGTCCCCTCCCAGGAGGTGGGGCGGACGGCATCAGCAGGTGACAGTGCTGTCGTGATATCTGTGCCAACAGTCCGGGGGTCACTGGAGAACTTTCCAGATTGGAGGGAGGCCCCGAGCCGGCTGCAGGGGACAGGTCCCTTGGGACTCCCCCCCTGGGGTGAGCTCAGGCAGTCCTGTCCTCTGCTGCCCTCCTCCCTCCGGGAGGGCGGGCTGACCTCCCCACCAGACCGCGCCGCGCTAGGCGCTGGCCCAAGGGTGTCGCCGGACAAGCCGGGTGGCAGCTGCTGTCCTCGCGGCTTCTCCGGCCGCCTGCCCATCTGTATTCTACACGCGTCCCCCTGCGCCTGCCCGCTGGAGGCGCTCTGAGGCTGCCGAGCCGCTCGCCTCCCTGCGGTAATCCCCAGCCAGAGGCAGCTCCCCTGGGGGGGGGGGCCCAGCCCTCCCTGCCACCCCCAGGCCCGCGGCCCGTCCCCTCCAGCCCAGCTAAGCCGGGGAGAGAGAGCCACCTCGCTCGGTGCCACAGCAGGCTGTGTTCTTTCCTGCCACCGAGCCAGGCGGCTCCTGGCGGCTGGAATGCCCTTCTCTTTTCTTCCCTGCCCCCCCCCCCAGGTTCCCTCTCTCGATTGCTGTGCCTGGACTTTCCTCCTGCACTCCCCCCCCAGCCGCACTATTCACAGGAAGGTGCTGCTGAGCCGACATGTCTGTGGGGCCCCGGGACTGAGCTCAAAGCAGTCTGGGAAATGTTTGTCAAACGATTGATCCAGGCAAAGCCCTCAAGGCTTGCCGAGCCGGGCCAGACCCTCCACCTTAGGGAGCCCTGCAGGCCGGGGTTGGGGCGGGTGCCCTCTTGGAGAGCAGGGTACTGGCCTGGGGCGGCAACTTCCTCAGGAAGGGAGTCTGGTCCCCCTGGCCTCCAGAGGGTGGGCACGATGGGGGAAGGGGCTAGGAGGAGGGGGGAGGGTCTGAGTCGAGCAGGACTGTTTTTCCTGGGTACCCGGTGTGCGCACTGGCCCTTCCCAGCTCCCTGGCATGGGCGCCCAGGGGGGTGGTCTGTCTTGGTGCTGCCAGTCCGCCGCTGTTTATTAATGGTGTGTTTGGAGCGGCTTGGGGCGGGGGTGGGGGGATGTCTGAGCATGGTGAGGTTGGGGTGCAGCGCCCCACTTGGCGTACCGCGGCCGGAGGGTCTGTGCGTTGGAAGCTGCGGCTCCGTAGTTGACTGAAGATGGGTGGGCGTCGGGGAGAGAAGCCCCAGGGGAGGGGGTCTTGGCACCCCAGGCTGGCAGCCCTCGTCTGCAGGGGGGCGAGTGGGGTGGGGGGGATAGAGTCGGAGCCGCCTCTTGCAGCCACTCCGCGCGGGGAGGGCGGGAGCGAGCGAGGGAGGCGAGGGGACGAGAGCGCCGGGCTCCCCGCCCCCACCGCACCCGGTTCCAATATTTCGCAGAAAGGCACGCGGCTCCTAATCGGTCCTTCCCAGGCGGAGATTTTGAGCCGCGCGATGCCCGCGCAGGGGCGGGGGCCGCGGGCCGGGGGAGGCGCGCAGCGTCCGGAGCCGCCGAGCGAGGTGAGCAGCCCCGCGGCCTCGGCTGGTGCGGGGCGGGCGGGCGCGCCAACCCGAGAGGCAGATATAGAAAGGGGGGCAGGTTAAAAATAACCCTCTCCGGCTGGGAAGCTCGCGCGCTCTCTCGCCTCGTTCGGTGCCAGAGGACTCCAGGGGGAGGTGGCGTTGGGGAGGGCAGAGCGGGATTCCCCCTCCTCCGCGGGGCGGGGTGCCCGCCTGCGCGCCGCGCCTGCACGTGTGAGGGGCCCCGCGCCGCGCCCCCTCCCCAGGACGGGGCGCATCTGGCGGCGGCCCCCTCCCGCAGCCCCGCGCGGCTGGAGGGAAGCGCTCCATTATTCATTATTTACGAGCGTTAATAGGTTTGGGGCAGTGGGGGGGGGGGGAATGGTGGGAGGCGAGGGCGCGGTGGGGGACCCGGGCATTTGGGGAAGGGGTGGGGGACAAAGGGGAAGAGGGACAGGACGGATGGGGGCTGCGGCCCAGGCCTGGAAGGAAAGGTCTCCGCCGGGCCCAGTTGCTCTGGCGCCAGGGCGTCCGGGGCGCACGGGGCACGCGCCCAGGGCGCACCTCGCCGCCGGTTTCCTCTTGGCCGCCGCGTGGAGAGCCCGTACAGGGCGCTGGGGGCGGGGGAAGGAGGCGCAGGCCTTTGATTTTTGCCTCTCCGTCTCTGTCCTTCGCGTCCTCGCCCTTCCCGAGGCGCGGGGAGGGGGCTGCGGGCCGGACGCCCCGCCCTGCGCGCCCCTCGCCGCCGCGTCCCCGACGCAGCCCGGGCCTCATTTATCATCATCTTTGGTCAAGTGGAGTGTGCAAGGAACAGCTGCTTCACTCGGCTGACTTCCGAGGGCGGCTACAGCGGGAATCAGGGAGATGAATGATAGGGGCTGGGGGGGTGGGGCGCAGCCCCCCCCCCCCCGGGTCCCCGCGCGGGCGGGCACGGGGGCGGGGAGCGGCCAGGGCCGCCTCCGCCTCGTGGCGAGAGCAGCGCCCCCTTGCTTTGGCGCGCCGCGCCGCCGGCGAGCGCGGATCGGGGGCTGGGGGGGCGCCCCGGGAGGGGCCGGGCGCGGCGAGGCGCCCCCTCGCTGGCGGAGGGCGGCGGGGCGCCGCGGCTGGCGGGTCCCGAGGTCGCCGTGACCTTGCCGGGGTCAGCGGCCGGGCTGCGGGGGAGGCGGCGCGGTGTCTTCGGCGGCGCTTCCCGGATTGGCGCAGAGGCCGGGAAGCGGGCGGGGACGGCGGGGGTGGGGCCGGGGGAACATAAATAGAAGGTGAAATTTTACCTGCCCCTGAGGGAGTCTTGCGGATTTTCTCCCGGCAGCAGCAGGCGCTCGCTCTTTGTCTTACACGGCTGAAACATCTGTTGCAGAGGGGCGGCGAGGCCGCAAACAACCCCCGCACACCCCGCGCGCCTCCCCCAGCCCGGGCTCGCGGAAATCGCGGCGCCGCGTTAACCCTGCGGGCGCTGGGTGCGCGCTCCCGGCAGCGCCCTGCCGCAGTGCGCCCCTCTGGGTGTCGGGCCCCGCGCCCCCCGACCCCCTCGCGGGGGAGGGGGCGCCCAGCGGCCCTCCCCGCCCTTAAAGAGCCGTCGATGGGGGCTGCGGGCGTGGGCCGGGGAGGGGGGCGGTGGTGGAAAGGGTTAATGGCCGCCTCCTCGCAGACCCTAATTGTCAGACCCCGGGCCCCGCTTCGTTTCAATTACCCTAAGTAGAGACTGAATGCGCAATTAACGAAGTCAGCTTGCCAACTGGAAAGCCGGCCTCGCTCTAACATTTAGCAGAATACAACACCAGCTGACTTGGACGCGGCGATTTCCTCCCCCCCCCACCTCCCCTCTCCCCCCCCCCCCCCCGCCGCTTTTTTTTTTTCCTCCCCCTCTCTCGCTCTCTCTTTTCAACCCCCTCCCTCTTTTTCTCTCTCCTTAATAATAAAATTATACCAAGCAGTTTGCGGTGTGGCAGGCGGCCAGAAAAGCGTTTCTTTAAACGCTGCCGTCTCACAATTAGGCAGCAAGAGGATTTGACACGCCGTGGCGGCCTGACAGCCAGCTTCCTCCCCTGGGGCTGGCGGGTGGGGGGAGAGGGGCCGGTTCCCCCGCTCCCCCAGGTGGAACGAGCGGGAGGGGCTGCTGCTGTGCCTGGCTGGCTGTCAGGAGGCTGTGAGGAGAGGGGGTGGCAGAGGGTGGGGGTGCTGGCCCAGGCTGGGGGCTCTCAGAGCCATACCGCGCCCCTCCTTTTTTTGGCCTCCAGCTCTGGGGCACCTGGAGGTGGCCCTGACAGCCCCCTCGGCTTCCGTGCCTCCCTCTGCAGAAGGCAGAAGGGGCGGTTGACCTAGAATGTTCTCTGCAAAACGTGGCTTCTGGCAGCTCGTGACTCTTAGCAGCTGGTTTGGGCAGCCGGGAGGGAAGGTGATGCCACCAGGGTGGAAAAACAAAAGCCAGGGCCCCCTCTGCGGCTGGGGTCTGGGTGCGCGAGCCTCAAAGGCACATGGGAACGTGGCCTCTGGATTGGGGGCGGGGGGGCTTTATGGGATCCCCAGGCTCGGTGCAGCCTGGGGCAGTGGGAGTCTCGGCCGTCGCCCTCTCTTCTCTGTCCTCCCTCTCCCCCAAATGGTTGTCCTTCCAGCCGCCCCTAGCACCCCACCTTGCCCCCCCTCACTTCATCTTTGTCTGGCTGTCTGTGGCCCTGCGAGCAGGGGGCTAGGCTGCTTTTTCCTCTGCCTGTGGCACCTCGGTACCCAGCCAGGACCCCTGCCCAGACCCTCAGCTAAGCGGCAAGGGACTGGGGTGTTACCCCGGGCTGCGCCCTGGGGCGGTGGCGGGGGGGGGGGGGTGAGGGGAGAAGAGAGAGCGCCTCCTTCCTTCCTGGCTACTGGGTGCAGCCTGACCTGCAGGCCTCTTGTCGTCAAACCTCCCGGTGGGCATCCTCCATGGAGGCTGCACCCCACGCAGCCCGACCCCATCGGCCCGCCCACCCGCACCGTGTGTGGTAAGCCTCTTCTCTGGGGCCCTTCTCTGGGCTCGGGGATTTGGGCCAGAAGAGGGGCGCTCCAGGGAAGGCAGCCCAGGGGAAGCAGCACGTTCATTAGGTAATTACCGCCTGGTCTGTGCTGCCGGGAGCCCGTGGGGGCCGGGAGAGCAGCCCGGGCGGTGCCCCCTCGGGACGCTGCCGAGGGTTGCCACCTCCTGCTGCGCCTCTGCGGCTCCCAGCAGTGACGACACGGGAGCACCCGGCCTCCTGCCTGTGCCGGGGCCACGGAACATTCCGGGTGAGAGAGCCCCTGCCTCGGAGGGCGCCTCTGCCCCGCCATCCCCAGCCCCACGCACCCCCGCTCCACGCGGAGTTCCGACTGCGCGCCGAGGAGGCCCCTGGGGGCTGGTGAGCCAGTGCAGCCCACGGGCCGCTTCTCTGGATCTCTGGGGTGCTTTTTTCCAAAAAAGAACTTAAGAATGTTGGTTGACTTTTTTTTTAAATGAGAGATTTCCCGTTGTATAAAAAATCCCAGCTTCTGGGTTTTTCAAGGAAAAAGGTCAGAGGCCCTGGCGCCCTGAGCCTTCCTTCGTTCCCAGGTGGCAGCCAGCTATTTGGGGCCAGGGTCCCCCGTCGGCCTTGCCCCCACTGGGGTGGCTTCCTGCGGAGCCCGGCGCACCGGCCGAAGGGAAACAAGTGATGGGTGGGCCGCCAGCTCCCAGCCCCACCCGGAGACGGGCTGCCCACCCCATCCCGCCACTGCTTGCGCTCAGTGCTTTCTGACGTTTTCTTCATGGGTCCTTCAGTACATTTTTATCCCGGACAAGGAGGATTAGGAACAAACCAGACCGCAACCCCTGCTCTCGTGGAGGAGAGGGCAGCTGTGAGCCGGCAGGTCTGCTAGGAGGACGTAGGTGCCTCGGGGAAGGGGGGAGAGCAGGGGAGGGGGAGTGCAAGGGGTGGCCAGAGGAGGCCCTAGAGAAGGGGACACCGGAGGGAAGACGCAGAGCTGGGGGTGAGTGCCTGCAGCCTGTGCCACAAAGGGCAGCTGTGCAAAGGCCCTGGGGCTCCCAGCGCGAACAGGCTTATTATCTGAGGTCACCCAGTCAGCAGCCAGACAAGCTGCCGAGCTTGGAGCCTCTTCCCCAAGGAAGCCACCGTCTCCGGAAATGTGGGGTAGTGAGGACAAGGGGCAAAAAGCCGGGTCTCCTTTTCCCCTTGCCTCCCCTCGACGCCAGCGCCTGCACATACCCTGCCCATCTATTCTGTGCAGCTGCCAGGAACTTCTGGGAGTCCAGGGCGGGGAGGAAAACAGAGGCCAGGACCCCCCCCCAACCCGGATCTGACCCCAAACTCCTTGATCTTGCTGGGGTGCCCAGAGGCTGGGGCCCAGACTGTGCCGAGTGGCACGCTGGGAGAGGGGCCCACGGGCCTGGCCCACCCCCTCGCCGGCCCCCTGGGGCCCCTGGGCTGCCTGGCCCCACCCTGCTCTCTCTCAGCTGCTTTGTCCCAGCAGCGGTCCCCTTTTTTTCTTTACCTCCTTTTGACAAGAGATGGGGATGTTTTTTTGTAGAGCGGTGAATAAAGTGATCTAAAAAAAAATTTTTTTTTGTTCAGAAGCGACTGATAAGTACAGCGCTGATAATAGGTGAGCCTCCCGCGGGGGGGCGGGGGCGCGTCGTGCCAGCGGCACAGCCGCCGCAGGGTCCCTCCTGGGGGCCCACAGCTCACGGGCCGGGGGTGCCGGCCGACCAGGTGCCCCTCGCGCCCCCTGGGGCAGTGGGGCGGGGTGGGGAGCAGGGACTTTAGAAGTCAGGGCCGGGGGACCCCACGGTGGCGGCGGGCTCACTGTGCTGTGGGGGTTTGGGCGCTCGGATCTTCTCGGCAGTGGGGAGGCGGTGGCCTTCCACCGCGGACAGGGGGCTGCAGGGGCACGGGACACACAGCAGGTGCCCTGGAGAGAGGTGGGCCGAGCAGGGTGGCCGTGCTGTGGGAGGGCCCCTTTTGGGTGACGGAGCAGCTGTTAGCTGCCTGCGCAGCTGGACCTCTGGAGGCGACGGCCCTGGGGGCTTTGAGGGGAGGGCCTCAGACCCTGCTCCCCACTCCCAGAGCCCCCCTTCCCCCTCGGCCGGGGCCTGGAGGGGTCCTGGGCTGCCCCCTGCTCAGCTGCCCTTCTCTCCGCTTCCTGTCCATGTCGACATCCGGGGCCCCCTAGGCCCGCCAGGTGGGTGACCAAGGGGCGCGTGCCCAGGCGTGCTGGGGGTGGCTGCCGGGCTCGGGGGCTTCGCCGCCCCCCCCCAGCCGGCCTTTGCCCTCCCAGCCCATGGAGCCCCCCTGTCCCGACGCCTGCGGGGCCCTGGCCTCCTGGAAGCGCAGCCCTCTCCCCCACCCAGCCGGGCCCTTAGGAGTCAAGCGAGACCCCCAGACGGTGGTAAACACGGCTAATGATTTATCGTTTTAATCGAGGCTGCGGGTATTTATTATTCATCACCCCAGCAGATGGGGAGGCCTGAGGGGTACCACCTTCTTCGCCCCTCCCTGCCGCCCCCTCCAGCCTCCTGAGTCCACGTAACACGCCCCCCCCCACGTTCCCAGGCCTAGAGTGGGCTGGGTTTTTTCCCTGTAGCTACAAATCAGGAACCGGGGTCGTAAAACCACCTTGGTAAGTAGGTGGGACGGGCCCGCTTCTGAGCTGCTGCCGCCGAGAGCCCCCCTCCCCTCCCCTGCGTTCTCTCCCTGCCTCTCCCCCTCTCTCCCTGTTATCTGCCTGTCTCCGGCGCCCTCTCTCCCTCTCTGTCTCTCTGCCTCTGTCTGTGGCCCTGTCCCTCTGTCTCTGCTCCTAGCCCTGTCCCTCTGTCTCCTCTCTAGCCCCTCTGTCTCCTCTCTAACCCTCTCTGTCTGCCTCCCTTTCCCTCTGTCTGTCTCCTCTCTAGCCCTTTCTGTCTGTCCCTCTGTCTGTCTCCCTCTAGCCCTCTCTGTCTGTCTCCCTGTCCCTCTGTCTGTCTGTCTCCTCTCTAGCCCTCTCTGTCCCTCTGTCTCCTCTCTAGCTCCCTCTGTCTGTCTCCCTGTCCCTCTGTCTGTCTCCTCTCTAGCACTCTGTCTTCCTGTCCCTCTGTCTGTCTCCTCCCTAACCCTCTGTCTGTCTGCCTCCCTGTCCCTTTGTCTGTCTCCTCTCTAGCTCCCTCTGTCTGTCCCTCTGTCCATCTCCTCTTTAGCCCTCTCTGTCTGCCTCCCTGTCCCTCTGTCTCCCTATCCCTCTGTCTTTCTGTCTCCTCTTTAGCCCCCTCTGCCTGTCCCTCTGTCTGTCTCCTCCCTAGCCCCCTCTGTCTCCTTGTCCCTCTGTCTGTCTCCTCTCTAGCCCTCTCTGTCTGTCTGCCTCCCTGTCCCTCTGTCTGTCTGTCTCCTCTCTAGCCCCTCTGTTTCCTCTCTAGCCCTCTCTGTCTGTCTGCCTCCCTGTCCCTCTGTCTGTCTCCTCCCTAGCTCTCTCTAGTGCAGTCAGGACACCCCTCCTGGCCGCCCGTCCCCTGAGGGGCTGGGCCCTGGCAGGTGGAGAGGTCTGGCCTCTCCGAGGCTGGCCAGGGGACAGTCGGGACCCGGCGCTGCCCACTGGGGATCCTGGCCACTAAGAGAGGGCGAGGCAAGGACAAAGGGGCTGCCCCGGCCTCCGGGGCCTCGCCGGTCATGGGGGCTTGGGGAGTGGCGTGGCCAGCGCCCACCCACGACCCCAGCAGCGCTGTCCTCCCTGCCTCCCCAGCGGAGCACCCGGGCGCAGGGCCCTGGGGCGGGGAGGCTGCGGGGCCTGCGGGAGGGGATGGGGCTGTGAGACCCCCGGCCCCTGCCTCAGGTCTGCACGACGGAAGGGGCAGGGCCGTCGCCGCTGTCCCCGAGGCTGGCCGGAGAGGAGCCCAGCGCGCCATCGGGAGCCGTCCAGCGGGGTCCTCCTTGCGCCCCACGCTGCCCCGAGGGCCCGGCCTGGCCCCATGGTGGGGGCTGTGCCTGGGGGGGGCCCGGGGCTGGGGCCCTCGCTAGTGGGTGCGGGCGCCCCGACCTCCCTCCCAAAGCACCCTCTCTCCCGCTTCCCTTCCTTCCGGCTCGGGGGAGAAAGTCCAGGCCAGGGAGGGGACACAGATAGGGGGCTCTGGGGGTGGGCTGGGCCTGCGGGAGCCCGGCTCATATGGGGGAGCCGTGCCCTGGCCCCCTCCGCTTCCCCCTCCAGCCAAGCCGGGGGGGGGGGGGGTGGGCCAAACCCTCAGCCGCCCCCCCAGGTGCGAGGTCACCACGGCTCGGCCTCGGGGACCCCTGTCCACCCCCTCCCCCTGAGTCCGCTGCTCCCCCCGCCTCTGCTCCCCTCCCGTCCTTCCCCGCCTGCTCTTGAAAAGTAATCATAATCATAATAATTAATAACAACACAGCGCAGTGGCAGGCCCGGGCAGCTCTTAAAGAGACAGAGCCTCGTTTTCCTCCTGGCAGCGCCCGGGGCCTCCTGGGCTCCAGGGGCATCCTCGGAAGCCGTGCTTTGTTCCTGCCCCCACCCCCCCCACTCAGTCTGGGCTGGAGGGTGGTACCGGGGCATTTTCTGTGTGTGTCTGTGCTGGCCTCCACCAGGCGCCGGGCCTCGCTCGTATTTTAATTGAACTGTCTTTTCTTAGAGATAGATGCTTTCACCGCTTCCAGCTGCTCGTGTGTATTGGGAAACCTGCCTGTGACACAGCTCGGCGGAATTAAAAGACGCGGCAGCTGGACTGATTAAACACGGAGGGGCGACATGGGGCCGGGCGGGGGCGGGGGGGACCTGGTCACAGCATTCCCGGCCCCCCTGCCCCACCCCACTCGGCTCTAAGAAATGTTTCTGGTAATGCATTTTGGAGAAGGTGAAAGGAGAAAAAAAAAAAGCCCTAGAAATGTTAATGATATCCACAAGACACGCAGCAGGAAATGAGAGCGATCTGGGACTAATAAACGCCGAGACGTAATTTGTGCAGATATACGACGCGCGCAGCCTTCCGAGCTGTCAGGGCTCAGGGAGGCGGTGAGCGGAGTGGCCCCGCTTTCCAGGCCTGGGGCCCCTGGGGCCCGGGGCGCATCCTGGTGACAGTGCCCTGGGAGGGAGCCTGGCAGGCAGGGTGGCCTCTGGGATCCCCGAGAGGCCGGGAACACTGGTCTCCCCCGCGGCGCCCGCCTCATCTTCCTGACCCCGGGATCTGCGGTGCCTGCGTCCCGAGGATTCGGCCCCCAGGGCAGATCGCCCCTGGGGATGGGCCGCCAGCCCCCCTGGGGACGTGCGGGCTCCAGTCACCTTGCCCACGTCGGCCCCCAGACCCCAAATGAGCCCGGGGACGCGCCCCCTCCGCTCCCCCTGTCGCCCGCCCCTCGCCCCTCTGTGGCCCGCCCTCCACCTCTTCCTTTCAGACGCTTTCTGGGACCCCAGAAATCTCACAGCAGCTCCCTGTCCTCCTTCCCATCAGGACGGACTGCTGGGAAGTCCCACTTCGCGCCTCTCCTGGTCCCACTTCCAGGGTGGGGGGCCTGGCCGGTGGCCGTGTGGGTCCACCCCAGAGCCCCTGGGTCCCAGGCTCCCTCCATCCCCAGCCCCGTCTTTCAGAGCCACCCGGTGTTCTGGGGCCACCGACTGGCCGTGACCTTGGGGCCTTATGCTTGGAGCCTGCCTCTGTCTTCCATAAGGCCCAGTACCCCCTCCCCTGGGTCATCTCCTGACCCCCCGAGATCCTGCTTCGGGCCAGTGGGACCCGCCACCCCCCCCCAGGCCCTGCCCCCGCGCCGACCTTGGCGGGGGGAGGTGTAGCCGGCGAGCGTGGGGGCCGCGGGCGAAAGGCTGCATGGGGGGCCCGGGGGGGGGCCGCGCGTCCGCTCCCCGTTAGATGAGCCCGTGCCCCTCGCACAGGGCCACGCCAGCTGTCGTCTGCACCTACGGTGTCAAAGACGGGATCCCCCGTCCTGGGGTCCTGGTGTTGGAGACGGGTGTCGTGTGCCCGTGAGGGGCGCAGCGGCCCCCAGGCCACATCTGCTCGAGGAGCAGATTCCAGATGGCAGGGCGGTGACGGGGGGCGGGGGGGGGCGCGTGCGTGTCTGGGGGTGCAGGTGCCTGCCTGTGTGCACATGCGCATGAGCCTCTGTGGTGTGTGTGCCTCTGGGTGCAGGCCGGGATGTGCGTGTCCGTGTCTCATGCCTGCACGTGCAGGTGCGAGTGTCTCCACAGCCGTGTGTGCCTGTGTGAGTCTGTGTGTCTGTCCAGGTAGCCAAGCGTGCATATGAGTGTGTACATCTGTGTCTGCATGTGTGTCCGTGCGGGTGAGTGTGTCCACATACGTGAGCGTCTGTGTGTTACTTTGTGTGTCTGCGTGTGTGAGCGTGAGTCCGCTTGTTTCTGTTTGTGCAGGTGCGTGTGTGTATATCTGTGTTTGTATCTCTGCGTGTGTGTCTGCAGGTGTGTCCACATTCGTGCATGTCTGTGTGTGTTCCTTTGCGTGTGTCTGCTTGTGAGTCTGCTTGCTTCTGTGTGTGCAGGTGTGTGGGTGTGTGTACATCTGTGTGTCCGTGTGTATTTCTGCATGTGTGTCTGCAGGTGTGTGTCCATGTACGTGCACATCTGTGTGTTTCTTTGCGTGTATCTGCCTGGGTGTGCGTGAGTTTAGTTGTTTCTGTGTGTGCAGGTGAGTGTGTGTATCTGTGTATCTGTGTGTCTGCGTGTGTGTGAGGCCGCTTGTTTCTGTGTGTGCAGGTGAGTGTGTCTGTGCGTGCCTGGCGTCCCTGCGAGCAGGTGAGAGTGGCCCGTCTCCGTGTGTGTCTGCAAGCGGGTGAGTGTGGGAGAGTCTCGGGCTGTGTGTCTGGGTGTGTCTCTGGGTGTGTCTGTGCGGGTGAGCGTGTGTGTGTGCTCACAGCGACACCCCCCGGGGCGTGCCCTCCTCCAGCAGCCCAGGCGGGCGCTGCTTGGGGCTGAGCTGCAGAGCGGGGCGGGGAGGGCTGGGGCTGGCCTGGAACCATCAGTGCCGCTCGGCCGGGGGTGTTTGGGAAGGGGCGGCCGCAAGGCACGGCGGAGGCTGGAGGGGGGCGAGCGGCGGGGAGGGGGGACCCGGCCTCCTCTGAGCCCTCGTCCCCCTTCTCTCTCCACAGCCAGCCAGCCCCAGTCATGCAGTCTTTTCGAGAAAGGTGTGGTTTCCATGGCAAACAGCACAGCTACCAGCAGACCTCCAGGAGGCCTCCCACCTGGAGAGTTACCGGCAGCCCGGCCAGGCCGGGCTCAGCTGCGACCGGCAGCGGCTGCTGGCCAAGGACTACTACCCCCAGCCATCCTACCCCGCCTTCGAGGGCGGCGCGGGCCCGCCCGCCAGCGCGGGGGCCGCCGACAAGTACCACCAGGGCGGCAAGGCGCTGCCCTCCCAGCAGGCCCTGCAGGCCAGGCCCGCCTTCCCCGGCTACAGCGTCCAGGAGAGCAGCCCCTACCCCGGCCCGCTACCCCGGGGACGAGAGCCTGCAGGCCTGGGGCACCCCGCAGCCGCCGCCCCCGCAGCCGCAGCCCCTGCCGGGGGCGGTGGGCAAATACGATGAGAGCCTGCTGAAGAAGACGGGGGCGGTGCCCCCGGGCCGGCAGTACCCGGAGCCCGGCGGCCAGCTGCCCTTTCGGACCCACTCCCTCCACGTCCAGCAGCCGCAGCTGCCCCAGCCCCTGGCGTACCCCAAACTCCAGCGGCAGAAACTCCAGAACGACGTGGCCTCTCCCCTGCCCTTCCCGCCGGGAGGCCACTTCCCCCAGCACTCCCAGTCCTTCCCCTCCTCCTCCACCTCGTACCCCTCCTCGTCGGGGCCGGGCGGCGGCAGGGCGCCCACTCCTACAAGAGCTGCACGGCCCCGTCCGCCCAGCCCCATGACCGACCGCTGGCCGCCAGCCTGGCCCCCGGGCAGCGGGTCCAGAACGTGCACGCCTACCCGTCGGGCTGCCTGGGCTACGACCAGCAGAAGCCGCCGCCAAGCCGGCACCACGCCCAGGAGACGCTCCACTACCCAAGCCTCGCCAAGTTCCAGCACTACGGGCCGCAGGGCCAGGGCTACTGCCAGCCGGACGCGGCCGTGCGGACGCCGGAGCAGTACTACCAGACCTTTAGCCCCAGCTCCAGCCACTCGCCGGCCCGCTCCGTGGGCCGCTCGCCCTCCTACAGCTCCACGCCGTCGCCCCTGATGCCCGCCCTGGAGGGCTTCCCGTACGGCCAGCCGGCGCTGGGCACCGGCGCCTTCCCCGCCGGCCTCGCCGACCCCAGCCACTTCATGCCGCTGCTCAACCCCTCCCCGACCGACGCCGCCGGCCCCGTGGACGTCCAGGCGGGCAACTGCAAGCCCCCACCCAAGGACAAGCTGCCCGAGAGCCTGCTGTCCGACCTCAGCCTGCAGAGCCTCACGGCCTTGACCTCGCAAGTGGAGAACATTTCCAACACGGTGCAGCAGCTGCTGCTGTCCAAGGCCGCCGGGCCGCAGAAGAAGGTGGTCAAGAACCTCGTGTCCCGCACGCCGGAGCAGCTGAAGAGCCAGCACTGCAGCCCCGAGGGCAGCGGCTACTCGGCCGAGCCGGCGGGCACCCCGCTGTCGGAGCCGCTCAGCAGCACCCCGCAGTCGGTCCACGCGGAGCCGCAGGAGGCCGACTACCTGAGCGGCTCCGAGGACCCCCTGGAACGCGGCTTCCTCTACTGCGGCCAGGCCCGGGGCAGCCCCGCCAGGGTCAACTCCAAGGCCAAGCCCGAGTCAGTGTCCACCTGCTCCGTGACCTCGCCCGACGACATGTCCACCAAGTCGGACGACTCCTTCCAGAGCCTGCACGGCGGCCTGCCGCTCGACAGCTTCTCCAAGTTCGTGGCGGGCGAGCGCGACTGCCCGCGCCTGCTGCTCAGCGCCCTGGCGCAGCAGGACCTGGCCTCCGAGATCCTGGGGCTGCAGGAGGCCATCGGCGAGAAGGCCGACAAGGCCTGGGCCGAGGTGCCCGGCCTGCCCAAGGACGCCGGCAAGCCGCCATTCCCGCTGGAGAACCGCGGCGGCGCCTGCCTGGACCCTGCCGCCGCGGCCGCCAAGGACCCGTGGCCGCGGGAGCCAGAGGCCCTGGCTGACGCCCTGCAGCTGGACAAGGGCGGCGGCGCCAAGGACTTCAGCCCGGCCCTGTTCGAAGACCCTTCCGTGGGCTTCAGCGCCCCCGAGCCCAAAAAGACGGCGGGCGCCCTGCCCTTTGGCGCCAAGTCGGCGCTGGCGGTGGCCGCGGACCCGGCCGCGGGGGCATTCGACTGCTTCCCGGACGCGGCCGGCCCGGCGGACCCCGCCGACCCCTTCGTTTGGCCGGAGGAGAACCTGGGGGACGCCTGTCCCCGCTGGGGCCTGCCCCCGGGCGAGCTGGCCAAGGGCCCGGAACCCGGCGGCGGCGGCGGCAAGGGCCCGGAGGGCGCGGGCAAGGAGGCGGCGGCCTGCCTGGGCTTCCAGAGCGAGCGGCCGCCCGGGGAGGGGGCGGCCGTGCCGGCCGGGGAGCTCCAGCCCGAGGAGGCGGGCGGGGTGAAGGAGGAGGCGGGCGGGCTGCCGCAGTGCCACGAGGCGGGCAGGCCCGAGCGCTGGCTGGAGGAGGGCCGGCACTGCTGCGCGGCGGCCGACTTCGGGGACCTGCCGCTGCTGCCGCCCGGCAGCCGCAAGGAGGACCTGGAGGCCGAGGAGGAGTACTCGTCCCTGTGCGAGCTGCTGGGCAGCCCCGGGCAGAGGCCCGGCCTGCAGGACCCGCTGTCACCCAAGGCCGCGCTGCTGTGCGCCAAGGAGGAGGGCGAGGGCGCCCTGGACGCGGAAGGCGGGCTGGGGCTCGCCCTGCCCCCTGTCCGGGGACTCCGTCATCCTGCTGGGCCCCACCGTGGGCGCCGAGTCCAAGGTCCAGAGCTGGTTCGAGGCCTCCCTGTCGCACATGAAGCCGGGTGACGAGGGCCCGGATGCGGGTCAGCGGGCCCCGGCGGACGCCGCCCCGTCAGACGCCTCGCTGGCCCCAAAGCCCCACAAGCCGGCCGTGCCCGAGCCCCCCGTGGCCAAGGAGGAGCCCGTGCCGCGGGCAAGAGCCTGCGGAGCCGGCGGGTGCACCGGGGGCTGCCCGAGGCCGAGGACTCCCCGTGCCGGGCGCCGGCGCTGCCCAAAGACCTGCTGCTCCCCGAGTCGTGCACGGGGCCTCCGCCGGGCCAGACGGAAGGGGCGGGGGCCCCGGGCCGGGGGGCCGCCGAGGGGCTCCCCAGGATGTGCACCCGCTCCTTCACGGCCCTGAGCGAGCCCCGCACGCCCGGACCCCCGGGCCTGACCAGCACCCCCGCCCCGCCGGACAAACTGGGGGGCAAGCAGCGGGCCGCCTTCAAGTCAGGCAAGCGGGTGGGCAAGCCGTCCCCCAAGGCCGCGTCCAGCCCCAGCAACCCGGCCGCCCTGCCCGTGGCCTCCGACAGCAGCCCCGTGGGCTCCAAGACCAAGGACACGGACTCGCCCGGCCCCCCGGGGAGCGACCAGCGCTGCATGATCCTGCGGTCGCGCGCCAAGCCGCCGGAGGCCTTCCACGCCAAGCGCCGGCGCCCCGGCCGAGAGCCGCCTCCCGCACTGCCGCGCCACCAAGAAGCTCCTGGCCAACAGCCACCTGCCGTCCGCCTTCAAGGTGTCGGGCGGCCCCCCCAAGGAGGCCCGGGCGGCCGGCCCGCAGGCGCGCGTCCCCAAGCCCGGCGCGGGCGGCAAGCCCTCCGAGCGGCCCCTGCACGCGCTCAAGAGGAAGTCGCCCTTCCTGGCGCCCGTGCCCGCCAAGCGGAGGAACCTGGTCCTGCGGGGCGGCGGCGGCAGCCCCTGCGGCGGGGACGGCCCGGAGGAGAAGGCCGAGGGCCCGCCCGGCCTCTTCAAGAGGCTGTCGTCCCCCAAGAAGGCCAAGCCCGCCAAGGGCGGCGGCGAGCCCCCCGCCAAGCCGCCGCCCGCCGAGGCGCCCGGCACCTGCGTCAAGGTGGCGGCGCAGAGGGCGGCCTTCCCGGGCACAGTGAAGACGAAAGTGCTGCCCCCGCGCAAGGGCCGCGGCCTGAAGCTGGAGGCCATCGTGCAGAAGATCACGTCGCCCAGCCTGAAGAAGCTGGCGTGCAAGACCTCGGGGGCCCCCCCCGGCCGCCCCCCGAGCCCGGCCCTGCCCGAGAAGGAGCGGGCGCTCAAGGCGGCCGGGGGCGGCCCGGCGGGGGCGGAGGAGGGCCCGGCGGCCGCGGGCACGGCGCCCAAGCTCCCGGCGGCGCCGGCGGCCGACCCCCCGTGCCGCGCCGCCAACGGCAGGTCCTTCAAGGGCAAGCTGGCGTACGGGAAGAAGCCGTGCCCGGCCGACGCCTTCCCGGGCCCCGACGCCCTGCTGCCCGGGGGCGCCGCCCTGGCGCCCAAGAAGAGGAGCCGGAAGGCCCGGGAGAAGAGGCCCCACCTGAGCCCGGCCCTGCTCCCGGCCCCCCAGGACCGGGCCGGCGGCGCGCAGGCGGGCGCCGAGGACGGTTTTGGCGGAGGAGGCAAGAAGCCAAAGACGGAGGAGCTGGGCCCTGCCCCCCAGCCCCCCGAGACGAGGGTGCACAAGCAGCCCGGGCACGCCAGCTACAACAGCTACTCCAAGCGGAAGCGGCTCACGCGGGGCCGGGCCAAGAACGCCGCCTCCTCGCCCTGTAAGGGGCGGGCCAAGCGGCGGCGGCAGCAGCAGGTGCTGCCCCTGGATCCGGCCGAGCCTGAAATCCGCCTCAAGTACATCTCCTCGTGCAAGCGGCTGCGGGCAGACAGCCGGGCCCCGGCCTTCTCACCCTACGTGCGGGTGGAGAAGCACGGCGCGTTCACGGCCCTGTGCACTGTGGTCAACTCCCCCGGGGACGAGCCCAAGCCCCACAGGAAGCCTTCCTCCTCGGCCTCCTCCTCCTCCTCCACCTCCTCCTCTCTGGACGCGGCCGGCACCTCCCTGACAGCGCTCCCGGGGGCTCGTCCCTGCAGCCCCGGCCCTCCCTGCCCCTCTCCTCCACCATGCACCTGGGGCCCGTGGTTTCCAAGGCCCTGAGTACCTCTTGCCTTGTCTGCTGCCTCTGCCAAAACCAGGCCAACTTCAAGGACCTCGGGGACCTCTGCGGCCCCTACTACCCCGAGCACTGCCTCCCCAAAAAGAAACCAAAACTCAAGGAGAAGGCGAGGGCGGAGGGCGCCTGCGAGGAGGCTTCGCTGCCCCCGGAGAGGACACTCAGAGGCCTCGAGTGCGCTGCCGCCGCCAGCCGGGAAGCCCCCCAGGCCCGACGGCCCGGCCGACCCGGCCAAGCAGGGCTCGCTGCGCACGAGCGCCCGCGGCCTGTCCCGGCGGCTGCAGAGCTGCTACTGCTGCGACGGCCGGGGGGACGGTGGCGAGGAGGCGGCCCCGGCCGACAGGAGCCGCAAGCACGAGTGCAGCAAGGAGGGGCCGTCCGAGCCCGGCGGGGACACCCAGGAGCACTGGGTGCACGAGGCCTGCGCCGTGTGGACGGGCGGGGTCTACCTGGTGGCCGGCAAGCTCTTTGGGCTGCAGGAGGCCATGAAGTTGGCCGTGGACATGGTAAGAGGCCAGGCCATGCGGGGAGGAGGGGGCACCCAGGGTCCCCGAGGTCAGGCAGGCAGCTGGGCCCCCGCGTCTCCCCAGAGCCACAGCTGGCACAGCCCACAGTCCCCAGGCTCTGGGAGTCCCCCCAGCGAGTTTGGGGGAAGCCACCCCGCCCCCCGCCCCCGCAGGTGTCCCGCTGCCCCCACCCTCCCACCCACTCCAGCCCAGCCCGGAGCCTATTTGCATACGCACCTGGCGCCTGCCGGCTCCACCCCTGCCCAGAGCCCACCTGGTGTCCCCTTCCCACATCATCAGCTCAGAGCCTGGCACGAGGCCCGCCCAGGATTGAACCTCAAGGCAGCCCGGGGTCGGCCCTCAAAAGTTGTCCCCCCACACACCGGGTACCTTCATCTGTACAGCAGAGCCGGGGCTTGAGGCATGACCTCCAGCCCAGAAACTTCCCCTGGCGCTGAGAATGCCCCGTCAGGGATCTCTGTCCACGGAGCAGGGACCGGAGCTGATGTCCTGGGTTCTAAACCCCAGCTCGGCCCCTTTGATTGCTGTGTGACTCCAGGCAGGTCACTTACCCTCCCTGTGCCTCTGCTTCCGCATCTCCAAAGTGGGGGCGCTGGGGCCCGCCACAGAGGGCGAGTGAGGGCCTGCCAAGCTCGTGCCGTGGTGCCTGGCGTGGACGAAGCGGCTGTGGTTACCTGCTGTCGATACCCCCAAGGGCTCAGGGTGGCAGGAGAACTGATAAAACCAGCTGTTCCCGCTGCAGGGAGTTAGGGTCCCCTCCGAGAGGCCCGCAGCAGCCCAGGGAGGGCTGGGAGGGGCCGGGGCTTTGCTGACCCCCGCCTCAGCCGTCCGCACAGCTAGGAGGCGAGCCCAAAGCCCAGGCCCTCGCACGGCCCCCAGGGGCCCGCCTGCGGCCCCGTGCCCGCCCCCCGGGGCCCCGGGCAGCTGGGAAACCAACGCTCGCGGCGCCGCAGCACAGGGCAGCCCACCCTGCCTCTCCACTCACTCGTTCCTTCATTCGTTCATCCAGCCGGCCCCTGCTGGACGCTGGTCCCGGCTTCCAGAGCTGGGCGCCGATGGGCGCGGTGGCCACGCTGGGCAGAGCCGGGGCTGGCTGGCAGTCCCTCCTGGGCACCGGATGTCCCGCTGCGTGCTTCTGGGAATTCGGTGACCCGGCCAGGAGCACAGCCCTCCGCCCTGCCGCCACCCCGCCCCTGGCTGGGTCCTGAATGAAGATCCGTCCCCCCACCAGGCCCCCCAGGCCCCCTGCTGTCCTGGCCCGCCCTGCAGGCCCCGCCACCCCCGCCCCAGCTGCCTGCTCCCTCCCAGGTCCTCCCCGCAACCACCTCAGTCCTACGGCCCTGCCGTGGCATCGTCGTCCAGCGAAATGGCCCTTCTGCGGGAGCCGGCGGTCAGCCACCCCGGGACGTCGCGGCCCAGACAGGGACCTGCTCTCCCCCGGGGGCCCTGCCTGCAGGTGCAGCCCGCGCCCCTCCGCCCTCTGCAGCACCCTCTTCCGCCCTCTTGCCTTGCTCTCTCCCTTCCCTGGCTCCTGCCCAGCCCCTTCTAAAGAAAGAAGGGTCTCTCCTGACATGAAACAACAGTCGGGGCTCTCTGTCCTCCACCCCGGCCGGCTGCCCCCCTCCCTTCTCCCGCTGCTGGCACCTCTCGCCACATCTGCACCTCCCTGTGGCCGCCTCGGCTCACCTACCAGGCTGCCTGCCCCCGCCATTGGACTAGCACCCCCCCCTCCATCCCGATCCTCCCTCCTGCCCCCCCCAGGCCCCGTCCGCACCCTCTTTGGCCCCGGTGGCTCTGGCGTTGTGGCCGCCGGCAGGCGAGGCTTGAGTTGCCCGTCTGCCAGGTGGCAGGTGGGGGTGGAGGGGGGCAGGGTGAGCCCCCGGGGCCTGGCACTAGACTGGGTGGAGGGGAGAGGGCCGGTGGGAGGCCAAGCCCGTTCCCGAGGTGCGGGGTGCCTGGCACCCACCCGCGCGGGAGTCGGCTGTGGCCGCGCTGGGAGCTGAGTGGCGCCGAGAGTGGCGGAAACTTCTCCCTGCGCCACACAGCTGCTGGCGCTGGCCCGGCCCATCCAGTGGGCCGGGTTTCAGAGACCACCCGGCAGTCCCCGGTGTGGACGCGTGTCAGCTGGGGACAGGACAGGAGGCGTGGCCCACGGCCGTTTGGGTGCCATCTAGAGCCCCCCGCCCCCTGGCCGGAGTCCCTGTAGCTCCACCTCCGCCTGGAGGAGCCGGGCGTGTCCCCACGGGTCTCTGCTCTCCTGGCCCCAGGCTGGGAGCGATGGCAAGGGTCGGGGGGCTTCTCAGAGCTCCCGCCTCCCCCGCCTGCCAGAGGAGACCTCAGGTCGACACGCAGTCCACCTCCCCACCCACTTGGGCGGTGCCCAGCTGCCCCTGTCCCCAGAGCTTGGTGGGCGCTTGGAGTCTGATTCCAGTTCTGGCGAGTCCTGGCTGTGTGGTGTCAGGCCAGCCGCTTGCCCTCTCTAAACTCGCCTGTAAAAGCCAAACCCAGCTAGCAGGGGCTTCTGGAACCTACCTGGCATACAGGGGGGCTCGGGAGGCCCCCACCAGATCTGCTGGTTCTTGGGCTTCTGCTTTGCCGCCGGGAAGGAGAGAAGAGCGCAGGCCCCCGGGCCAGCCGTGCCGCGCCCTCCCCAGCCTTCTCCCTGGGGAAACCCCACCCACCCACCCCGAAACCTGCTCTCTCTGTGTCCTGCTGCGCCCGCCTCGGGGCTGCCCTTCCCCCAGCGCCTGCACCCCCCTCTCCTCCCGGGTGCCGCCTGGGGGGGGGGGCTCTGCGGTCAGGAGTCTGGCCTCAGGCTCGTGTGCTGCACACGGTCGGCCGCTGGCTGGAGGCAGGAGCTGGGTCCCCCGTCTCTGGTACCCCCACTTCCTCACCTTGGAGCAGCCCTTCAAGACCCACTAGCGAGTTGGGGGGCGGGCAAAGTGGGGGGAAGTGGAGGAGCCCCCTGTTTCCTTTAAAGGCTGGGAGGCCCTCGGGCCTCTTCTGGGTGGGAGGCCAGGAGGTGCCCGTCCTGAGCAGAGGGAAACTGCCCATCTGGAGGAGCCTGGAACGTGCAGGAGGGGCCTTTGGTTCCGGGCTTCCCTTTTCTGATGGGCCCTCCCGGGGCCTGTGTGCCCTTCAGCCGCTCACTCACCCTCTCTGAGCTCCAGTTCTCTTACCAGTCAGCCGGGTAGAAGCTGTCGTGGGGACCAGCCAGAGGCCCGGCAGGCGGTCATTTAGCTGCTCAGGAGCCGGGAGGGAAGTGGCTGACCCCGTCCAGTTCGAGGGGGGCTGCGAGTCTGGTCTCCGGGACCGGCCGCTCTATACCTCGGGGCCCCGCCTGGCATCGCCCTCGGGTGCTGGGCACGTCCTCGCCAGGCAGCCGGGCACGGTGGCTCCCACACCCCGTGAGCTCCCGCACCCGGGGGCCCAGGGGGCGGCTGCGCCCTCTCAGACGCAAGACCCGTGCTGGAGGGGAGCCTCCACCCACCACCCACGCGGCGGGGCCGTGAGCACCCACCACGAGGGCTGTTGGGTGACGACGCACAGGGCCTGCGCCCGTGGCGAGCGACGGCGGGTCCTGGCCGTGAGCCGGGCGCAGTGGCCTGGCCCACCCTCCCACGAGGGAGGGGGCCGTCCGCGGTTTACGGAGGAGGAACTGAGGCACGGAGCACACGTCGCTCCTCCAAGGTCACGCAGCACCGACCTGCAGAGCCGGGGCTTGAACCCAAGTCCGTGGCGGACCGAGGCCCCGGGGCTTAGCCGCCAGGTGGCCGGACCCTCACCTGCCTTCCCTCTCTCCCCACCAGACGTGCTCCAGCTGCCAGGAAGCCGGGGCCACCATCGGGTGCTGCCACAAAGGCTGCGTCCACACCTACCATTACCCGTGTGCCAGCGAAGCCGGTAAGAGCCCGCGGGGGCGGCGGGGGCCCGGGCACAGCTCCTCCCCCGGCCCTGGGGGACCCCTGGGGGCCCCTGGGCTCTGCTCCTCTCCTGCCCGGCCACTCTTCATCGCCTCCTTCTCTTTGGCTGGGCCACGCTGGGCCACGCCAGGGACTTGGAAATAAGGCAGGCCCCAGCCCAGTGCCTGAGGAGCGCCCGCTCTGATGGGTGCAGAGGCATCCGTTGTAATACGCAGAGGACTTAGAGGCGCTGTCATCCCAAGGAGGTCTCTGAGTCGAAGTTTCCTCGCCTGGATGGAAACTGAGACGAGAGCCTGGTCCCGGCTTCAGGCCCCACTGCCCTGCTGAAATCCTTCCACGCCTGTTCCCTGCAGCCAACTGGAGACAATTTGACCTCGGTTTTTGTTTTGAACCTCTTCTTCTCCTACCTCTTTTGTGATTTTGTTGTCTAAGGGTGTCCTTTCCCCTTTTCTCTGCCCAGCAAACTCCTGTTCCTCCTTTGAAGGCCCAGCCCTAATATCCCTTCCTTTCTGAGGCTTGAGATCCCAGCCTTTGCCAACACTTGTTATTTTCCTTTTTTCTTTTCTTTTTTTTTTTTTTTGAAATTATAGCCACCCTGGTGGGTATGCAGTGACATCCCCCTTTGTGGTTTTAATTTGAATTTCCCTAATGGCTAATGATGTTGCGCATCTTTTTATTATACGCTTACCATCCATTTGTGTGTTTCTTTGGAGAAATGTCTGTGCAAGTCCTTTTGCCATTTTAAAAATTGTGTTCTTTGTCTTTTTGTTGCTGAGTTGTATGAGTTCTTTCATATGTCTTCAGTACAAGACCTTTATCAAATGTATGATTTCCAGCAATTTTCTCCCATTCTGAGGTTGTCTTTTCACTCTCTTCATAATGTCCTTTGATGTACAAAAGTATTTAAATACTTTTGGAGTCTGATTTATATTTTGTTGCTTGTGCTTTGGGTGTTATCTCTAAGAATTCATGGCTAAATCCAAAGTCATAAGTATTTATGCCTGTGTTTTCTTCCAGCTCTCATATTTAGGTCATCAATGCCCCTTGTATGTGGTATGGGGGCCAGGTGAATTATTTTGCATGTGGATTTTAGTTGCCTCAGTACCACTTGTTAAAGACACTCTTCTTGCTCCAGTGAATGGAGTCAAGTGTCTGTAGATGCATGGGTTCATTGCTGAACCCTGCATCTGTCCCACTGGTCTGTATGTCTGTCACTGTGCCCCTGCCACACTGTTTTGATTCCTATAGTTTTGTAGTAAGTTTCAAAGTCATGAAGTGTGAGCCCTCCAGCTTTGTTCTTCCTTCTCAAGGTTGTTCTGGCTATTGGGGACTTCTTACAATTCCCTTTGAGTTTGAGGATTAGCTTTCCCACGTCTGCAAATCAAGGCCATTGGGATTTTGATTAGGATGGCATTGCACCTGTAGAACACTTTGGGTAGTTTCGACAACGTAGCAATATCAGGTTTTCCGATCCATGAATGTGGGGTGTCTTTCATTTATGTCTTCTCTGATTTCTTTCAGCAATGTTCTCTAGTTTTCGGTGTACGAGTCTCCTTGGTTAAACTTTGTGTTCTTTTGGGTGCTCTTGTAAACTGAATTACTTTCTTAATTTCATTGCTGGTGTCAGGAAATACAAATGAATGTTGTGTGTTTATCCTGCAGCTTGGCTGAATTCATTTATTAGCTCCTGTAGCCTTCTTGTAGAGTCTTTGGGAAATTCTGTATGTGGGATCTTGTCATCTGCAAAGAGTTTTCCTTCTCCTGTCCAGTGTGGGTGCCTTCTCCTTCCTATCCCTGCCTGATTGGTCTGGCGGGAACTCCCACAGCAGTGTGTGGTAGCGGTGGTGAAAGCGGGCAGGCTTTCCCTGCTCCTGATCCCAGATCGCTGGTGGAATTTCGAGCCTGAAGATGAGTGTTCTGTGGGGGGCGCGGATTCAAACCTCGGTGGTGTCCGTGCTGTGCGGCCTGGGCACTCCATTTCCCGTCCGCGGAACAGGGACAACGATGAGCGCTCCTCCCCGAGGAGTTGTTTGGAACAGGAAGTGGGTGGGGCTCGCTGGAGCCGGGGAGCGGGGGGTCTCTCTGACTCCGCCCCCACCCATGAGCAGGGGGCACCGGGTTCTCATGGGGCCTCTGCCGCTTCTCCAGGTACACGGGCTCAGACCTAAGAATGGTCACCCCGCCTTGCGCGCCTCCTGCTGCAGTGATTAAGTTAGCACCTGGGCGCGCCAAGCCCGAGTGAGACACCTGCTGTCTCCGGCCTCGTCACTGCAATGGTTGAATGGTTGCCCGACCTGAGGTCGCACGGCACAACGTGGACAAGACCGGGGCGTGACCCCTTGGCTCGTCTGCTCCCCATCCGAGGCGCCTTCCGCTCTCCCGGTCTTGCCCAGCCACCCAGAGGGGGCTCACGGTTGAGGAGGCCGGGCAGGAGAGGCAGGATTCTTGCCCAGAGTTACGGGTACCAGACAAGGAGCGAGAGAGCGTGTGCTGTGGGGCATAGTCAGCCTGCCTAAGCTGGGCGGCAAGCATGGAAGACTTCGGGGAGGAGGTGACGTTTGAGCCAGGCCCCGAAAGATGGCTCGGGGGAGGCGGGCAGCTGCTGGGTAGGGGTGGGACAGAACTTTTGTTTCAGATGAAAATCTTGCGGATTCCCCGCTCACGGGGCGTAGAGCCTCTGGGGCTGAGCCGGGAGGGGCCCGAGGCTGTGCACGATCAGAGCTGTGTTCAGGGAAGGAATGATGGACTCTGGAGTGCGGGCAAGAGGCGAGGGAGGCGGGGGCTTTAGCCCTCTCTGGAAAATGGCGTCCTCAGCCAAGAGGGGTGCGGGCGATGGGAGGGGTCTGAGGAGGCCTTGGGGTTCTGGGCCTCTCGTAGCACCCACCCGAATTAGGGCAGCCACGGGGAGGCGGGGGGCTCCCTGAGGAAGTGCCACCTCCTGCCCTTAGCTTTCAGTGGACCAGAGCCCCCGCCGCGAGTGCCCACGGGGCCCAAGAGGGGTGCTGTGCATCCTTGCGGAACGTCCCAGAACCGGGCCCGGCTTGTCTGAGCGAAGGGAGGGGACGGGGCTGGTGCCCACGGTTGGCCCCACTCCAGAGGCTCAACCTGGTGGGTGGGCAGCGGCTTTCAGGTCCGAGGCAGGGCTGGCTGGCGCAAGGGAGAGATGGCCTCCGGGGTGCGGGGCCGTCCCCGCCTGGCTCTGGGGGCTGCAGGCGTGTCCGCCGCCCCCTCCCCTGGCACTGCCTACTGCCCGCCGTCACCAGGACAGGGGCCCACGGTAGGGGGCGGCGGTCCCGTGGGCTCTCCCCACCCCCGCCCACGGCTGGCTCTGGGTCTGCTCGGAACAGCGGGCAGCGCAGCGTGGGATGGGGCGGGGGTGAGCCTGGGAGGGGAGTGAATGGTGGTCAGGGCTCCCCCACCCCTCCCCCGGCCGTGGCACGCCCCGCTCGTCAAGGCCGGCTCCTCTGCTCCCGGGCAGGGCCGCTGGACACTCAGACACCTGCAGGGGGTGGCTCAGGCCTGAGACCCCCTGCCCCTTGCTCAGGCGGGCCTCCCCCACTCAGCCCGGAGACCCCACCCACTCTGGGAGCAAGACGCCCCCAGTGTCCTGAGCACCTGCGGGTGGTCTAGACCCCCCTGCCCATGGAGCAGACAGGCAGGGGGCGGCCTCGCGCCCATTTTACAGCCGTGGAGACGGAGGCTCAGAGAGGTGGCCGCACAGCTGGACACTGCAGTCCAGAGCCGGGACCAGCCCCCTGCCCGCGGCAGACACGCTCGAGACCCCCTGGAGCGCGCCTTCCCGGGGAGAAGAGCCAGCCAGCCAGCGAGCCGTAGCTTGGTCCTTTGTGGTGTTTTTTTCTGGGTTTTATGACTTTTATATTTTATTTCTTGTGCTTGATATCTTGACCAGCATTTTATAACAGTGAGAGTGTGACCCCCGCCCAGGTAGAGCGGGAGAGGGGAGAGAGCGGGGCTAGGGAGGCGCCCGTGGGGGAGGAGCAGGCGCCAAGGAGCCGCGACAGTAGGAAACGGGAGGGCCAGGGGTCCCGTTCCAGCCTGGGGGAGGACGGAGGGGCCAGGCCTGGCGGCCAGCGTCACAGACCACGGAGGAGCTGGGACGCCGCAGGGTTTGAAGCAGGATTTGATTGTTTGCGAGGAGCTCGCCCACGTGCCGCGGTCTACGTGGGTGCTGGATGCACCTCCTCTCTGCCCTGGACAGGGCCCCTGCAGCCGGCTTGTGCCCCACCCCCACCCGCAGAGGGGTCCCCTGGGGACCTGTCCTAACCACAGAAACTTCTCTTTGGTCACAGGTTGCGTATTCATCGAAGAGAACTTTTCTTTGAAATGTCCCAAGCATAAGGTAAGTGACCTCCCGGCCCCCGAGCGGGTGGGGGGGGAGTGCCCGGGGGGGGGGGGGGGGCAAGGTAAGGGCAAGGGTACATTAGGAGGCGAGTCACGGGAAGGAGAGGGTGTTCACTGGAGAAAGGCCACAGCGGGAGACCCCCCTCGGCGAGCTCCCGGGAAGGGGCTGGGGGCGGAGCTCCGCGGTCGAGCCCCCCCCCGCGGGGCGGGTCCTGGGAGGCGCGGGGCTCGTCACTGCGCCGCCTTCTCTTGCAGAGGCTGCCGTTGTAATCCGCCCCTCGGCGGGAGAAGCGCTGGAGCCGCCCGCCGCGCACGGAGAGGAGCCGCCCGCGCGGCCCCCGGGCCTTTGCGCTGCTGCCCGCTCCGGGCTCCGGATGGCGGGGGGTCCCGCCGCCTGGGACCGAGCCGCGCCGCCCCGGGCTGGAAACCTCCAAAAGCCGGTTCCGGAGCCGCCGGCTCCCGGGAACCGGACGGCACGGGGCGTTCTCGCCCGCCCGTGCTCCCCCCGCGGGGGGCCGGCATCGGAGAGGGGGCGCCCGCGGAGCGGCCGGACTCCTTGGGGGCCCCGCGCCCCGACGGCTGGGGGAGACGGCTTCTCCCCGACGGTTCTGACTCGACGTGGCCGCCGTCCCAGTCGGTGGGGGCGCACAGCTGGGCGCTCTTTGGAGGGGGACCCCAGGGGCCCCGGAAGAGGCAGAGCGCGGCTCGTGACTGCGTGCGTGAGGCGAGGGCAGCCGAAGGGGCGACAACGGCGGGGAGGCTGGGGGACAAATCCTTCGGGACGAGCGGCCGCGCGCCCTGGCCAGAACTTTCCGGGTGGTTGGGGCAGACTCGGGGCAGGATGCGGGCTCCCCGGGTGTGGGCGGGCCTGGGGACCCCCCCTGGCTGCTTCCGTTCGCTCCCTTCCAGCCCCTCCACCCCACCCCGGGAGCCCAGCCCAGGAGCGCACCTCTGGGGGGCCCGCGGGACCGTCCCACCTCCAGGAGCCGCGGCGCCCACGCGGCGCGGGAGCAGGGGCAGCGCTTGCCTCGTGTACAAAACCTGCGCGCCCTCTATATATATGTTACATAGAATGTATATATGTTGGGAACATGCTCGCTTCTCCCGTGTGTCGCCGCCGTGCGTCGTGCGCCCCGCAGGACAGAACCCCAAACGGGCCCTTGCCGGGAGGGGGCGACCACAATGCCCCTTCCCCCACGCAGCCACCACCGGCCCTGGGCCAGTCCGTCCGCCTGTCCGTCCGTGTCCTCAGCTCTGTCCACGCTTCAATAGGCCTGACGCAGCCCCCGACCTGGGGCCGCCCTAGCGACTTCCTGTACATGACTGTAAAATGGTAAACGTGTGTATTATACCTGGCCTCGTTATATAGTGTATATATATGTATACATATACATATATATAATATATATGAAGACTGTAAATGTTAAGACGACTAGTGTTCTTATTAGTATATTGCTTCACACTGAAGATTGTGTGTATCGAGCTGTTTCTAAAAGATGTTTATTTTCCTTAAGAGTAAAAAACAGTCATTGCATTCAGAAAAAAAAAAAGTCAATAAAGATACAACGATTGTTTTGGAAGTCTGCAGCCCGTGGCTTCTGAGCAGGTCCCCTGGGCAAGGGGGCCAGGCTTTAGGTGGGGAGCCGGGGTGGGGGGAGTGGGGCTGGGGAGGCAAGATGGCCCCCCCAGACACTGGTTGTAGCTTTTTCCATCATAAAGGCTGTCGTAGGTGTCACCATGGGTCCTGATGGGGACAGAATCTGGAAGATGAGACCACTAAGCCCCCAGGTGTGTGTGTGTGTGTACCACTAAGCCCCCAGGTGTGTGTGTGTGACAAGCGGGACAAGCGCAGCTCACTGTCATACAACCATCCCCCTCCCCACCCACCGACCCCCGATGGGGGTAAACTCTGTCCCTTAGGGCAAGTGGGGGTTGGGAAGCCTTTGCCTGGGGAAAGGGGCCGCTCAAAGGACGCCCTCCGGTGGCCATGTCCCTTCGGCTGACCCGCACACCTTCCCCCCCAAAGGAACAAAACCTAGATTATAAATAATTTCATTTTTAATTTTCTGTACAAAACTCTTCTTAACCTATGAAAATAAAGTTTGCAAAAGACAAGGGCGGCACGTGAGCCTCCGAAGCTGGGGGCGGGTGGCCCGGAGCTACACTGTGCACGAGCCGCCCCAAAAGGGAGTGGGGCGCGCTGGGGCAGGGACCCCTGCTGGCCGGGAATGTCCGGCCAATACCATCCCCCCCCCTTCAGCTCAGTGATATGCGCCCTCTCTTCAGGACAGAGGAGGGAAAAAGCCACTAACAGTGCCTGGGGAGCCAGCGGGGAAGGGGAGGAGGGTCCCTGCAATGCCGCGAGCGGCCACCAGAGGTCAGCACCCTCCCGGCCGCCACTCGCCGGGCTCGAGGGATGATGGTGGGGGGGGGGGGTGGCGGTTGCCGCCCCCCTCGAGCCTCCCAAGGCAAGACCAAGATCCCGGGGGGGGGGGGGGGGGAGATCCTTCCCACTTGCCCCCAGAGGCGGCGCGGCCCCGGGGCGAACCGCGGAGGCCCGGGCCACAGCGGGCGCCCCGCGCGGGAGAAGCGCCGGGGCCGGGGGTCTAGCTGGAGGTGACGGTGGTCCCGCCGCCCAGGCGCATGAGCATCTGCTGGCAGTCGTGCAGCAGCCGGCGGTCGCCGAGCTTCTCGAGCGTGCGCGCCGCCTCGGCCAGCATGCCCACGCGCTGCCCGGGCGCCGACAGGAAGCCGGGCGGCAGGTAGCACGACGCCAGCAGCAGCGCCTCGGCGCGCTCCCGCCGCGTGGGCCGCGGCTCCAGCTCGGCCGCCGCGCCTGCGCACACGGGGCGGCGTCAGGGGGCGGGGCTGGCGTCAGGGGGCGGGGATGCGTCAGGGGGCGTGGCTGGCGGCCGGCCCCGCCCCCCCCGGGCAAGTGGCCCTGAGCTCCACCGCGCTCGAGGGCCCTGGGGCACCCTAGAGCAGACGCGTGCGTGGCCGCCCCCCTCCACCTGCCTCCCGCGCCCCAGCCCTGGGCCCACGCACCTGCCCGGCCGCCGGGGCCCGCCCGCCGCCGCAGACTGCGGTCCAGGAGCTGGTGCGTGCGCGCGGGGCTGGCCCCTGCCATCAGCCGCGCCGTGGCCTCGTGCAGGAACACCTGGGCAGGAGCGGGTGGGGGTCAGGGTGGCGGCTGGCGGGGAGCCGTCCCCCCGGCGGGTTGAGGGTGGGGGGGATCCCCCGGGGCACACTCACCCGGCGCATGGCGGGCCGGAAGCTCTGCGCCAGGCGCCTGAGGCCGCTAAGGTCCTGCTGGAAGCCGCGCAGCTCCAAGGCCGAGGCCCGGGGGCCGCCGCCCGCGCCCGGGGCGGCCTGCGCCGGCGGCTGCTGCCGCTGCCACAGGCTGGTGCGCAGCACCAGGAGCAGGTCGCACAGGAGCAGCTGCACCGCCTGCGGGCGGGGGCGGCGTCAGGGTCCCGGCTCGGGGGACTGGGCGGGGGACCTGGCGGGGGGGGCTGGGGCGGAGCCTGCGGCGCCAGGGGCCGGCTCCGGGCTGCACTGCAGAGGCACTGCACCCGCACACACGTGCAACGCAACAGCAATGCACCGCGGGGCCGCCCGCCTCTCCAGGGCCCCGCGCCCTGCCGCCAGCCCCGTGGGGTTCCTGGAGGACCGGGGAAACTGAGGCGGGCACAAACCACCCCCCCCCCCCAGCTTGGCTGAAAAGCAAGGTCAGTGGGACTCCCAGGCCCGTGCTCCTCCGCAGAACCCCAGGGTCTTGTGTGAGAGGACGTGGGGCAGTAGGAGGACCATGATGACCCCCCAAGACCTGCCAGGCCCCCCCCCTCCCCCGGCCCCGATGCTCACCTTGTCGATGGAGCTGCCGGCCGCCGTGGAGGCCAGGCTGTCCCGCAGGTAGCCACTGGCCTTGTCACACATGGCCAGGCCAGCCGGCCCGGTCTCGGCCTGACCACAGCCCCGCAGGGCCCGGGCAGCCTTGAAGGCCTGCAGAGCGGCCCTGGGCAGGGACCTCCTGCGGGGGCCAGGGCAGAGGGGGTGGCAGTCAGATCAGCCCTGGGGCCGCCCGTCCCACTGCCCTGGCTCTGGCTTCAGTGGGAGGTGACGACCGTGACCCCTACTAAGGCCAGGGAGGCCGGGCGCGGAGGGGAGGGGGCCAGAGCTGGTGGTGCAGAGGGGCTGGCGGGCACTCACTCGGACTCCTGCAGGGCGCGGGGCAGGTGCTCCACCAGCGGGGCCAGCCGCTCAGCCGCCTCCTCGTCCCTCCGCAGCCAGTGCACCACCACGGCCATCAGCGACGCCCACCATTTGGCCAGAGGGTCCGGGCCTGCTGGGGACAGAGGAGGCCAGGCTTGGGGTGCACCCTCTCACCACACCCCAACTCACCAGGCGGGTCCCCGGCATCATGGCAGGAGGGTGTGGGACTCAAGGGCGGGCCAGGGGGGTCCAGGGCGTACCGGTGGTGGGGGCCGAGTTGGAGCTGACGGAGAAGCTGCAGGCCGGGGCCCCAGTGGCATCGGAACAGCTGGTCAGCAGCTGCAGGTACCCGAGGGCATCTGAGAAGTCCCTGCGGCAGGAGAGGGCTGGCTGGCAGGGCGGAGAGGCGGCGACGGGGGTCCCACTCCCGGGGGGCCCCGCAGAGCACAGCCTGACCCCCTGGTGCTCTACAAAGAGTCTCCATCTCCTGTGGCCAGGCTGGTGGGGAAACTGAGCCCCAGAGGAGAGACCTGAGATCTGCTGGCAGCCACCTACCCAGGTGCAGTCCCGCCTGGCGGGGGCCCCGGGGTGCTCACCTGTCCCCATCCGCTGACCCTGGGCCAGGGCTGGGCCGGGCCACGCAGTCCAGCGCGCGCTCCAGGAGATGCTCGCGGAAGAGCTGGGTCACCTGGGCCAGCGGGTCCACTGTGCAGTGAAGGGGGGGCTGTGAGTGAGGCCACCCGCCGCTGCCCTGTCACCGCTCCCATCAAGGGCTTCCCTGGGTGCCCACACACGGCAGGTGTGGGGCCAGGCTGACGGGAGGCGGTGGTGGGAGAGCCAGGGGGCTCGACCCTGCCTCCCAGAGGCCCCTGGGGCACTGAGCAGGGACTCTTGGGAGCACACCCTCTTCCAGTCCCTTCCCTGCCTCACTTCCTCGCTCCACTGCAGTGCTTCCCTCCACCATCTCCCCCAAAACGACTTGCCCCCCAATCTTAGAGTTGGCTTCTGGAGAGCCCCTCATGAGAGAAGAGACCCCGCTGGCCTTCTCCGGTCAGTGGGAAGACGGCCTGGAGCGGACAGGGACACCCAGATGTGGGGGACGAGGATGGGGCACGGATTGAGAGAGCACCTGGGTTCCCGGCTGAGCTGTACAGGCTGCCCCTTGGGGGGCTGCTCACGGCCCAGTCCCCGTCCACAAAGAACCGGTGGCCCACGGGGTGGCAGAGCCACTGCACGGCGAGAGGCCCCGAGCCACCGTGGGCCAGGCAGGCCTGGCGGGCGCCACGCAGGAAGAAGCGCTGTGGGGGAGGGGAGGGCTGGGCTGAGACCCCGAGTTCGTCCGGGCCTGGAGCGTCCCTGCCCCCAGCCCCCCGCTGCCTGGCTGTGGTAAGTCCCCGGACCCCTTCCAGCGGCCCACCGTCCACTCACCGTGAGAAAATGCAAAACCCGTGGGAAGCTGGCCTTGACCCTCAGCGCGGCCGCCGCGTAGATCTCGGCCAGCGTGGCCATGGACACGGCGGGCCCCGCACACTCGGCCAGGTTGAGGGCACCCAGGGCCAGGTTGATGGCGACAAGGTGCCCGCCCGCGTACTTCCCTGGGGGCCAGGGGAGCGGGACGTGAGGTCGGGCCCGTGCCCAGTGGCTGGGGACGGGGTGGGCAGGCCTGGCGCACACCACCCCCCGGGCGTACCCACGGTGTGCAGCTGGTGCAGCTGATGGTAGACGAGGGCGGCGTCCCGGGCGCTGGCGCGTGCGTCCACCTGCAGCGCCCGGTCCCTCCGCAGGCCCCCTGCCCAGCCCGCCAGCCAGCGGCCCACCCACAGGCGCTGCAGCAGGTGGCGGAAAAGGTTCCAGAGGAGGCTGCAGGCCAGGTCCAGGCGGGAGGCGGGCAGGGGCCGGCCCAGGGCCCCCAGGGCTAGCCGGAGCTGCCGGGTGGCCTGAACGAAGTCCCCCTGGGGAAGGGAGTTTTCCAGGTGAGAAGAGTGCCACGCCGGGGGCTGTCCCCCTGAGCCCATCTCCTGGGCTAGGCGCCGGGGCTCAGCGGGGGCCCGAGGGGCAGACCGAATGGGAAGGGAGGACGGGGACGTGGGGTGCACCCGTCCCTTGCCACCACTGGGAGCCCAGGTGCCGGTCCCTGGATGCCCCACTCGGGGCCGCCCACCGCCCCCCGCCCCCCATCCGGGCTCACCCGGGCCAGGTCCAGGTCAGCCTGCTTGCGGTGCCTCCAGAAGTGCACGGCGGGGCCCGAGTGGGGCCGCGTGACCGGCTCCCCGTAGACAAAAAGAAGTGCCAGAGAGACCAGCACCAGCAGCCCGGCTGCCAGCCAGACCGCGGCGGGCAGCAGCCACTGGGCCCAGGTGGGGCCGTCTGCGGGCAGGAGGCAGAGCTGGCACATGGCACCCAGGAGACCCGGGCGCCCCCCCCACCCCCGGGCCATGTGCCCCAGGGAGCCCCGGCTGGCCCGTCTTACCTCTGCCCTCGGTGCCCAGCATGCTGCGCCCAGGGCCATGGTAGGCACTGGGGCTGGGGGGGCCCTGCCCACCCAGCAGGGAGGCCAGGGGGTTGCAAGACAGGGAGAGGACGACGAGGGCGCAGAGGGCCAGGCGGGAGCGGTCGGGCAGGCCGCGGCTGCAGGGCGATGGCAGCTGCTCAGGCTTCACCTGGTGGGGTGGGCAGGGGGTACCGGCTGAGCGGGGGATGGGACAGAGGGCACCGGCCTGCTTCCCGCGTGCCAGGCAGGAGGTGGGGCATGGGCGCGCTCGGGGCCGCTTCCTGGTGCAGCGCTGGGGTCAGGGGTGGCGCTGGAGGTGGGCGGGGATGGGAGCCAGGCTGCGGGACCCCACCTGGCTGTCTTCCAACGCTGGGCTGTCGGGCTCCGAGTCGCTGCCGCTGCCCCCGCTACCCAGGGACAGGGGGCTGCTGCGGGAGGGCGAGCCCGCGTCCGAGGGCGGCGGTGTCAGCGCGTCCACCACCTCGGCCTTCACGCCCTCCATGGGCACGTCTGCGTTCTCCCTGCCGCCGCAGGCTGACACCAGGTCCTTCAGAGATTCTGGGGGCCGGCGAGGAAGGCTGGGGTGGAGGTGGGCTCTCCCCCTCCCCCCCCCGGGGCTCCCCCCAAACCCCAGCTGAGGGCTCTGGGAGATAGGGCTGCCCACTCAGGCCGGAGAAGGAGCCTGAGCGCAAGGAACCAGACTGAAGGTGGGGCCAGGGCGGGAAGTGGGGCCCTGGGTGGAGCCAGAGGGGGTGGGGTGTGGGCGGGGCCAGAGGGGGCGGGGCCCGGGGTGGCTGGAGTTGCTGGGAAGCTCCTGAAGACAGGGCCAAGAGGGGCGGAGCTGGGGGCAGGTGGGGGCGGGGCCTGGGGCGGGGCCTGGGAGGGGCGGGGCTGGGCACAGGGTGGCTGGAGTTGCCGGGAGGCTGGGATGGGATGGGGGCTGGGGGGCGGGGCTGGCGCTGGGGGCGGGGCCAGGACTCACGGCTCTGGTTGGCTGCGCTGCGCAGTGTCTGGTTCTCCTGCTTGAGCTTCTGGTTGCTGTGCTGCAGGAAGCGGATGTACTCGATGGCCTTGCGCAGGACAGCAGACTTATTCAGCTGCAGGGGGTGAGGGGGAGAGCACAAGTGGTCAGCCGGGCCTGGCAGTGGGCAGCCAGCATGGTGGGGGGCGGGCCTGCTGGGCAGCACAGCTGCCTCAGGGCTTGGCACGGGCTGTGCCCTCCAGTCTAAGGGCTGCTCCCCCGTGGGACCTGCCCCCCCCACGGGCACTAGCGAGGGAAATGCTTGGACCCGTGCCAGCTGGGTGTTATTACAGGTCGTAACTATTACTAGTATCACTGCCTTTGTTTCCTTCCGGTCTCTACTAATATGTCACCGGACCCCAGTGAAACCTTCCTGATCCCGCGATTTAGATCTGCCAACTCCCTCTTCCTGCTTTATTTCCCACTGCCACTCTAACCTCTCCTGATGGGTCCTGCTCATTGTCTGTCTCCCCCACTAGGACATCAGAAGATTTCTGTCTGTCTCGCGCAGAGCAGCCTCTGCCCCCCCCCCAGGGGGCCCTCAGCAAAGCTGAGCTGATGGAGAGGGGCTGGCCAGGCCCCCGGAGGCCGCCGCCCCCCGGGCCCCTCCTCCCCTGGCCGGCGTCTGCACCTTCGCCTCGGCGCCCACTACCAGGTCCCTGAGCTCGGCGATCTTGTCGTTGATGGAGGAGCGGTAGCGCTTCTCGATGGCGTTGTGGGCCGTGCGCTTCTCGCCCCGGCTCTGGGCCGTACCGGGGGCCTTGCCGCTGGCCGCCAGCCGGTTGATGGGCAGCTTGTCGGGGTCCACCACCAGCGGCACGGTCGCCAGGATGGTGCCACCGCTCACCAGGGTCTGCGGGCACCGGGCAGGGGTTACCAGGTGGGCCCAGGGCGCCGAGCACCCCGCCCCCCACACACACACCACCGTCCCGCTCCGGCCACCCACCTGCAAGGGCGCTGGCTGCACAGTGGCACCGGGGGCCAGGGGGCCGAGCCCCGCTGTGGTCACCACACCACCCACATCAGCCTTCATGGTGGCCAGGAGCAGCGAGTCAGCCTGGATGAAGTGAGGCTGCAGCAGGACCTGGGGGGCGGGACTCAGCCGTGATGCCACCTGCCGGCCGGGGGCTGCCCCCACCCCCAACCCCTGCCCGGCCACCTCACCGGAACCTGCTGGATCTGGGAGGTCACCGTGGTGGTGCCAGGGGCCACTGTGGGGGCGGCTGTGGCTGTCAGCAGCTGCTTGGAGGCCAGGGGGACAGGGGGTGGCCCTGGCGGTGAGGCCAGGGGCAGGCCGGAGGATGGCTGCTGGGGACTCCCTGGAGAGCTACCTGCAGAGACGAAGACTGGGGGCTGTGGGCGCAGGCAAGGCCTTCTCCCTCAGGGCCTCAGTTTCCCTATATGCACATCCCCGGCCTGGACGGAGCTCAGATGCAAATGCGCTAAGCTCTCCAGCCAGGCATTCGGGTTTCGGGGGGCAGGGTGGGGGGGGCGACACTCAGCCCAAAGAGCACTGCGAGAAATGGGGAAGTTCCAAGCAGCAGGGTGGAGACCCCCTTCCTGAAGCCCCCCGCAGACCCTGCCCCCTCCTGCCCAGCCCCCACCCCCTTACCTGTAGAGAAGCCTCCAGCAGGGCTGGGGTAGCCCAAAACGGGAGCAGATCTGAACTGCGGTGGGGCCGGGGCCTGAAAGGTGGGGGGCAGGAGAGCCCCCGACAGGGGCTGCGGGGCAGGCGGCTGCAGGATGGTCAGCGGCACCGGCTCCTCCCTGACGCCAGCCCCGGGGGAGAAGGCGGGCCCAGGTGGGTATATGCTCAGTGGAGTGGGTGCAGGCTGGGGCGGGGACAGGGGCTGGGGTTCCGTCTTGGGTCCCCCCAGGAAGTCTTCGAGGGGGGATCCCAGCACAGCAGGGGGCGGGGACAAGCTGCCTGGGGAGCTGGCATCAGGGCTGGCGGGGTCAGTGCCCCCGGCCCTGCCCCCAGCATAGGGCGGGTCGAACAGGCCGGGGAAGTCGCTGTCCTGGTGGTTGATGAGCTGGAGCATATCTGGGGAGTGGGGAGAAGAGGGGTGTGTGAGCCGGCAGGGGCGCGGGGATGCTCCGCACGGCGGCCGCTGAGCAGGGCTGTAACAGCGGGCATGGCCGCATGTCCTTTGTCCCCACGCTGTGGGAAACACCCCTGGGACATGAAGCCACCTGCACGAGCCCACGCGCCCGAACCCACAGCCTTTGCTCAGGCAACCGAGAGACGCCTGCTGCTTCGCGTGCACCCAAGAATCCTCGTGGCAACGAGGGAACCAGGGCTCCTGGCCTGCCCCACAACCAGCGCAGAGCGGAGCTGGGTTCAGATCCAGGAAAGAGCTTTTAAGGCCTCCCGACATCTGTCTTGCGCCTGGCACTGAACAATATAGGAAAAAAATAAAATCCTTGCCCAGACCAGGGAACTTTCTGGAGAGATGAGAATGTGCCGTATCTTGATGGGAGTGGCAGCAAATTGTCACGGCTGCCCTGTAGAATACACCTGCCCTGTGAGCCCTCACACACACACACACACATCACACAGAGGCATCTGCGTGGTGGACTCCACCTGCTTGCCCAGGAAGTGAGCCCTCCCAGGCCCCTCTCCACCCCCTCCCCACCCCCACCCCAGGACCTGGCTCTGGGAGGGTGCCCACCTGCCCAGCCTAGGGCAAAGGGAATCCAGAGGCCCAGGTATCAGGCTGCCCCAGCCCCACCTGGGGCCTCGGTTTCTCAGTCTGTGACATGGGGGTGGGCCCACAGAGCCAGCAGTTCCAGTCCCTGGAGGTGGGGTGGGGATTGGGGGATAGAGGTGACTGGCTGCTGCAGGGAGAGCCCTAGGCCGGATGGTCCGGGACAGAAGCCAGGCAGCCAGAGGGAGGAGGCAGCTAGAGGAAGTGGGAGACAGGACCGAGGAGTCCACACAGGCTCATGGGCCCTATCCCCACCCACTGGCCACTCCTGGCCCTTTCCGTCTGGGCATGAATTTGAGGGGTGAAGCTTGGAGATTGCTGAGGAATAGTGAGCACCCACCCACCCCAATTTATAGGCAGGGAAGAGAGAGGCAGGTGGGTTCCTTCTGCCCAGACCCAGCCATGTGGCCTGGGTCCCCATTTTCCAGGGACATTTAGGTCCTCAAAGAGCGATGGTGGGCAGGGCAGTCCCCCAAGAGGACCCCAGTTTGGGGGCTACAAAGGGCCAGCACTGAGCCCATTTTACAGAAGGAATTAGGGAACAAATGGAGGCCAGGGCTATGTCAGCAGGTGGGTCCCAGCCAGCCCCATTGGTGGGGCCAGGCTGGGCCCCCAATCCCACTGAGGCAAGGCCCATTCTACAGATGAGGAAACTGAGCTAGAGAGGCAGGGGGCTTCCTGGGTTATAGAGTCAGATAAAACCGAGCCCAGACTCTACCTGACCCCAATGTCCCAACCACAGGAAAATACCCTAGGCTCCCTGGGAGAATTGGCTTACCTCATCCTGGAGACAGAAGAGGAAACTGAGGCCCAGAGAGGGCCACAAGGAACCCAAGAACACACAGTGGGATTCAAACCCAGGTCTACGCAATGCCAAATCTTTTTTGATCTCTATACCTCCTCTCTCTCCTCCACAAGAAGCTAGGAGCATAGCTGCTGTCACCCACCCATTCCCCAGAGGAAGGGACCAAGGATTGGGCCCGAGCCAGCCACTGCTGGTCACGTATCAGCCAGTGTGTTTCTGAGTGTCCCGGGCATCAACCCAGGTACTGTGTGCAGCCAAGTGATCTCGGGACCCAAGCCGAGCTCTTCAGGGCATCAGTTTCCCCATGTGAAATGGAGGGCCGTTGTTCTGGCTCTTTCCTCCGTGTACAGAGGCCACCCTCCCACCCTTCCCTCACCTGGCCCTCCCCCAGCTGGCAGCAGCCGCCTGGCTGGCTCAGCCCCGGGGCCTGGGGCAAGCACCCACTAGGGTAAAGTGCTCTGCAGGACCCAAGAGTACAACCCTGCTCGGGGTGGGGGGGGCCCAGGCCAAGGGCCTCCTCTCACTGGGCCTCAGTTTCCCCATCTGTAAAACCGAAATGGTTGAGCCCTTTTTGGCAGGGCTGCCAGGAGGCTCTGCCTGCCAGGCGGCTGGCAGAGTGGGTCCACTCCTTTCCCACGCGCATCCGGGCAGGTTAGTTCATTGCAATCACCCATATCCACGGGAACCCCTGGCATAAATGGGGAAACCGAGGCCCTGAAAGAAAAACTGAGTCCAGGACTGGGATCCAGGACAATCCAGGGGTTCTCACTGCCCACCTGGAGACCGGGGTGCCCCCAAAAGCAGGGCCACGTAACAGATCCGACCCCCAGACAGACCAAAGGGCCCCAGGCTCCCCCGGCCTCTGCTTTCTCCCCAGCCCGCAAGGGGAAGCAGAGGAGCAGGGCAATGCCACCCCTTCTCCCCAAAGCCTGCCAGGACGCCGGTGCCGCCGTCGGGTCTCTAGCAAACACTTCTCACGGGGTCAAGGTTGGGGGAGGCGCAAAAGAGATTGGGGCTTAGCCCGCAGACCTCAGTCCCCAGAAGGCGGGGAAGTGGCACGACTCGCCCTCCAACCAGGGGCTCTCTCCTACCACGAGGTCAGCAGCGCCTCCCGGCCCGCACCCCGCCGCGGAGCCCCGGGAACGGTCATAACGGGGTGGCGGGGGTCCTCCAAAGAATACCTTCGAACGTGCAATCCATGGCGCCGCGACCCGCACCCGCCGCCCCTCGCGGCGCCCAGGCGGCTCGCCCTGCCCGGACCCCAGCGAGGTGCCGGCTGCACCTGCCCGGCACCGGGCGTTTAAAGCCAGTTGAGCGCGGCCACCTCCCCAAGCCCCGCCCCCGGCCCCGCCCCCCGGTGCGTCCCGGCCCCGCCCTCGCCCCGCCCCCCGGGGGCCGGCGGGCCGGGCATGGGGTGAGCGCGCGCGGCCAATCAGCGCCGCCCCGCCGCGGGCCCCGCCCCGCCCCCCCCACGGCGCCCGGGCTCGGGTTTCTGCCCGCGGCGCTGAATGGGGCCGGGGTTACTCGCGGTCGCCCGCCCTTAACCCGCTGGGCGCCGGATGGCGCGGGGGTTACCGGCGGTCATCACGTCCCCCGGCCCGCTCCGGCTCCCCGCTCGGGCTCCCCTCCGGTTCCTCGGGGCGGCGGGGGCAGCCAGGGGCGGGGAGGCCCCGGGGGCGGGGATGCTCCCAACGCTCTAAGTCCAGAGCTTGGTGACGCCGGCAGCGGGTCTTGATCACGCTAAGCCTCGGTTTACTCCTCTAGAGAATGGAACAGCGACATCTTGCTGGTCCCCAGTGGGAAGAAGAAAGAAGATAAAAGGAGATGCAGCGCTTAACGGAGGCCAAGGGTTGCCTGAGGGTGGCAGCAGTGGGACCCGGACCTGGGTGCGCTGATGGTCTGGGGAAAACAGGGGACACCTCTTGATAACAGGCCTCGGGAAACTGAGACCCCAAATGGGGGAGGGGTGCCCCTAGCCCAATTGCCATCCAGGGAATCCTCGAACTCAGGTCTCCTGACTCACAGCACAGATCTCCCTTGGGGGGATCAGTGAAATCTCACAGCCCTTCAACACTTACTCATCCAGTGTGGGGTCCTGGGAGGCCAAAAGAGACCCAGTCCCTGGGACAGAGCATGAGGGCACTGCTTAATGTGTCAGCCCTAAGGCAACAGGCTCTGGGGATCTTTTGAGGGGGTGCCTGTATAAAGTAAGAACGCCCCACACACACACACACACACAGGCCAGCAGCTCTCGTTGCAAGTTCAGATTTTGAAGCAAGTAAGTGGCTTCTGCAGTCAAGTAGGCCACCTGCAAGGCATGACTCAGCCTCAAATTGCAGTGCTGGCCTGTCCCTCTTCCCGGCTCCCAGTGGGTGGCAAGTTCCAGAAGATGGCGGAAATCCAGGGCAGGTGGGTACGGTGATTTAGCAGACAGCGTTGGGGGATGGGGCAGGGGGCGGGGGTCCCTTCTGCCCCCAATTTCTCTCCCTTTTCAGAAGTCTAAAGAAAACATAATCTTTCCTTTACACATCCAGTCCCCACCCCCACCCCCTTTCCCTTTGCTGGCTGTGTGACCCTGGATGGGTCCCTGCCCTTCTCTGAGCCTCCACCGCCAGGTGTCTAGGGGTGGGGGGTTATAGGACAGCAGGTGTACGTGATTGCCGACACCTGAGTTCCTTCCTGCGGCAACAGGAATGTTCTAGTAGTTGCAAGCCACATGGCAATTTGCCTGACACTCCAAATGCTCAAGTCCGAGCCCTTAACGGCTGACGGGGCTCGCTCGCTCTTTGGGGGGGGGTCAGCAGGGCCGGGGCTACCCGAGACGAGAGAGAGAGAGAAGTCAGGAGCCAAGGTAAGGCAGCACCTCTCTTGCCTCGCCTTCTCCCAGGCGTCAGGGCAAGTGGCCTGCAAAGCCTCTTCCGTGTCCCTCTTGGGCCATCCCCCCCACCTGGGGGTGCTTGTGGCCCCTGCCCGCACTCTGAAGTTCAGAACAAGAGGGGGGGCCCCACGGCATCCCCACCCCAAACCTCCCGCTTCCCTCACCCCCTCCCCCAGCCCGGAGCCCCCATCTCCCTCTCTCTCCTCCTCTCCTCTGTCCCCTGATTCTATCAGGATCTGCAGGAAACTTGAACTCCTCCCTGGCTCCACCTTCGAAACCCCCCCTGAAGGCAGGTACAGGGTGGTGGCCTTTAGTTTCTCTGGCCTATTTATTCCGTGGGGCCGCTAGGGAATCCAGGGAGGGCCTCGTGCCCCAAATCTGCAGGGACCTGGCCTTGTGCATCACAGAAGGTCTGAAGCCCGCCAGTCACAGGTCCTGAGGCTGACCCCTGCAAGGCCTTGAACCCCAAACTGCTTGCTTGCCACCTGCCCCTGGAGCCCAAGCTGCCTGACGATCTCTCCTGTTTAACGACATCTGCCGTTGCCTAGCATCTACAGCGCGCCCGGCCTGGGGGGTACAGCTGAGTGGCGCGGAGGCCACCAACACGCGTGACACGGAGAAACGTGGTCGCAGATCAGGCTGGTGCCAGGAAGAAACAAAGGCAGGACAGAGGCTGAATGAAAGGAAGGACTGGGCCAGGGAACGGGAAGAACGTCAGACTGACCGAAGGGCAGGTGCAAAGGCCCCGGGGTGGCACCAGGCTGGAGGACCCGGGGGTGGCTGGGGCCCAGGAGCTGGGGTTCCGACCAAGGACACTTGTTCGCCAGGCAGTGGGAGTGGAAGGGATTTGCAAACGGTTCCGCGCAACACGAGGGAAGCCCCCCGCCACACATGCGGGAGCTCAGTGTCTCTGGAGGCCCAATGAGGATGTGGCATGCCCCGGGGAGTGGGGCTGCAGGCAGGTGCTGTCCCCCCGGCCCTGCCCCGAGGCCTCAGGCTGCAGGTTGTGTGGCCTCGGCTGGCCACGCGTGCCCGACAGGGGCACGGGGCTGCCCTGTGACTCCTGGTCGGCCCGGGGCGCGAGCGCGCCGGCTCTTCCCCAAATGGGCCGCAGTGCCCAGGGCATGGGGCCTCCCGGCGGCTAAGGAAACCAGCCCAGCGCACACCAAGGCCCCACGGCTGCTGCCAGCCGGAGAGCCTGGGACGCGGGCACAGGCCTGCTGGCCGCGGACCCCCACCCCGCCACCCGCCCTGCCCAGTGGAGGGGAGAGGACGGAGGCCTCCTCGCCAGCCCCTGCAGGCCCTTCCCACCTGCCCCGCCGAATCAGAGGCCAGGCACTTTCTGAGAGCCCCTCCGCCCCACGAGGGCAGCGCCAAGGCCCGAACCAGCTCAGGGGCCCTCGCCTCACCCCACCCAGGCCCAGGGCTCAAGTGGACCCCCCCCCCCAGGCCCAGCTGCCCTCCCCTCCCCTCCCCCCTGCCGGCCTCTAGCCATCCGAGTCCCACTGCAGAGCTAGAAGCCACACCTGGAACCAGCCCCTGGGGTGCTCCTCCTGTCCCATCAGGACCCACCAAAGCCAAGCGCCAGGCCCTCCCCTCCCCGCCAAGGCCATCCCTGCGGAGCTTCAGGGGTTGTGGGTCTGCCACACTGTCTGGTCCCCGTGAGTGCCTGGGGTCAAAGGGCACATCCGACAGGGCCGTGGCCGCTGGGAGACACTTCCTCCCACCAGGCCAACTTCCGTGGCCTGGAGCAGGGCAAAGTCTACACCCAGGGCTTTTGACCCATGTGGCCCCTGCCCGGACCTGACCACCTGACCGGGGCACACGGGATGTCCGTCTCCCACACGGTGGCCACGCCCACCGCCAGCCTCCCTGGAGCCGGCTCCCAGCCCCCTTCTCTCCCACCTCCCGCCCCCTCACCCCCGCCCCCTCAGAGGCACTGGGGCAGGAACTGGAGCCATTCGGAGGCGGATCTGATGGCTTCCGCCTCCTGCTTTTGTGACAAGGCCCCCCAGAGGCTCAGAGAGGGTGGTGTACTTTCCCTAAGGGCAACAGCAGTTCCTGTTGGACACCCTTGGGGGGCTGGATGGACCAGATACCAAGAGGCAGAGCGAGGTCTTGAGGACTGGGCTCTCCCAGACGGAACCCCTGCAGGGCTCTGGCTCTGGGCGTGAGGGAGAAGGGGTCCCAGAGCAGGGCAGGGGTATGTCTAGGGCATGGGGAGTGCATGGGGCAGGGGTCTTGGTTCTGGATGGATCGAAAACGTCACGGGGGGTGGGGAGGGGGGAGGCCAGGTTTGTCCAAACCTTGCAGATCATGCTGAGCCCAGGGAACTTTTTATCTCAGGGCACTGGGGAGCCACAGATGGTTTGGGAACTGGGCAGTCGGGTGCCTGGAGCTGTGAGCGGGGTGATGATTAGTCCAGAGCTGGGTCTTCTAAGGGGTGCCCACACTTGGTGGGACGAGGCAGATACCAGCGGGGTACAGGGGTCTCCCGAGGCGTTCTCTCCTTCAGGGCAGGCAGGGACCCAGGAAAGAGCCGGCACACGGCCTGGAGCTTAGGAGGCGAGGCTGGCCGTCCCCGGGGATGGGTCACACCCCTTGGGAGGGGCCACTAAGAAAGCACCTCTGCAGGGGAGATGGGGTTGGGGGGGGAGAAGGCGGGCAGACCAGGAGGGCATCATGGAAAACACTCGACGGGGGCTTCGCAGACCCCTGGGGGCGCTGATGGAGCAGAGCCAGGGGTTCCAGGCAGGGCGAAGACTGGCAGGGGCGTCACCCAAGCCCTTGGGGGTCTCCAGCACCCCCGCACGCCCCCTCAGCCGGGCCCAGCCCCCCACGGGGGAGGCCGGGCGCCTTTCCCGGCTACTGGCCCAAACTCTGTCTCCTGCGGCTTCTGTTGAGCTGGTCCCCGCAAGCGAAAGCTGATAAGGGGCCCGGCCGTTGGCCAGCGCTGCCAGGGGCTTCCGAGTGACCGCAGCGGGCACGCCCCACTGCCGCAAGGGACCCCCGAGGCAGAGAGAGGCGGGGGGAGGGGAGGCCGAGGGGTCATCCCGGGCCCTGGCATGGGGGTGGCACCCGAACCCCCGCGCTGTAGCAGCCGCAGGAACCAGGGCCGGTGGCGGCAGCCCCACCCCCGGCGTCCGCTCACATGACGCCGGGTTTGGCCGAGGCCGGGCTGGGTGGGGCTCCCTGGTACCAGGCCCTGGTCTCATGACTCCAACCCCGGCTTGGGCCAGGAGGGGAGGCGGCCATGTGGCCCCTGACAGGGTGACCAGCTCCCAGGAGAGCCCTGCTGGAGCCGCCACTCCCGCCCCCGCCCCTGTCCAGTCTCAGAAGCCGCAAGAGCCCGGCAGTGGAACTCCCTGGACTGGTTCAGATGCTGGTTCTGCCCCGCTCCAGGCTCTGTGTGACCTGGGCAAGTCACTTGACCTCTCTGTGCCTCCAGGCTTTCCGAGGTAACAGGAAGACCCCAGGTCTGCCCGCCGGGGATGGGGGGATGGGCGAGATTCCACGAGATGGGCCACACAGTGACTGGCATACAGTAGGGACTCAGTAATGTTCCCAATTCCCGTTTGAGCCTCCACCCCCGCCGCCAGAGGGACCCTCCAAAGCACCGCCCAAGATGTCGCTCCCCAAGTCCAATCCCTCCCGCGCCAGCCCCCCACTGCCTCCAACCAGCAGGCCTCCGCCTCCGGGCCAAACGAATGAGGAAAGACCCCCAAACATCTGAAGCAGGTGAACCTGACGGCATGGAAGTAACACCTCGATAAAGCTGTTTTTCAAAAAAAGTAGATGGCGTGTGCGGCCGTGCCAAAAATGTGTACGCACGCGTGCAGGCACGAGCCCACGGACACGCACGCGCACACGGAGGGAAAAAACCCCAGGTAGGTCATGGGGCTTATCTCTGGATGGTGGGTCAAGGCCCACTGCATTTTCTTCTTTTTTTCTCACCTGCACTCTCAAGCTTTTCTATAAGGAAAAGAGAGTAATTGTGGCATTGGGAAAGGGGTGCAGCGTTTCCATAGAAACAGAAAAATCCTCCAATGCCAAGGGCACACCGCAGCACGCCCCCAGCCCCCGTGAGAAGCGGCTGCCCGGTGCTGGGGAGGGGGGCCGGGTTCACCCCGACTTCTCAGGAACCTGAGCCTTCGAGACAGGGGCCACCTGAGGCGCCCAGCTGCCCCTGATGAGATACTTGGAGGCAGCCCTGGATGTCGTAGCCCTAAAACCTCATCTCCGTGTGGGCTGTCCTGTCTTCCCCGGGAAGACGGCGCTCACGGCCTCACTCTTCCAGAGCGGGCAAGCGAGGTCGGCATGGCGAGCGAGCAGGAGCCAGAGCCCACATCTGTGTCACTGCGTCATGCTACCCCTGAGGCCCTGCCCACGGCCACAATCCTCGCGGACCTGGGAGTTAAGGCAGGCCCAGACCCCCTCTCCCCAGGACCTGGGGTTCCAGGGTTCGTGGCTTCAGAGAGCAGCAGCCCCTCGCTGCCTGGGCTCGCAGCGAGCCTTGGAAAAGCGCCCCCAGGCCCCGGCCCTCGGGCCCCAGGGGCAGGCTGGTAAAGCTCCTGGGCTGGCAGCCCGCTGGGCTAATCTGCAAGGCTGCAGCAGCGCAGGCGTAGGTGGCTCTGATGCTTCTGTTGACCAACCCCCGGGTGGCCACAGGCTCCACTGGACATGTCCACCCAGGATGTGGCAGGTTCTAGTCTTGGCAGCAATGCCCCCGTGCCCTTGGCCTCGGTTTCCCCACCCAAGTTCAACTGGGCCGCTGTTGCTGAAACTCGTGTCTAGCAACTGTGTTGGGCAACTTGCTGGGTTTCTCCTGTTTACACAGTGGAAGCAACGGCTTCCTAACTGGTGTACCTGCCACCCCTGCTGGCCCCAAAACGGGTCTGTGTGCCTATCAGAGTGCTGAACCCCAAGTCCTAGCCCCGGCCCAGGTGGGCCCCCTTCCATCCATCTGCTCACTCTCCCCTTCCTTGCCTTCCTCTTCCAGCCTCTCCAAGAGGCCCTGCCGCGGCCCTGCCCCAGGGCCTTTGCCCTGCCCCAGGGCCTTTGCCCTCGCCGTTCCCGCGGACTGGAAAACACTTTTTCCAGATGGCCCGTCGCTGACCCTCTGGTCAAAAGTCTCCCCAAGGACGGCTCCACCCCAAGCAGCCCCCTCCCCCCTCCGTGCCACGCCCCGGGGCAGCTAGCTATCCTGCCGGCTGGCTGGGTATTTTGTGCTCGGGAGAGGAAGGGGAGCCCGGTCTGCCTGCGAACCCCGGTGCCGAGGTCGGGTTCTGGGGTCGGGTGGATGTTCTGTTGTCGAAACGAGGCCCGTCGAGCACCCGGAGACGCACACCCGACGGGGAAAGGGGCGGGAAGCCGCGCCGCGCGCCTGCGCAGTTGCGCCCGCGCCGAGTTGAACTCTCGGGCCGGAGGGAATGACCGCGAGTAACCCCGCGTGACGTCACGGCGGGGGCGAGGGCGCGGCCTCCGCGGCTCCCGGGTCCCGAGCTCCCGCGGCCGCCCCGGGCGGGAGACGCGCCCTCCCGCGCCCCCCTGCCCTCCCCTGCGCCCCCGGCCCCTGCGCACCTTCGATGTCGGTCAGCAGCGCCGCGTCCAGCTCGCACGGCTCGGCCAGCGCCTGCTCCAGGGCCGCCTCGCCGAAGGGCGGCTCGTCCATCGCGCCGCCGCCTCCGGGCGGCCCACCGGGCCCGCGCCGCGCCCCCGGCCCGGGCCCTGCCGCCGCTCCTCGCGTCCGCGCCCCGCGCGCGCCTCGACGGCAGACCCGGCGCCGGCGAAAAGTTGCTGGGAAACTGGGTTCCCCGGCGCCGCGGCTCCCTGGGGCGGGGAGCGGGGCGGGCCTTAGGCGCGGGGCCCCGCCCCCCCGGACGGACGGCCCCGCCCCGGGAGAGAGCAGGGTCCCCGAGCGCCCGGGCCAGCCCCGCCGGGCTCTGCGTGAGCGCGTCTACGCAGCCCCTGGCCGGGCAGCGGCCCCTCGCCGGGCTCGACTTCTCCAGCAGCCAGTAAGGGGGAGGGGGCTGAGTGGGAGCCCCAGGACTCAAGGTCTGGACTTGAGGGGAAGGTGACAGCTCTGCCCCAGACTCGCTGTGTGGCCAAGCGCCAATTCCTCCCCATTCCCTGCCTCAGTTTCCTCATCTGTAACAGGGCCCTTATGAGGCCACTCCACAGGCTGCCTGGGAAGGTAGAGACGAGGTGCAGGGGCCTCGGTTCGTGCGATCAGCCCCCCTCTGCAGAGGAGCCCCCCCTGCCCCGGCCTCAAAAGGGGGGGGTGGCCCAAGGGGGCCTGGAAAAGGCTGGGTACGCTGGCGGTCATAATCTGGGTTCCTCCCAGAACCGGCTGCGGGGGCAGGGGGGGAGCCACAGGGCCCGGCACCCAGAAGGGCACAGCCGCCCAGGCGATCGCGCACCTGCCCAAGTTCACAGCTCTTCAGAGTCAGCAGCCGGCATGGGGCCTTGGGCCGTCAGGCTCCAAACCTGGTGTTTGTTCCGGGGAGCAGCTAGGATGGGGTTCACGAGGTAGAGGCCGACGGTGCTTCAGACCTGAGCCCGTTGCCCTGGACCACGACAGGCTGGGGGAGTGGAGGGAGGTGGAGGGAGGGACTATGATAGACTGGGCCCAGTGGCTTGGGGACAGAGCCAGGTGGGACAGGTAGAGTCCCGAGGAGGTGGCCTGAAGACAGCTACAAATAACATAGGGTATCCGAAAGTGGCGAGGGAGTGAGCTCCCTGTCCCCAGAGGTATGCAAGCCAAGAAAGGTGCTCTCGGAGGGAGGCATCCAAGGAGGACAGACTCCAAGGCCTCGCTAGCCCCAGCCTCTTGAGTCACGCCCTCTGCAGACAGAGCCTGTCTGGCCACGCCCTCCGAGGAAGTGAAAGTAGTCGGCGCAGTTAGTGTCCCACTTTGGCAAGGGGAGGGGGCGCCGTGCCCCGAGGCCCAAATCCCTGCGTCTCAGCAGCCGGGACTGGCAGCTCTCTGTTCCGCTCCCAGGAGCTTCCACGGAAAATGAGTCAGAACAGGGATAGCCGGGGACCAGGGGGTCTCTGTGCCACGTCTGCCCCCCAGGGGCCCAGCTCAGGGGACCACCCAGGAGACCTCACCTCTGCGGGTGAGCCCCTGCCTCCTCCCCGCTGCCCCCCAGGGAGCTAGGTACCAGGACTCTATCAAACAGCCCTTGGAGGAGGTCCACTCCCCAGAGCCAGGCAGCCGGGCTGGTTGTCCGCCGCTGGCTGAGGGGCCTTGGACCACCGACCTCGTCTTTCTGAGGCTTGGGTGCTGATCTGTGAAATGGGAATAACCCTTCCAGGAGACAGGTAGGACGTGGCAGTGGTCAGCCCAGACTTGTCTCCCCGTTCTTTAAATAACTTTCTCCCATATGTAAAGAGTGTGGTGCAATAAATATGCACTCCATGACGGCAGGAGCGAGGGGAGAGGGGAAGGAGGCCAGGCAAGGCCAGCAGGGGCCCCACAGCCCAGACCAGAAACACCAGCTGAAGGTGAAGCCTGCTGAGGCCCCGTGAGGGGCACAGGAGGCGAGGCAGGGCTCTAAGTTTTGCCACCAAAGAAGCAAAACTTGGGCTCCACACCTCAAGGCCTGGGTGGGAAAAGCCAGGCAGGGGGCTAGGTCCCTCGGAGGAGCCTGCTGGTCTTGGCCACTCCTGCATCTCGGGATCTTGGAGGGGAGGTCCCAGCGCCCACAAGGGCTTGTCCTCTTCCCCGCCAGCCTCGGGCGGGTGAAGGGCGCCCCGTGCCAAATGCCTTCCCTGTATCTGCCCGTTGTGTCCTCCCAACAGCCCCAAGAGGACGGGGCTGCGGGCATCCCCATTGCACAGACGAAGAAACTGAGGCACGGAGCGCAGAGGCGGCTCTGCCCTGACGGACAGAGGACCCGCCAAGTCGGGGCGCGGAGCCAGAGGAGCCCCGCCCCGCGGCCGCGGTGCAGCCAATGGGCGCCGGGCGCGGAGTGGGGTGAGGCGGCGTCACCGCGCGGCTCCCGGGAGCCGGCCGGGGTCACGTGCGCCCTCGGCCCGGGGGCGGCGGGGGCGGCGGAGGGGCGGGGCTGCTGCCGCGGCGGCGCCTCGGGGCGTGACACCTGGCCGCGGGTGCCTCCAGGTGCGCGTCCCGGGCCCCCCCCCCCCCCCCCCCCCCCGGCTCTCCGCCCGGCGGCCCCAGGTGTGCGGACCCCGACGGCGCGCCCCGGCTGCAGGCCTGGCCCCCGTCTCCCTGCCAGGCCCTGCTCGACCTCGGCCCGGCAGATGTGCCGTCGGGGTTCGCGCCCCCCGCGGCTCCGTCCCCGCGGGCAGGGCCTGGGCGCCCTCGGCGCCTTGAGCCCAGCGAGGGTGGAGGGCAGGCGCCGCGTGGCCTGGGCTGCTGCCCGCGGCGGGAAGCGGCTGAGCCCCTCCCCGCTCCTGGGGCCCCCTGCCCCTCTCTGCCTTCCTCATTTCTACACTGGGTGGGAGACCGGGCTTCTTCTCCCTCCCCCTCAGATTCACACTTGGGGGAGAGGTCGTGTGGATGGAGGGCGAGTCAGAACCCAGTGAGTGCTGGTGGCAGGGAGAGTGAGAGGGACCCCCCACCCAGGCATCGTCTGACACCCACAGACCAAACCCAGCCGGAGATGGGTTCTGATTCTGAATTGTCAAAACTTGAATCTCATCTGAAGGCTGGATTGCTGGCTTTTCTTGGGGGGGGGGGGGGGAGGAAGTGGGGGGACCATTGGGCAGCCCTGGGCTGGACAGCTGGCTGTCCCTTAAGCCAAGGCTGTGGGCTCCTGCACAGCCCCCACCCCTCCAGGGCATCACACCCAGCCTGCTTCACCCGTTCATGTCGTGGCATCAGTTTGCCACTACCACCCCATTTTACAGATTAGGGGAGTCAGGGCCTGAGCGGGCAGGGCCTTGCTCAGGGACCGGTGGTGAAGCCTGAGACCCGGGTAGGATGTTCAGGGCACGTATGGGGGGGCGGGGGGAGATGGCACCAGACTGAGGAATTCACTCACTTTCCAGAAACATCCGCTGACTCTAGTGCTGAGAGCTCAGACTCGCTGAGGACCTGGGTTCCAAGTCCTGGCCAGAGTCCTCTGGGGCGGCCCTGCAAGCTCCAGCGAGGGCACGTCTGAGATAAGCTCCTGGGGTTTCTGGGTGACGTGTGTCCATCCACGGCCTCTGTTCTGACGAAAAGAGACTCTTTACTTGGACACGGGAAGGGTTGGGAAAGACGCCCTCATTCATTTGCTTTCACGGGGGCCTGAGCCGGCCAGGGACCCACAGACCCTGGCAGGACCCCCAGTGCTTGCAAAGGGCTCCTCAGTTCTCTGGATGGAAAGCAGCCTCTCGCCGGGACCCACTGCCAGGAGCTGCCCGGCATCCACCCTCTCTCCATCGGCGCCTCGGGACCCATCTGGGGCCCTCCCCAGCCCCAGTGGCCACCTATCGTCTGTGCCTGCGCAGAGTTCATCGTCCCCGCTCTGTTCACAGCCTGGTCCCTGGGGTGGGCTCTGGGACTTCGGAGGGAACTCCTGGGACAGACTAACGGCCTGGAGCTGCGGGCAGCCTTCCGTCAAAGTCAACCGCCAACCCACGGCGGCGCCCCTTAGTGGGTGTTTTCATCTGTTTGCTTGCTGTTTTGTTTTTAGGAGGAACCAGGGATCAAACCGAGGACCTTCCGTGTGAGAGGCAGGCACTCAACTGCTCGAGCCACATCTGCTCCCCCCAGCTGTTTTGAGGAACAACTGTCAGTGTATGGGGAGGGCACTGTACTGTTGGCAAGTGCCCGCCAGGGTCTTGAGTTTCCTCCCAGGAGCTGAGTTACCTGCGCTGTCCCCGGGGCCTGGCTGCAGCCTGAGTACCGGGCCAGGGTGGGCAGCTCCAGTGCCCGCTGAGACGGTGCTTGCCTGGCCAGTTCTGGAAAGCCCCTCCCTCCCAGCACCCACCGGCCACCCAGCAGGCTCTAGAAGCACTGGAGGACCAGGTGCCTGGTGAGTCCACAGCGGCGTCCCCGGGCCCTCCTGGCGTCCCACAGGGCACGGCGCTGCTCGGCTCGGCCCTCTTTTGGGACTCAGGTGCCTGGCGTAAGGTGGGGCCCAGAAGGGGGGCTGGGGAGTGTGAGGGCGGCTGAAGCACACCCTTCCTCACCCTCACCCGCGACCTCTCTGACTAGCCGGAACCAGGCAGGGCCTCCAGAGCGCCCAGGGAGGCAAGCGGCCGGAGGGAGCTAGGAGCCCCCGCCTGGGCTGGCCAGGGTCCCCATCACGGGCAGAAGCCTCGCCCGAAGCGCCCTCCGGAAGGCTGCTGTGCTACCCATGCTGGCCCCAGCCCTCCGCCCCAGGGCCTGGGCTTGAGCTTGGCTCTGCTGCTGGTCCCTGAGCAGCTCGGGCAAGCTTTCTGTCTGAGCAGCACGGGGTTGGCACGTGCCTGCGCTTACCCGGCTTGCCTAGGGAAGGCCGAGCCACCCCTTTAGGTCCAGCCTGAACCCTGGGAGGGGAGGGGAACGGAAAACTCCTAGCCTCCCACCCGCTCCTGGACAGCCCTCCAGCACCCTCCGGCCTCCGAGAGCTGAGAGGCGCAGGACGAGCTGAGGGCAGGGGAAGGCCTCTGAGGGGACAGGGAGGGGGGGTGATGCTGAGGGGCACGGGGTTTCTTCCTGGGGTGAAGAAAATGGTCTCAGAGTCTCTGTGGTAATGGGTGCACGGCTGTGAACACACTAACACCCACTCATGGTGCCACTTAAATGGGGAAGTGTATGGCATGTGAATAAGCTCTCGGTGAAGCTGCCACCAAAAAGGCCGTGGAGGCGCCCCCCTGGCTTGAGGGCCCAGCACAACCGCTGCAGGGGCGTCTGAGGCCCCGCAGTGTGGCGAGCCTGGCTGAGGAGCGGCTCAAGCGTTTTGGGGGCTGCGGCCTGAGGGTGGCTGACACTCCCCCCCAGCCCCCCCACGCATGCACACGGCCCAGAGCCTGGGGTGAGACCACTCCGACCAACGCCCCCAGACCGAGACGGGGTCCCCGCTGGCTCGATGGCCAGGCGGGCGTCGGCGTCACAGCAGACTTGACAGCTCACACGGCGGCTTGTCTGATTTATTGACTGTGGAGGATTTTACATGCAAGGCCCCGGAGGAGAGATGGCATCTGGAGGGAGGGCAGCGGGTGGGTGGGTGCCCTGGTGTCACTGCGCCTCACGGGCACTGACGGCCCCCAGAGCCAGCTCTGCCCCAGGCACACACGACAGCGACACGAGACCCGGCTCCTGGGCGACTGGACAGCCAGCCTGACTCGGCCCTCTGGGATACAATCCTGAGAACCCTCACAAATCAAGTGCAGACTTTCGGGAATAAACATCCGCCGTCTCCAGGAAAGCCTGACTTTGCACGCGTGAGAAGCAGTGGTTCCGCGGAGTCGCGGAGAGGCTGCGGAGGTGGCGGCTGTTCCCGAGGGCTGGTGCGGGGACGCCTGGCACGGCCCCCCAGGCCAGGAGGGGCCAGAGTGGGCCCTGGCACCAGGCACGCCTGGCAGGACCTCGCGGGGGGCGTCTTCCGGGTGGAAACATCTTTGTCGGCGGGGGGATAGCCTGGGACACGGCGGCAGCAGCGGGCCGGGCGGGGCCGAGGGGCGGCCCTCCTCGCAGCGCTCGTAGGAAACCCAGGGCCGTGGCCCCCGGGGCAGGTGCTGAGGGCACGGGGAGCGGGCTGGGGAGGAGCGGGGGCGGCAGGGCCTGCTCTGGGGATGCCAGCGCGCACTGCCCCCGGGTCCTCAGGGCCCCTGCCGCCACCCGGTGAGGGGCTGCGGGGCAAGGCTTGGGGAGGAACGGCGTGACCCACGCCCCAGCACCCGCTCTGGGGGCAGGGAGGGCAGCGGGCCAAGATGAGCCAGGAGATAGGGCTGGGCCCCTGCCCAGGCTGCACGGCCACCGCAGGGAGCCAGGGAGCGATACCCCGGGGCGGACAGGCAGACAGGACGAGCGCACGGTCGCTGTGCCCCGGGGCAGGCCAGCGACCAGCCCTTTGGGCTCTGAAATCCCGTGTCCTGCTCGTGCTGCTCAGCGACGGCCCCTCTCTCGTGGGGCCGAGGGGTGCCAGCTCAGACTTCACGGCCCGCCACGCGCCGCTGCCCACCGGCCAGAGGGGTGGGCAGCAGGAGCCGGTGAGTTTTCACATCTCAGCACACAATGAACACAGAAAAGGTTAAACACATCCCCGCGAAAATATTTTGACAAAATAAATAGTTCAACCTATCATCAGGTATAATTAATGCTTACGCGGAATCTCAGCAATAATTTAGTGTAATTAAGTACATACTGTATCTGTGGGGAGGCTGGTGGCGTCGGGGTCTGGCTGTCCCTGGGGCTCTGCCCCGCTGAACCTCAGGCCGAGAGGGCAGGAGACCCTGGGCAGGGCCCAGCCAGCCTCCCCGGGGGCGCCTCCGGTACGCGCTCCCTGTGTGGCCTCCAGCCAGCGCCCCTCAGCCTGGGGAAGCTGGGCGACCCCGGACACGAAGGGCGAGTGGGAGGCACGTGGGCACAGGGCCTCTGGGCCAGGAGGGCAGGTGGCACCTCTCGGGCCCCCTCCCCGGCGGCCCCCGGGCAGCCAGGCCCCTCCGCACAGTTTGGGGCTCTGTGAGACAGGCGCCCATCCGGCCTTCACCACTGCCAGGAGCCTCCCCTCCCTCCTCTTCCTCTCCAGCCTTCGGCCTCCCGGTGGTGAGGGCCCCCACACAGCAGAGGGCTGGCTCTCCCCTCGGGTCCCTGCAGGCCTTGCTGCCCATTGTCCGCAGAGCCAGCTCTTGCGCCTGTGAGAGGCTGGCCCGTGGCGGCAGGGTGGGGAGACCGGCGGGGGCCAGGGAGGGCCTGGCTCTCCACCCCGTGCTGCCTGGCAGGCTGGTAAAGGCGGGTGCCTGGGCCTCAGAGAAAACCCCTCAGGCATCTCCAAAGAGCCGGGGCCGCACCCCAGGCCACCCCAACCACCTTCTCTACAGCTGGTGTCCAGCCTGTGGACTTGGGGGCGCTGACCTTGAAAAACATGGAGCTGAGGCTGGGGCTGCCCACAGGCCAGGGGGAGAGGACGTGCGGGAGCAGGACATCCAGCTGGCCGGGTGGACAGACCCGCGGGGCGCCCCCAGCCCCTCCGGACGAGGCTCCCGCTCACGGGGACTTCCCTAGGGCTCCTGCCACTGGCCCCTCTGCCCGCAGCCCAGCCTCTTGTCCCCGCTCGCCTGGGGCTCAGGTGGTGGCAGCAGCTCCCAGGCCCCCTCCAGGTGGAAGGGCTGACCACTGCTGGGGGTCGGGAGCACGGGGCAGCCCGGGCGAGGCCTGGGCCCTGACAGTGGGCAGTGCGTGCGAGAGGAGAAGGGCAGACTCTTAACCGGCAGGCCCCGAGGCCTGCAGCACTGGGCCGCACCCACAGCCAGGGGTACGCCGAGGGCAGTGGAGGGAGCTCCCAGGCTGGTCTGCCGTCCCAGTCAGCCACGGCCGGCGGTGGGAGCGGCAGGGCCACGCGGACAGCCTGTGTTGGAGGGCAGGGGCCTGAGCGTTGCCCGGGTGCCTCTGCGGGGTGCCAGCTGTCTGCTGCAGGGCCCTGGAGGTAGAGGGGCAGGGGCTACCACAGCCCAAGCCAAGGCCTTGAGTACGCAATGTCCAAAAGCCCCAGAGCTCTGCCGAGCCAACCAGAGCAGGCCTCCCTGCAGACCACTCCTCAGCAGGGCCGGGTGGGGTGACGCGGACTCGTGGGGCGCCATCTCTGCAGAGCTAGCCAACAGGCCGCGTGGCCGCCGTCTGGCGACTGGGTGCTGCCTCCCACCACTCTGGGCTCTCTCTCCCCACGCCGGGAGCCTGGGTCCCCCCCGGCCCCCAGTCACAGACGTGGCTGCCAAACCAGCTGGAGTGTGGGGGCTGGGCTAGCAGCTGAGGGAGGGGGGAGGGTCAAGACAGTGGGAGACCCCCCCAAGGGGCCTTCTAAAGTGCTGGCACACCACGTGCCACCGGGCAGCATGCCTCAGAAGGGCGGCAGCACGGCTCCTTCTGGAACAGGAGGGCACAGGGAGTCAGGGGTGCCTGCGGAGGCCACCAAGCAGGGGCCCGGGCAGGGGCGCACACGGGGAGGGGTGGGGTTGTCGCGGGCCCCCTCTCTGACGGTGGCCTGCTGGGCGGGGAAGACAGTCCAAGGTGCCCGTGCCAGGGACGGTCCCAAGGGACTGCCCTGCCTGGAGCTGGGCTGCGCGGCCAGTGCTTCCTGGGAGGAAACGAGGGCACAAGGGGCAGGGGCTCCGGCTGGAGTGATGTCGTCCCACCACCCGGGGAAGAGGGCGGTTAAATGGTCCTGATGTGTGGGGGGCCTAGGAGCAAACACAGTGGCGTTTCCATGGAGACACAGGTGCGCTGCCGGGGCAGGACCGCACGGGGCTGGGGCTGGGGAGGAGTGCCAGAGCCGGGGTTCCACGGGGACACCGGTGGCCTGGACATCTGGGGAGGCGAACCACAGGAACGGCTCACAGGGCGAAGAGGGCATCCTCCGACCGCTCCGGCTTCTTCCGGCCGGGGGGGTTCGAGGCAGGGGCCGGGGCCTCCGCTGGGGGCGAAGGGAGGTTGGGGACCATTTCAGCAGCTTTGGCTCTTTCTTCAAGGAATTTATCAAACTCTGCAATACAGAACCAAGGCAAGGGACAGAACTGGTAAGGAGGCTGGACACCCCCCTAGCCCCAGGTCCCCTGCCCGGCACCCCACTGTGCGGGCAATCCCTGTCGGCCAGGGAGGGAGGCAAGGTTGTTTCTGGGCCCTTGTGCAGCCTCCTTTGCCACCTCCGGAGCCAGTGGGGGCCGCCTGCGCCCTGGCAGGGGGAGGAAGGGCTGTGCAGGGTGCACAGCTGCTCCAGGGAGCTGTCCAGGGTGGGCTTAAGTCCCTGCCGCCACCCCTGCAGCCTCCCAGTGGCTTTAGGGGAGGTGCCCGCTGTGCCCAGCTGCAGGTCCTGCAGGGAGGAAAAGGCTCTGAGAGCCGCAGAGGGCCAAGCCCAGAGCGGTTATTGTTACTGCGTGCCCGTGGACTTGGGAGCTTCTTCCAGTCTCCGGCTAGGCCCTGGGGGCAGGGGCGGGGAGAGCTGGAGCAGGAGGTCCCAGAGGAACTAGGCAGAAACAGCCCCCCACCTTCCCCCCCCATGAAGAGCTGCTGAGGAAGGAGGTGGGGGGGGGAGAGGACTGGCCCCCCCCAGTCAAAGCCCCAAGGGCCTCTCCTCTCCTAGCACCTAACGCCCAGCACTGCCCTGTCAGGCCGGGCAGCCCCAAGGCCCTCTCCAGCCTGCCCAAACACACGCCCTGCGGAGAGGCTCTGCCAGTGGTCTGGTGCGGTGCGACAGCAGAGAGGGCAAGGACAGGGGAGCTGGATGGTGGGATTGGGTGGGATGAGGGCCCGGGGGTGGCAGGGGCATGAGGAGCATGGGAGGCACACCCGAGAGGGTTGGGGGTGCAGGGGGGAGAGAGAACAGGAGACCGATGGGATGCGGGTGGGGCGGTGACAAGCTGGTGCCCCCCCCCCCGCCTGGCCCTCCCTCCTTCCCGCTCCTCTGGAGCTGGGGCTGTGCCTTGGCCTCTGCAGCAGGACGCAATGTCTGAGGGGCACAGGCACGGGCACAGGGTCCTGCTGACCTGGGGTGGCAGCCCGCGCCCACCCTGCACTAGCTCTGTGACCTTTCCAGAGCCCTGTGCCCGTTCTGACCTCCATTTTGCAATAAGCAGGACGGGGAGGACGGCACCGCCCACTGCACAAGGCCTGGGCGGGCGGAAGCCACGAGGCGCTGGCCCCGGACCGGCATCTGCGGGCGCCGTGGCCACGCAGCTCTGGGGGCACATGAGGGCACGGCCATACCTTCGCTCGTGACGCCTTCTTCCAGGTCATCGCCCTTCTGGGGAGGAGTAGAGAGGGCAGCGTCAGGGAACCAGTGGCCGCACCAACCACCCCTCGTCCCCTGCCGCCACCCATCACGTGCCGCCGGCCGCAGCCCCGGCGGGGCCTCCTGTGCCCCCTTCCCTCCCCGCTCTCTGTGACAGCACAGGGCTGCTCTTCGTAGTGGAGAAACAGAGGCTTTAAAACACGGCCTAAAACCGAGAGGGCTCCAGGTCTCCATCTTCCGGAGGGGCTGGCGGCTGGGGCTGCGGGACACGGCGGGAGGGCCGGAGGGGCAGCCCCAAGAGCAGGAGCCCGCCGCCACCGCCACCCCCACCCAGTGTGCCCTTGCCTCGCCCCCGGGCTTGTGAGGGGTCACGGTCTACACCAGCACCCGGTGGGGCGCTGGCAGCCACGCCCCTCGGCCTCTGCCCAGGACTGCGGCCCCGCAGGAGCCGGGCAGGTGGCGCCCTGAACATGTAAGGTGGCCCAGAGCTCCGCAGGGGCCCCGGGGCAGCCCGCGGGCAGGGGGGCCCCGGGCAGGGTGGATGAGGAGGTGGACCGAGCCCCGGGCAGGCCTAGGTGACCGGGGCAGCCCTGCCTGCAGTGCAGCATTGCTCGCGAGTCCTGGCTTGGCCCTTCCTGCTTTGCCTGGGTGACGGCAGCTGTTCCTTTCCAGGGCTTCCCCTCGGGAAACAGTAATGGGGGGGGGGTGTTGGTGGATTTCCTTGCTCCCCTGGCACCTGGGCACTGCCTCATCTGGAATTCGCGTCTTTGGAGGCCGGGGCAGTGGCAAGCTTGCTGTCCTCGTGTGGGAGGGGCCGAGCCACCCACCCACAGGCAGGCGCCGCCCTGGGGTCCAGGGACCCAAGAGACTGTTCTGCAATGGGGAGAGTCCCCCCGAGGAGGCGGCAGCCAGGAGCAGGGGGCCAGGCTTCAACAGGTCCGGGAAGAAAGCACCTAGCCGGGGACCTTGGACCGCTTCCCTGCCAGAGGCCTCTTCCTGGGCGCAGGGCCAACGGCCCAAGTGGCCCTGCAGGGTGGCCCAGGGTGACATGCTCGTAAGGAAGACAGGTGGCCTCTCCCTGGGGTCTGCTGCCGTTGGCAGGTGCGCCCTTTCCTCACCCCCCACCTACTCTCTCGGAACAGAGACACTTGTCTTTGGGGGCAGGGATCCTTTGAAGTCAGAGACAGGGAAGACAGTGACTTCAGAACAAAGCACCTGACTCAGGTGCAAGCTGGGCAATAAAGGAGGAGCGGCCCTCCTCCCAGGCCGGCAAGTGGCAAGTCCCCGTGGCAGGGGCGAGCTGCCGGGAGCGAGCGCCACAGCAGCGGCCGCCTCCTCGCTGCAGGGTCTCCGGCAGGGCTCTCGTCCCTCTGGCCCCGCAGGGAAGGCGCGGGTGGAGGCGGCTCTGCCCAGGGCAGCGGCTCCGTCAGGTCGGGGCTGGCCCCCGCCCCCCGGGATCACGCTGGCCAGCGTGCTGGCAGCCAGGGAGGAAGTTCAGGCTGTCTGAACTGTGGCTGCCCAGACTTCCCTCCCCGCGCCCCACCCCGATGGGGAGGGGCCTCAGCCTCTCCACAGCCCGCACAAAGTAGAAAAGTCGAGTCTCACCAGGTCGGTCCTGAGCCACACCTCAATGTCGTCCATGACAGAGGGCTGCGCGACGGGGATCTATGGAGGCGGCAAGCGGCCGGCCAGGCACCCCACACACAGCCACAGCCAGGGGAGACAGGACACCAGGACGAGAGGAAAGCGTCAAAAGCAAACCCCAAATGAAACCAAAAAAATACAGAGCAAAACAACACAACCGGCACAGCACGGACAGGGCACACAGGGCAGCCACGTGTGAGATGGGGGTGAGGACAGAGATGGGATGGCAAATCATAAGAAGCAGGGCTTGGCGGGTATTGGCAGGGAGGGAAGGTGGCAGCACGCCTTCTTGAAATGGATAACTTTTTGACTCCGTGTGTCCACCCTCCCAGCCCAGAGCTGCAAAGTGCCTTCGGGTGTCGGGGAAGCCTGGTCTTGAGCATCGATGTGGAGTCGTGGGTTTTGGGAGCTGGAGGGGTATTTGCTGCCTGCTGCCAAGCCAGCCCCGCCCCGTGGCCCTGCTGCCAGGGAGGCCACGGTGCAGCCTGCCCAAGGGCTCCTGCAGGTGCTGGGGGTCGGGGGAGTGAGCGGCCTGGAGAGCCGCCCTGCTGTGTTTGCTCAGCTGGACGTACTTCAAACGCATCCAGGTGCGCTGCTGAGTGGGAGGCCGCGCTCCCGAGCCCTGGGTGTGGCCGGGTTGACAGAAGGCAGGCACGTTTTATTGCCAGCAGACACAGCAAAGCGGAGGCTTTGATGACAAAAGGGACTGCGGGGCTTTAGGCTGGGTCCTCTTTATGTCTCGTTGGGGGAAAATCATGAAGCAGCCCTAAATGCAACGTTTTCCTTTGGTCTCAGCCTCCTTCCGGGCGTTCAATGGCTGTCTGTGCTTCAGTAGTCAGAGAAAAGAGGTGCAGCCGAGGAACTGGGAACTGTGGCCGGGGAGCCAGTTGGCAGCCCAGCCCCGGAGCCAACCCAGGGGCCCGTCCTCAGTGCCTGAGCCGTCTCCGTCCCTGGCCGCCCATGCCGAGGTCTCCTGGGCAGGGACTGTGAAGAAAGCACTTGGCAGGAGATAACCTTTAAGTCTCCCCTCCCAGAAGGCACATTCATGAAATGCTGGCTCCCGGCCTGCAGAAATGAAGGGATTGCCCCTAACGGGGCGGCCACTTCACCTGGCCTCGGCAGGGGGGTTCTTTTCAGGGGCTCACTCGCAAGCCCACGGTTTCCGGGAGAACACCAGCACCCTGTCTGCAGCTGCCTTCACCCCAGTGTCATAATCTAGGGTAAGACCAGGGGTGACACACCGGTTGGAAGCCGGCTCAGTGTTTACAGACCTGAAAGGCCCCGCGACTGGCCAAGGGCCAAGAACAAGGCGCTCAAGCCGATGGCCGGCTGGACAGCCCGGCTCCGGGCACCTGTGAGGGAGTGTCCCACCTCCAGCCTTCACAGCTCCTCAGCCAGCTCACAGGCCCTCGCTCTGACTAACCCGAGCAGAAAACGGGCTCCGGGTCCTGACTACAGACCCCCGTGGGCGGCCCCCACGTAGTTCCCCAGAGGCGAAAGCCAGCCACTGAGTGCCATCAGGAGGAGCCTGTTGTGCCGTTTGATTTCTTTGACATGAATCTAGAAACTGTCAGAGTTCCTCTCACCCTGAAATGGATGCCAGGGACAAAGACTGTGTGATTTACTCGCTCAGCGGCAGGGATGCCTGATGGGATGTGCCAAACCCAGACAGGCACCTGCCTTGCCCATCAGAAAGGCCCGGACACCCAGGGTGCTGCCTGCTGGCCTGCTGTGGGCTGGCGGAGCTGCTGCCGTGCCACAGTCCCTAACAGTGGATGCCAATTTTCATTATCATAAGCTTCTAAATCAGAACGCCCAGCTGGCCTCTGAGAAGGCCACGCCAAGCTGCCAGAACTAAAGCTTGGACAGAGCCTGCACCTCCAAAGAGAACCCAATCAGCCACCCAGCAGAAGCCGCCTGAATGTGCGCTAGGGCCTCCTTCATCCTGCCTCACTTCAGCCCCACCCCGGAGACCGCCGCAGAGTGTGCAGAGCTTCTCAACATGCTGCGAGAGACTAAAAACAACAACAAAAAGAAGTCATCAAGGGCTCATGGGCCATAAACCTTCAGGGTTTTCTTAGAATTTTTTTTGTTACTGTTCAAAAATAAGTCCCTTGAGGCCTAAGATCATGCTCCAGTTTTCTTCTTTGAGGATTAATCTCGAGAGCCCGCATGCTCAGAAAATAAACACTGATGTTTGAGAAACAATTCACGCCCTCCAAAAAATTCTCCAAAAGCTGGGTCATGGGAACACTTTTCTTCCTTCTAGATTTTTCCAAATAAGCACGATTGTGGACTGACATCCTCCAGGCCAGGCCCGGGGACTCGGCAAAGCCAAGCCTGAGGAGCGAGGCTGGGGACGCACGCAGCAGGCGAGGGGCGGGGCTGGCTGGGTTCTGGGTCCTGGTGCTAACGGGGCCTCTCTCTGGACCCTGTTCCTTCCCCTGCTAGCTCCCCAAGCCTCGTCGTCCTCCAAGGCCTCTCAGAGACTCGGCTGCAGAGGCAGCAGGAGCCGTGAGCAGGCTCCCAGCTCCCGTGCCAGCCCCTGGGCGAGGTCTCTCAGCCTCGGTCTCCCCAGCTGGGAACTAAGGTGACTGCTTTGTGGCACCGAGCTTCCAAAGCTCGATGACTCTGGATCCCTCAACTCCTGGGCTGGCACTTCTGTTTCCTAATCCAGAAACCCGGGCTTGTGGGAAAGGCCTGGAGTGCCTGGGTGGGGGCAAGAGGCGCTTGGCCTCCGGGGCTAGGCTCACAGGCGGGGGTGGAGTTCCTGCGGCTGGAAACAATTGCTGAGCTCTCGAAACCTCCCAGCCTGGAAAATAAACGCCCTGAGTGTGCCGCCAGGGTAAAGCTCCCTTGACCGATGTGGGTGCTGTCGGTCCACAGACTAAGCACGCACACTGCTCTAACACGCCAGCGAGGAGACAGCGAGGGAGGGAGAGGAAGCTCTGCGCTCCAGGCTGACGGGGGCGCAGAGGGAGGCCACAGCCAGCCAGGAGGGCCCTGCGCCCAGGGCCAGGGACTCGCCTTTGCCCTGTGGCCGGGGCAAGTCACCAGGTCCCTCTAAAACAGGAGGCTAGGCCAGCCGATCGCCAGGATAGCCAGCCAGACGCGCTGTGGCTTCAGCATCTTCTTGGGCGACGGCGTAAGCCGAGGCTGGTCCCAGGTGGCTGAAGAGTGCGAGGTGGAGGAGGGAGGCGGAAAGGCAAGAGGAGAGTCGGAAGGAGAGCGAGGAAGCTTGGAAGGCAGCCCCTCCGTTAAAGGCCAGCTCCGGGAGGCCCAAAGGGCTCTGCTGGCTCCGCCCGGGCCAAGCTGGACAAGCAGCGGCAGGCCTGGGGGGAGGGGGCGCTGTGCATCAGCTGGCTCTCGCGGGTCTGCGGGCAGGGGAGCTCTGCCATAGGGTCAGGAGGGCCGAGACAAAGAGGGGCACCCACTGGCTCAGGCCCTGGGCTTTGTATCTGGGGGCACACCCAGTTACCCATCATCTGTCCTGAATGGTTGGGGCCTGAGGCCCCCCCTGCATCTAATTTGGGGGAACCGCAGCTACCAAACTCTGTTCTGGTTGTACATGTGGCCACGTTGGCGGGGTGCCTTCCTGGTCGGCCCCTGCATGTGTAGGGCAGACATCCCTAGTAGATCCCCAGCCAGGACAGCAAGAATCCCCAGGAGCCACAGAAGGCAGGGAGGAGAGCAGGCTCGGCACTCACGCGGGCCACGGCCGTCCTCAGGCTCTGCTCAGCTGGCAGTGAGCCTGACGCCGCCGGGCAGTCAGCCCGTGGGTGCTCCTTGCTGCCCCCTCGCCCCAAGCCCACGGGGAACCCCACTGTCCGGTTTCCAGCGCACAGGAGCAGTGTCTGTAGCTCCACTGCGCTCTTTCCGGAGAAGGTGTGACGTTCTCCCTCAGTGCTTCAAAGCACCACCCCAACAGCAGGAAGGGTCCGAAGGCCCTTTGGTCTCACTCAATAGTACAAAAAGTTTCCAGGTAAAGAATTTGTACTCAGAGGGTATGGAAAGACTCAGCATTTCTATGCTATGGGAAACAGGGCAAAGCAATTAATACACGTTGTTTTTAAGCACTGCGGTCGGACAGACAGGACAGCAGGTTAGCTGTTAGTGGTTTGTTTCAGGAGGGTGGGGGCCTGGGCTCCAGGCGGGGCAGGGCAGTGTGGAGGCAGCAGTGGGGCACACAGCCGTCACCACCCACTGTCCAGGCCACACTCAGGGTCGGGCAGTATCCTTTTTTTCAGGATTAACAGGCACAAGGACACATGGGCTGAATCCTCCCTAATTGGACGGAGTGGACGTGGTCCCAGGAGCCTGCTGGGAGGCCACCCACACGGGCCAGGGAGCCAGCACGTCCCAGGGGAAGCAAACGAGGGGCCTGGGCAGCCCGGGGGTCTGGCACAGAAACACCCTGCCTTCTGCCCGTGAGCAGTCGGCAGGTGAAGGAGGCCTGCCCACCTGGGCATGGCTGTGCAGAGGTCACCGCTCCCTGCAGGCTGCCAGGCCCATGCCCCCTCCCTGCGGTCCCGTCTGGCCCAAGCCTGTGCGTGCTGGCCTGGCCTGGACACCCAGCCATCTGGGTGCCCCAACACGGCCACGGTCTGGCATGGCGGACACGGGGCAGACATACTCCCTCCCCAGCCCATCCCCTTCCTCTCTATCCCCTGCTCCTCTGTCCCCTCTTGGGGCTCCAGGTTAGAGGCACTTGGCCAGGATGAGACCGTCCCCTTGCCAGAGAAGGCGGGAGAGACCCCGCCAGGCCTTGGTGCCACCGGCGCGGCTTCGTGGGCACTGTGCTTAGGGTGTTGAACTCCCCCGCTTTGTCTGCTTTTCAGTCTGTTCCTATTGCGTGTGCATTTCTTTCCGAGGTGGGAAATCCTTCTGGGGGCCCTAGTGGACATATACAACTACAGGATAAAAAGCTGCCCAGTCACGGGCACTGGACTACATGGGACTTCTCTGAAGGGTCAGCTGTTCTGACTGTCCCCTCCCAAGGAAAAGCCATGGTAACTTGTGCTGATCCTGGAAAAGTGAATACTGCCCAGAGCCCCAGAGACAGTAAAAGGAGGGGGTGCTGCCTGCGGCTGCCGCCCAGGCCGCAGGGCCCAGGGGCACGGCCGCAGCAGAAAGCCAGGCGGGGCGTTTCCCGGGGCTGGCCTGTGACTTGAGGAGCCTTTACAAAGAAAGGAGGGGCTGCGGTGTCCTGGTCGCCAGGACAGCCTTGTACTGTCTGATCTGCGCGGGCTCGGCAGGCGGGGGCAGAGGGGCCAGGGGCTGGCGGGACAGCGGGGCCGGCTCAGCTGGAGCCGCTCACCATTCCTTGGGTCATGAGCCACGCGTCGATGGGCTCCAGGTCAGAGTCCCCACCTGTACCTCTCTTCAGGGCCGAGGACGGAAAAGTCCCAGAGAGAAAGAAGTCACAGCAAGACCCGGGACACAGAGGTCAGCAGTACAGAGCGTGGCGGCAAGAGTCGCTGCGGAGCGTTGGCTCTGCCGCGAAAGGAAATGAAACCCGAGCCCCCCGCCCCACGCCCCCCTTACCTTCCTGGAGAGAGAAGAGTTTAGCAACCAAGAACCCTGGTGGCCGACACCCTCGTGGGAGGAGCTAGGGAGGCCGCTGGGGCTGCTTCTCCCGGGAGGGCTCCCCGGCTTGCCAAGCCGGGCCAGCCGTTCCAAGAACCAGCCTGTACAAAGCACTTCCACGTTTTCTAACTCTCTCCTGCTTTCTCTCTCTCTCTCTCTTTCCCCTGCTTCCCAGGTGTCGGGTGTGTTCTTTATCTACACTCTTAGCTGGACGGCTGAATTTGGGTGTATTCTTTCTTGCCTTTTCATAAGTACTTAAAAGTATTCAAGTTTCTAAGTGTTTAGAGTCAAGACTGCCAATCCAGCTGCCCTCCCTGGCCACGCAGCCACACCAGGGCCCCCTGCTTTGCCGTGGGTTTTCTGCTGGCCCACCTGGGACCCTGGAGAGCATACCCACACCTCCAGGGCAGCTCGTCTTAGACACGGGGCGGCAGACCCTTGAGTGGGGAGCCGGTGTGCCTGCCCACGTGCGCGTCACATGCACTGCGCAGACACCTGGCCGATGGGCCCCTGGTCCTTCCCCCTCCAGGGCCCAGGCCGGTGTCACCCGACCAAGCAGCGAACATGAAAATCGACTTAACCTCGCCGCCTCCCACTGCAGGGAAACGTGCTGGAGTCCTCAAGGCCTTGGAGGACCGAGGGCGCTCCCAGCAGGCACCGGGGGTGAGGGTCACGGCGCCTGCCACAGCTCCTGGGCCGGGCGCCCTGGCGTGGCTCCAGACCTGGGCGCCAACAGCAGCAGGGCACACCCTGCACGACCAGGGCAGCTCCGGGGCCAGAGTGGGGGCACAGGAGGCCAGCCGGCCCGAGTGATGCCAGGAGAGGGACCACAGCCAGGCAGGCGCTCTTGTGGCTGCGTGGGTGAGAGCGGCCAGGTGCGAGGACACTGTCTCTAAGAACCGGGAGGAAGAGGACCAGGACCACTGCCTGTGTTTGGGGAAGCCCAGACTCAGGGCCCTGTAAGGTGGGGGGCTGGCACCAAAGGCAGCCAGGCCAGAGGGGCTGGCCCGGCCGGGCTGGCTCTTGGGCGCTCCCTGGTGGCCAGCGCGAGCCATGCACGGTCCTCATCTCGTCGAGCTGGTCTGGCCAACTTGACCAACTTGGGGAGCCCTGGCCCCCCAAAGGTGGGTGTTTCCCACAGGAAAGGAGCCGGAGCTCTGCTGCCTGCCGCGCCCACACTTGAGCAAGGGGCTACGGAGGCCACGACCTGGCCTTTGGGGGAGCCCAAGGCCCTCGCTAGCCTTCCTGCACTGAGGGGCTCTGAGAGGAGTGCTCGCGGGTGAGGGGACATCCCTCGCCTCCCCGCAGGCCCCGGGCCTCTGTCAACAGACACATATCCATGCATGGCCACGCAGGGTTCTTTTTTAGGCACTGGAAAGAGAACTCTCTTGAGAAGCATTAAAACACAATCCTTTCCTCTTCAGTGGTCTGAAATCTTCCAGACACCGTGACTGGGCGTGGGGAGTTCAAACAAGCACCTCTCTGCTTCTTCAAAGCGTTTCCCCTGCTGGCTCTGCTGCTTCCAGAGGAGGAGCTTCCCAGAGCTCCCTCCCTTTGAGCCCCTCCCCTTCCAAGCACCGCTTCCACCCCTCTAGCTGCAGCTCCCCAAACCAGTCCTGACCCGGCCGCCCTCTGCCTTCTGATCTGCCTTCTGATCAGGCAGGGGCTTCCTCAGGCACCCACTCTCATCAGGTCAGCATTCTCCTTCCTCGGAAGGTTCCTTATCTTGTCAGGGCACTGCTGCCCCCAGGGCACCGGGCCGAATGAGGAGAGGCCCCTTGGCCTAGGAGCTCCGAGGCTGAGCTCCCTGCTCGCTGTGTGCCTCTCTGGGCCTGCTGCTCTCTGCCGGGGCACACTGGCCCTGGCCTCGTGGAGCTGCCTCCTGGGGCTGGCTGGTGGCACACGGGCTCAGCACTGGTGCTGTCCTTACCCAGGCCTCTCCCCAACGGCCAGCTCCGGCCTAACAAGCCGACAGCAACACCAGGCTGCCTGACTTTCCCTCCAGAGGACCCGGGCAGAAACACCTACCGCTTCGGAGCTCTGTTTTCGACTATCCAATGCGGAAGCGAGTCCTCCAATGGCCTGAGGGTCCTCGTAGGTCACCCTATGAGACAAAGCAGCACAGAGTCAAGTCGCAGTCAGTGGTCGTGGAGGCACGGGGCAGCGGCGCTGGGAGGCCTAGGCTCTAGCGTTGGTTCTGCTGGGCCTCTGGGATCTGGGATGTCGTGAGCCTCAGGTTCCATCTGCTGAGTAATAATCCTGGAGCGTCTCTAAAGCTAGGTGACAGGGTGTTAAAGTGTTGTAAGACTCCCCAGAGGAAGGGGCTAGATAAAAGGAGAGCAGCATCCACTCTTACTTTAAAAGAAGCCGTCTCAGCCGCGTATGACAAGGGGGATCTTGAGGCTGGGAATCTGGGGCTGTGTGGCCACGAGGTGACTTCCTCTGCTCCCGGACCCCCTGAGCTTTATTGGTTCTATTAGCAGTTTTGGTTGGCCAAGGGTACGGCGTCCTTGGGTTTCTGGTCCACCTGCTGAGTCCTGAGCTCGGAGCGCTGCGATGCACCAGGGTGCTCGGCCCTGGCCAGGTGGGCAAAGTGCTCCTCGCCCACGTTCAGGCTGCCAGACAGCTCAGAGCCCGCTCCAGCAGCTCCCTGAGGCGGGCCAGTTCCGTACGGCCGTCCTCATCAGAGCCGCTGTCGGGGAGCCCCTGGCCCGCCTACGGGCAGGAAAGCCATGCCTCTGGGAACCCACTTCAGTCCTTCCCGACTGCACCCCCAGCCTCCGAGCGCCTCCTGCTGCTGAGGGGCTGGGCGAGGTGGCTTATTTTCCTCAGCAGCCATGTGGGGAGGAAAGAGAAAGGAAGGGCCTGCTCTCTGTGGCTGATGGGAGAGAGGGCTCTACAGTCGACCCCCGTGGGGACAGAGCATGAGAGCATGCATTCGACAGCTGCAGTGGAGGCCCAGCCCGCACCGGCATAATTGAAAGCTTCTGGCAGCCCTGGACCTGGTACAGAAAAGGCCTCTTTTGTTGCCCTGTGACCAGGCCTGGGTCACATCCCACGTCTTTAGAGAGCTGCTGACAGGGCCCCACATACGTCTTGCGTTGATCAGCCAAGGAATTCCCTCTTGTCTGGGCGAACATGTCGAAGCTGTCACGAGGACTGCACTGCTGTAGGGAGCTGAGGGTGCCACTAACGCTTTCTGTTCCCAAGTCTGTGGCGACAAAACAAACCAGGGGAGGATGAGAACAAAGCGAGGGCCCCAGACTTAGTGGAGGGCCCCGGAACTAGGATGCCAGCCCGTGGGTTAAGGAGTTTGGTTCCAACGGCGGTGGGGGGATGGGGAGAGAGCCTTCTCCAGTCTCTCCCAGTGCAGTCACCCCAGGGTGGAGGGCTCGGGTGCAGGAGAGGACGGCCACTCAAGCCCAAAGCGCTGGGGCGGGTAAGAGTCACTGTGAACAAGGGGGGAGAGCGAGTGCTGTGGCAGGGGCTGCATCCACTCATGGGCATCCTTCCCATAATGCATTTGAAGTGAGCTCCTTGTGAACTCAAGGAGCATGTCTCAGAGCTGGGTCATTTCATTTATTTGACCCGCCATGCTCAGAGCTAGATCTCAAGTAGACCAAATTGAATATGACATGGTCCTTGGCTCCAAGGAGCTCACAGAGCAGGTGGGAGAAAAGCAGACCCACTATGGCAGGACTTAGCCCAAGACACAGCAAAGACTCAAAAGCGAGCCAGAGTGGCTCTTTGGGAGACCTGCTGGGTGGGGGACAAGCGGCTGAAGTGTGGCTATGAAGGCATATGGTCTAGAAGTCCTGGGACTCTAGGGTGAACTGCTCATGGAAAGGGTTTAGTGCAGGATGAAGCTGGAAAGGCAGGTAGCAGGTGGCTGGTGAAGTCCTCAAATGCCAGGTAAAGGAGTTGACAGGAAAATACTCAACATTTTCTAAGAAGGGAGGCAGCAGAAAGCAATTTGAATTGTAGGTGCTCAATCTGGGGGCCATACGCTGGATGGCGTGAAGGCAAAGAATGTTTCATTAGAGATACAGAATCCACAGACACACAAGCTACTGAGAAGTGACTTAATCCAAGCATAATTCAGCTGCAGTGAAATAAAGGCAGGTAGGTGAATATTCGGGAGAAAAGAAAACTGGAGAGCAGGGTGGAAGAAAGAATCTTGAGAGGGCCATGTTTATTAATTATTTCAATACCAGGACTTTTTTCTAGCTATAAACGGGCACTATCCAAGTATTTGCAGCTTGGTTAGTTCCCTTAAAGGAGCAGGCAGTGGAGCACCTTAGGCTGACGACAGCAAATATGTGAGTGCCATCATTTCCTGCTTCCCGGCCCCTCGCAGACAGGGCCAATCAATCACCAACTCATCTTTTAAGCCTGATGTGGCTTCCACATACTTCTCAACCTTGGGTTCCAAGCAGCTAATGAGCTGAAACCTATTCGCCATCTCTGACCTCACAGACGTGGAAAAGGAAATCACTTCAACCATAGAGAATATTCCAAGTAAAACACAGCAGGTTCCCTTTCTTTTGAAAACAAACAACTTCCAGTTACCCAGCCCTGCTTTCTAACACAGGGTCAAACTGTAGTTTATGGAAAGATGTTAAACTGGCCAGGAGAACATTTTCACAGGGACTCCCCATAAGGCTCTCCCAGGCCTTCGACCAGGGGGTGAGAAACAGACCCTCAGGCCAGGTTCACAGCTGGGAAACAGCAGCAGAGGCCAGGGGCCAGGGGCCAGAGGCCAGGGGCCAGGGGCGGGGTGGCCCGTTATGCCCGGAGGAGATACTCACCCAAGCCTGCAAGCTGCGAGGAGAGGGAGGACGGGGGCACCGAGCTCCCCACCATGGGGCTCACCACAGCTGGAGACCCCGGCCCCAGGTCTATTAAGTTGTCTTCAGTGACCTCGTTCAATACCTGGCAGAACAAGAGACTGGCAGTGAGCCCTATCCTTGTGTCCTGAAGTGAAAGCGAGCACCAGGGAAAAGCACCAAGGCTGCGGCAGTGCTGCAGCAGGGCCCATCAGAGCCAGCCCCTGCCCGCAGCCTGCCCCCCACCGCCCTCACAGGACGTGGCTGTCCACCTGGCGCTTCCCCGCCACCCTCCCCTCAAGAGACAAGCCTGCCAGCTTGTCCCCAGTAACACAGCAATCTGGGTTTGCCCTTCAACTGCCCAAACCAGAAAAACTGGAGGTAAGAGCAAATTGAGGCAGGCCTCCCTGGCCTGCGCCAGGGGAGGGATAGGCCCCGCCTCAGGACTTGCGGGAATTCTCAAGGGATACTCACTCCATTACTGGCATTTTGAACGGATCGGCCTGACCTGTATCGCTCGAACCTACGGGGAAGGCAAAGCAGGAGTCAGGAGAGCAGCCCCTGGGCTGGGGCCCCCTGGTGCTCAGGGGTCCTGGCAACCAGCAGAGGTCGAGGCCCCAGGAAAGGAGATCGGGCAGTCCCACCTGGAGCTGTGGGAGTGGACCACACAAGGCCCTTCTCTGCCTGGGGCCTCCTGGGAGGCAGCCTTCCTGCCTCACCCCAGCACCCTGAGCAGGTCCGGGGAGAGAGTTGGTCGGCATGTGGGGGAAGCCATTTGAAGTATCACCAGCCTCTCGCCCACCCCACCTGGGCCCAGAGTGCTCCTCTTGTCCCTGAGGGTCAACCTCTTCACCTCTGGGGTGTCTCAGGTATCACCTCCAAAGCAACAGTAACCCCAGACCCCCCGTTTCACAGCGCTGAGGCTCACAGCCATTTGTTAATGTCTCTCAACACTCCCCCCCATTCTGTGGCAGTTATGAACTGTATCTGCACAACCTGCTGGAGGAAAAGGGGGTGCGGGGGGCCACAGCCTGGGAAAAAGGCTCTCCTAGGAGCCAAATCTTCTCCAGGAAGTTTAGGCCAACCAGTGAGCAAGCGCGGTGCTGCTGGGGGGAAGGGGCCGCAGGGGGCCACCTCTGCCCCCCCCCCCTCCTGCCGCAGGTGGGACTTGGCTTTGAGCCAGGGCAGAATGCCTCTCTTCTCCCCTAAGTCAGGCTCACACCAGGTGGCAGAACACGAAAGGGATGGTGAGATGGCAGGGGTGGATAATCTTCTGCTACTGTATATAAAAGCTCCCAAATGCCATGGGTAAAAGGTAGCTAAGAAACTTTCTCCAGCTTATTGGAGTCTGAGAAATTGGGAGCTCCACATTTGTCTGCCAACTTGCTGGCGGCACCTGGTGAGAAGGGGTCCCCAGGAGGGACAAGGTCAGGGCTGATGGGGGTTTAGAGAAGGACTTGTGTGGCACTTGCAGTCATGGTCATTAAGGAGGAGACTGGGACACACTAACACATCAGAACATCCTCTAATTCTGGGGTGCCTTTCCCACACTGAGCAGCTGTGTTCCCCCAAAAGGTACATGGAAGTCCTCACCCCCAGCACCTCAGGATGTGGCCTTATTTTGAAGTAGGGTCACTGTGGCTGGACTCAGTTAAGGTGCGGTCTTACTGGGCGGCCTTACAAGAGGATACACAGAGACAGAACCACACCCAGAGAGGGCACATGTGGAGCGAGGCCCACAGCCGTGGAGGCCAGGGGCTGGCCCTGGCCCTGGCAGCGGGAAGAGGCAAGGAAGGCCTCTCGAGAGCCTCAGGGAGGGCACGGCCCTGCTGGCCCTGCTGGCCCTGCATTCCAGACTTCTCGCCTGTGTGAGAACAAATTTCTGCTGTTTTGTGGCGCCTTGTTACCCTGTCCCGAGACAACTCAGCAAGGGCCCTCCGACCAGGACGGCACCTCAGGCACTGGCCCGGGCTTGGCCTCTGAACTCTTTGGAAGTCTGGGACTGACCATTCTCCAGTGAAATGCCCAGTAATATTCTAGGAGGGGCTTAAATCGGTTCAAGGGTTAAAACCCCAGCCCCCAACATGGAGAAACTGCAGCCGCGTGCCTCGACCAAGGGGTCTTGCGAAGTCAAGGCACCGCGAGTCTGTTCCCTAACACACTGGGCCTTCCGGGGTCACCCCACATTCTTACTGCAGAGGTTTCTTCATCTGTCCACGGGCACAGGCCCACCCAGCCCACACAAAGGCAGCCGAGGTGAGGCCGGGGCTGCTGACCGCGGCAGCAGAATCACCCTCCGAGCTCCCAAAGGGTTACGAAAATGCAAGGCTCTGTCACTCGAGCCCACCCGACAGGGAATTCAGACGACAAGCTGTGAGCCCACGGGCGCAGAGGGGGCCAGCACCTCAGTCTCCAGGAGAGCTGAGGCAGGCCGCCGCCCTCTCGAGCCTCGTCTTTAAAAGCCCGGCTGCCTGGCTGAGGTCCTTTTGGGCCCGACAGTGGCTGATTCGGGAAAGACTAAGGTCCACCACCAGAGAGGCAGGTGGGAGCTGCTGCTTGCCGTTACACCTCCCATTTTAAAACTACATCTGAATGAGACGTTTTGGATGTTTTCCTGAGAGAAAGCTTTGGGGAAGGAAAAGAACTGATAAGTTTGTTACCTCAAACCTGAAGACGATTTGGCTGCAGAAAGAAATGGAGTGGATGTGTGTTTTCCCTCAGCAGCCGCAGCTCAGCACTTACTCCCTGTCTGCTTCTCCAGAATACTCTAGACACAGTGACATTTGAAAAGGAAAAATCCTTTTTTCCTTTTTTCAAGATGGGAAGGAGGAAATTCTCTTTCTTTGTAGAGATTTTTTTCTGTAATCCTTTTCAAATTCGGAGGATCATCAAAGGAGCAGGTGCAGAAGCTGCGGCCCAGCTCTGGGACAGGGAGGGGGGCTGAAGCAGAGCAGCCCCAGGCTTACAAAGGGCAAAGCCTAATTCTGCATGCCAACTTCCTGCTGCTGCTCTATTCCCAGGAGAGCAAGAAGCATTTTCCCTGTCATCCGGGAACAAATTAGCATCTCTGATGAGTGTTTTCCAAACCTAATCTCTCTCTCTCTCTCTCTCATTCCCCTTTGTTTATGAAAAAAAATCCCTCTGTTATGGCAACAGTCTTTCCAGAGACATAAAGAGAAGGCTGCCTGCACCTCTCGTATCGGAGGAAGACGTTGTTGAGGTCGTCGTTGACGTGCAGCAGCTCCTCAGTGACCTCCTCGTTGGACACGCGGGAGATGAGCTCCACGATGCGCTGCTGCATGGCCCGGCAGGTCCTGTTCAGCTCCTAGGGGACACACGCACCTCTGGCTAGCCTGCTGGGGACACTTTTGTCACACTTACTGCCTTTGAAAAAATGTGTACTGATTCTTACAAGCCACAAAAGGAGCCCAAGCTTGCTCAGAAACACGGCAGACGTGGGCAAGACACAAAGGCGCAGGCCCTCCCTCCGCCCCTGGCCCCAGGGGACGCCAGTGCTTTTGCAGCGGTCAGACAAACGGGCATCCATACACACTGCTGTACACATAGAACGGCACGTTTGTACACGCAGGTTCTAAAACAAAAAAACGGGATCCTTCGCGGCTTGAAGTTTACCAAAATGCCCCTTCACACAGACCGCCCCACCCCTTCACAGGCGCATCGTGACACGTCTCGCCCCTCGAGCAGTACGCCTTACGTTTGTGGTCTTAGTTTTGGTTAATTCCAAACAACGCAGCAATGAACCTCTGTGTACATCCATCCTTACATACCTGTGCAAGCACATGGGACAAATTGCTGGAAGTGGAGTTTAGGGGTGACAGGGTCATTTAGAATATCGACCGGTGATAGTAAAAGGTCCTCCAGCAGGATGACATCAATTTATTTATACTCCCAGCTGCGCAGGAGTGTAGCTTTATGACAGCAATTAGATCCATTTGGGAGGCATATTTGTCACCAGGCAGAGGTCTCGGAGGCTTAATCAGCTCCCGCACAGCCTGCAGCTTGCGGAAGGTGCGGCCCACGCCCCTGGTCGCCGCAGAGCTACTCCCCACCTTGGGAAGCAGGCGGGAGGACGGGGCCTGGCTGCCGTGGCCCCTCCCTGCTCCGGAACGCAGCCTCCCTGGTGCTCCTGTTCTAGCTTGTCCGCGGAGCTCCCTCCACTACCTGCCAGGGCTCCTTGCCATCTTGTCCACCAGACGGAGCGCCCTGCAGGGGTGGGAGCTGGCAGGCTCGGCAGGCTGGCACCTCGGCAGCCCCGACGACAGGAGCTGTCTGTGGGAAACCGTCAAGTCCTCTGCAAAGGCTGAAGCAGAGGCCTGAGGCTGACCCCACCTACCTGGGCCCTGGTGGGAGTGGAGGGACAGGGAAGTCAGGGGTAAGGAAGGAAGAGAAGCGCTTTCTCCCCACCCAGCTTCCAAGCCCCTCCTGCAAACCTTTCTGGTAGAAGTCACTGATCTACTCACAACAGACACAGACCATCTCTGCCTGGACATCCTGGCCTGTAATTGGGCTTGTTTGGCTCACGGCTTTCTCTCGCACCAGACTGTAAGCCCCCCTCGGGGGGTGCCATCATTTCTCTACCCATGGAGGCCCTCAGGCCTGGCACCAGGCCACATGTGTGAAAAATGCCCAGAAATCATCCGCTGAGTCAGATCGCCGAGGTGGTCAAAGGAGCAGGTGGGGAATGTGTGACGCCAGGAAGTTTCTGGCGCGGTCCCTGCCCAGCTCTCCAGTCAGGGTCAGCAGGCACCCTCCCCAGTGCCCCCAGTGCCCTGTAGCTCAGTACGTGCCACGCCAGGTCACTGGGGTTGGGCCCCTCCCCGAGGCTGCAGCTCCTTGAAGGCAGAGCTAGCGTCTCTGTCCCGTTTCCCTGGTGCCCCGCAGCTGGCCCACAGGTACCCCCAGATGCCTCCGAGTAGCTAAAGACAAGGTGCATTCCTTCCACCCACACTCAGTCCAAGGTATCTAAATTGTTCTTACACACGTGCACGCCCCCCTCCCATGTCACTGCAGAAAAGCAGCAATGTGATGTCCTCATCTGGACCCTATCAGAAGAGCAGGGCCCAGCCCTGCGGACCTGGAAATCATGGAGCAGACAAGCTCAGCGCCAGCTGAATACCAGCCTGCAGAGTCCGATTCTGTGTCACTCAGATCACAGCTTTTTAGCCCCCAGGACTTCTTCCTTGACAGTGGTTTGCCAACATTTTACCATGAAAATTTCCCAACATGCAGCAAAGTTGAAAGAATTCCACAGCGGCTACCCCTACACCTTCTACCTAGATACCACTATTAACACTTGACAAGGCTCCCTTTTCAACACCGTCCACTTCTCCATCTGCCTGTCTACCCAGAATGTTCTCTGGGGGTCCTGCCACCATCTCCAAGAGTCCCACAGCACTCTGGACACACCTTCCCTGTAGCTTGGCTGCCCGCCCCCCAGGGAAGAGCTGACGCCTCCTCCTCCCGGAGGAAGGAGAAGGTCTTAGTTAACCAGAGACCCAAACCCGCTCCCTCAGCAGACTGCAGGGAGTGTCTATAAAGTGTGGATGGGTACAACTGTCCAAAGCCCCAGAACCCCCCAGTGGGAAGCAGGCTCGGGTTCCAGCCTCCCTCACAGAGCCCCAGCCCCAGCCGGGCAGTCAGCAAGCAGCCCAAGGCGGGGCGGGCGCACCCAGCCCCCAGTGCTCCCGCTGTCTCTCCGCTTGTAGGCCAAGGGGCTGACTTACGGTGAAGCTCTGCAGGAGACCTCAGAGGTCCCTCGGCAGCCCCCTGTCCCTCATTCAGGGCGCCCCGCCCTGCACCTGCCAGGCAGCTCTGCTTTCACCTGCTTTAAACACTGCGGGTCTCTGTAGAATTTTATTTGTGGAGAAAGGCTTCTTGCTGTTGTTGCTGTTGTGTTGGAATGTTTGGAAAACGCTAGCTCCTTTCTGAGCCCTCTGCTAACTCTGAAATGACCGCCATGGCTTGGAGGAGACTCCAGGGCAGAGGGTGTCACGTCTCATGGACTGTGCTCCCGGGCTTCGTGCTCCCAGCCTCTCTCCTTGCAGCCTCCCCCAGGCGGGTAAGACGTCCAGGCTCTGACTCTGGAGCAGCTTCCCTGCTGGACTCTCCAAAGAGCTCTGCCTAAGGAGAAGTCCAAGGGCTCTGGCCTGGGGCTTTTGAAACAGGAGTCTCTGGAGGTCTCTGCCTAGAGAAAGCCCCCCAATCTCTGGGCTTTAGCCTTTTAGGTTATTGTCTTTAAAAATCTTTTTAAAGGAAGGAAAAAGAAAAGAGAAGGTGAGAGGAGCCAAGGTGCAGCCTTCCATAGCCACGAAAACCCAATGGCCACCGCGCACTGTGGGAACCTCAACAGGCTGGCTGGGAGACCACCCCCTCTGCCTCTGTCCACACCCACATCACCCAAAAGGGTGCTCTCTCCCAGCCCTAAGACACCTGAGAGCTCCCAGCTCGCCGGGCCACTCTGGTCACTGTGCAGTGGCTGGGACAGGAATGTCCCCAACGCTGAAGATTTCTGCTGCAGCCGCCGCCTCTCTCTGGTTCTTGACAGAGGGGAGAACAGCAGGTCATTGGGCTTTGTGCAGAAGCACTCCAATAACCAGAAATCCTTATTCAAATAGCCCCTCGTTTCTGTTTAATTAATTCCAGTGCCTTTATCTTTTCTTCAAGGGCCAGTCTCATCCCCACCTCACAGAAAATCTTTTAATCATCTTTAGGGTTTTTCTCTGAACCCTCTCCAGGTTCTAAGAAGCATAGAATAAAGTCCTGAAGATCTGTTTTCTGAGGCTACAAAGGAGAGGGGAGGGAGAAGGAATTCTTTGTTGAAGAGAAAAGGGAAATAATGAAGCTAAACATGTAGAGTAAACTAGATTTCTCTAGAGAAAATAGTCCTAGCCATGCTGTTTTTGCTGAAATGAGATACAAGAAGCAAAAAGGGAGATGCCATCTGCTATTAGAAAGAAACAACTTGGAGAAGAGCTGCTTTTATTACTGGGTGGACAGCCATGCAGGACTGGGCATCACTGGATTAATTAGGAGTTATTACTAATTAAAGACAAAGCTTGACAGGCTAAAGGGAGACAGAAAGGACACACAGGATGAGAGAACTGGGATCTTCAAAGACCCCAGAAAGCTTCACTTATAGGCTGTGGCTACGGACAAGAACTTTAGCAGTAGGGCCTCACATTTTGAGCCCAAAACCCAGATGTCGACTCAAAGGTGAGGAAGCTATGGCTTAACTATCTCCCAAGAAAGAGCTGGAGGGAAACGGACTTTGCCCAGTGGTTAGGGCGTCCGTCTACCACATGGGAGGTCCGCGGTTCAAACCCCAGGCCTCCTTGACCCGTGTGGAGCTGGCCATGCGCAGTGCTGATGCGCGCAAGGAGTGCCCTGCCACACAGGGGTGTCTCCCACGTAGGGGAGCCCCACGCGCAAGGAGTGCGCCCGTAAGGAGAGCTGCCCAGAGCGAAAGAAAGTGCAGCCTGCCCAGGAATGGCACCGCACACACTTCCCGTGCTGCTGACGACAACAGAAGCGGACAAAGAAACAAGACGCAGCAAACAGACACAGAGAACAGACAACCGGGGGGAGGGGGAGATTTAAATAAAATAAATAAATCTTTAAATTTAAAAAAAAAAAAAAAAGAAAGAGCTGGAGGGCTTTTAGCTGATGGAAGAGGCCGGGCAGTGGGAAGGCCTGCCACGTGAAGGAGGAATTACTTTTGTTCTGTTGTCAGAGGACAGACTGGGTGTCACAGGGAGACGGGCTGGAGCTCAGTATATGGATGAGTTTTCCAATAATACTGAGGAGCACTCCAAGTCATGGCACTCACCTGTGCCCACCACTGCATCGGGCACTTCACGCACATAAGGGAGGAGAATGGGGCTCAGAGAGGTGGCTTACCTACAGTCACTGAGCTCACGAGTGTTAGGCCAGGATTGGAACCCAAGTGATTCCAAAGCCCACTTGGCTGCGGCCTTCCCTAATTCTGACAAAGACGCATGTTGGGAGACAGAAGTGCTCAACGGGCTGGTGTGACACTGGGGTGTCGCATGGAGGAACCTGAGCACTGGTTCAGGGTGGGACGCGTTGCCTGGAAGGTCTCCTCCGACTCCCAAAGTAGGGGATTCGACAAAGGACTGAGAGGAAGGGCCGGGTGCACGCCCTGCGCCCTGACTCTCTGCCTGACGGCCAGGCCTGAGGCTGGGTGGCAGGGCAGCCTGGGCTCCCCTCAGACGCCACCCTCCCCTCTTGCCGCGCTCCTCACTGAGCCTCCCTGCTGCTTGCGCAGGGGTGCTGGGCGGCTGGCCCTGAGAAGGCAACGTGCTTGAAGCAATTGAGACATAACCTGCCCCACGATTAGGACCAGGCACGCCAGTGCATCCCTGAGCCCACATCCCACTGCCCCTTTCCCATTTCCCCCACTTCCCACCCAGCAGTTTATGCGAGCATCAGGAGCTTTTGTTGGCAGGAATGTTTGGGCTGGTGACAAATGTGTTGATTTCTGCAGCCCTGGCCAGCACTGTGAGCTCTGGAAAATTCCTCCTTGAGCAATCTGGCTGCCCTCCAGCTCTGTTGAGGGGCGTCAGGGGCACATTTTGATCCCATCAATTTCCAAGCAGACTGTGGCATTTTTCCCACATGGAAGGCTTGCCATTTGGCATGGCCTTGACCCTCGGGAGACCCTGCCCGGCTGGCTCCCCAACTGCCACAGAAGATGGGAAGGAAGCCGTCAGGGGTGACTGGAGAGTGGGGCCACCAGCTAAAAGAGCTGTGTCTGGTTCACATGGCGCTGCCCGACTCCTGAGTTTCCTGGGCTGAAAGGATAGCCTCCCACTGGCACCCAAAATAGTCCTTTCTCTGTTTGATTTATAAGATAGCAGTGAGGGCTGGTAGGCTTGGAGTTGGAACAAAACAGAAGGAAGGAGAACGTCACGGGAAGCAACCTATTTTTGAAAACTGTGAGCTGGGTGCCAGGAGATTAGGTTCTGTTTGTCTTGGCTGATAGGCTTGTTTAAAAAAAAAAAAAACCACCACAGACAGACAAACACACACACACACACAGCACTCCTGCTGTCTGGTCTGCTCCGGCTGCCCGCAAGCTTCTTGGCTTTGTTTGGCCCACCCCCTGCTGCCAGGAGCTCAGCTCTGTCCACGGCAAAGCCCCCTGTCAGCAGGAAATCTGATGCTGACACAGCACAAAGCTGCCCCAAGGGCCCTCCCAGGCTCGGACTGACTTCAGATTCTGGGCATCCTGGTAATGCCTGGCAGCACCCCACAACAGGCTGGGAACAGGGGCCAAGGACTGCACAGGAAAGGGATGCTGGGTCCCATGGCGCGAGGCCAGCAGGCAGCCAGAGCTGCTGAGCCGGGGCAAGCCTGGCCCGCTTCAGGCGTCAGGAGCGAGGCCTGGGCGCTGCAGAGAGGCCATCCCGGGCTCCTCACTCGGCTGGCCGAGGGGCCTTGTCCAGCCCTCAAGAGTGGCTTGCTGTCAGGGCTCTGTGGAAGTGAGCTGTTGGCCCGTCTCTCTCCTGCTGTGAGCTCTTCCCCAGCAGGGACCATGGCTTATTCCTCTCTGGGAGCCAAGGGCTTTGCTCGTGTGTAGTCCACAGCAGGCGGCCCTCTACCTCCCTGCCGCGGAGCCTACGGCTTTGGAGCAGGAAGGGGCACTTCAAGAGGCAGTGCCTGCGCACTCCCGAAGGGCAGCGCCATTAGAGCTTAGCCTTGCAGGCTGCACACATGCGCTGGCAGGGGAGGGGGAGAGAGGCACATAGGGCCAAGACTGACCACCAAGAGCTGGACAAAAGCAGCAGCAGCAGCACATCAGGAGGCGCTCCAAACCCACCTGCCCCCCCTGACCTGTTTCCTCAAGCATCTGGCTTCCCACCAAAAAGACCTGGCACTTTCAGGTTAGAGCTCTTTCTCCACGCCTCTGGAAGGTCACTGCTTCTAAGAGCCGTGTACTGACTGCCATCTTCCATAAATGCCAGCATCTTCTGAGGCCGGGTGTGATGGAGAGCTGGCTAGTGGGGGAAAGAGGCCTGAGGCTGGGGCCCCAGCGTCGAGTCTGAGGCAGAACTTCAGGCCAGGCCTCCTCCTGGGCCTGTCTCTGTTGTGCTCTTGGACTTGGAGGGGTGTCCAGAGTGGGCGGCGAGGACAGCTGGCAACCCTAGCCTGGCAACCTTCAGTAGTACGTAGGAGGCAAAACAGAGCTTCGCCTTGGTCCCAGAAAAGCTTTGGGGGTAGGGTGTGACTAGAAGGCCTCCTACTTCACTGGGTTTAAGAGGCCGGCTGCCCAAGGTGCATGTCATAACATGAAGGGAACAAAGCGATACGCCAAACTGCACGTATACTATGAGCTCAACTACATTTAGAACACAGAGAGAGAGAAGTCTGAAAGAGATACATGAAAATGTCAACTCTTATGCCGGGATTAAAGACAATTTTCTTCTTTGTGCTTTTGTTTTCTTTTGATGGGCATGTGTTCTACACTGAGCATTTTATAATTAGGGAACAAATGTTATTAAGGAAAATTTTTTTAAAAAGAGAGAGACTGCAGTTGGGGCTGCAAATAAATGTTTGGGATGCTCTCTGGCTGTTCCTAGAAGTGTGGCTGCATGTGGCCTACCCTTGACTACGGTACAGGGGGCCGCCCCCTCCCCTGGCACGGCCCTGTCACGTCGCATAAGCAGCATCCGCAAGATGAGGTCCTTCTCACCTGCAGCAGCTCCAGGTCGGACGAATCCTCCTGCCCAGGGACCATTTCAGTTAACATCTCGGACATGACTTTTGTGTTTCCCCGAACGACGTCCAGTTCGCTCCGCAGCCTGGCAATCTGTCGGGGGCGGGGGAGGGAGGAAAGCGGGAAAGAGATCAGTCAGCCTTCACCTGGAGTATCAGAACCAGCTTGCTCCAGGAGCCGGTGAGAGCTCCGCTCTGAAATCTGGGTCACATTTGAGACGTGGCAAAGAAGAAAGCTTCTTTACCTGGCTATGCGCGTGTGTGGGTGGGGTGGGGTGGGGGCTCTGGAGAGGAATGAATGGGAGAGCGAAACCACTGCTGAGGGACTGGGTGCCAGCAGTCTGCCGCTGGTGGTGATGTGTGCGCGCCGAGGCCCCCTCCATGGCAAAGAGCGCGGGGCCAGGGGGCAGCCGAGCTGGTTTTCTCACGGCTGCGCCCCGAGGGGACCTGGACTATGTACCGGCCCTCTGCCTCTGCTCTGAAGCGTTGGTGTGCGTGGTCTCCAAGGCCTTCAGGGGTGACCCAGTTCTTATAAACCCTGTCCCCTAGGAGTGTAGGCCTAACTATGGGGACACCCTGAGAGGCTGGCAGCCAGTGTGCCTGCCCTTTCCTGGTGTGGCATGAATGAGGAAGGGAGCGAGAGAAGATCCCTGGGGAGACCCCTTGCCACTCAGCTCCCTACCTGGGAGCACGACCCCTTTAAAAGTATCCCACCTGCCCCCAACACACCCCGGTCCCCCACTCTCTAACCCCTCCAGGCGTCTGTGCAGGACTCAGGGACCTCCTGGACCTCCAGGCAGCCTTAGGAAGGAATATGGGGAGAAACACCTATTGCCCCCCCAACCCGAAACACTGCTGGGAGGGAGGCACTTGAAGGAGGGTCTGAGGCCCGTGGGCAGTCCTGGCCCTGAGCCACGGCCCCGCCACTGGGCTGTAAAGCACTGATGCCAAAAGCCAGGCCGGCGCACCTGCAGCCCTCAGGAGCCCTCTTTCCTGCCGAGGCCCGGAGAGCGGGGCTCTGAACTCACTCTCGCCGCCTTTTGACTCAGCTGGGATGACAGCTCCTCCAGGCCTTTTCTGGCTGCCCCCTGCTCCACCCCGAGGGACGCTGACTGACTCTGGACAGAGTTCGGCACCCTCAGCCCAGGAACCCTCAGCCCAGGAACAGGTCCGAGAGGCTCACTAATGTTTGTTAGGCACTGCTGATTCATGGCTGAGGCTGGCTGAAAGGGCAGTCTGTGGATGTAAATGTCAATTGAAAGGAAGCTAGAGAATGATCTAGGTACTGAGCAACAGTGAGTTCAGTGGTGGATGACGCTGTAAAATACAGGAATGCTCTTCCTGTATCAAGTGTTCAGCATATGGAGATGCAAGGGAAAACCACAACTAGTGTAACTTAGGGATGATAGTTAACAGTGATATTGTAATGGTTTTGCAGCAATGGCAAAAAATATTATATCAATTCTAAGGGACAAGAGGGGGCTAAGAGGGGATATGGGATTTTTTTCCTTTTGGAGTAATGAAAGTGTTCTAAAATTGACTGAGGTGATGACAGCACAACTCTATGAAAGTGAGAGCCACTACTGTACACTCTGAATGGACTGTACGAAGCATGGGGCTATAACCCAGGGAATCCCGTGGTGGAAGATGGACTGTGGTTAACAGGGCAAATATGGAACGCTCTCTCATTAACAACAAATATGTAATACTAATACACGGTGTTAATAATTGGGTGTGTTGGGGGGAAAATAGACCAAATGTAAGACAGGGGCTAGAGTTAGCTCATAGATTTTTTGTTGTTGTTGTTGTTGTTTTAAGATTTATTTTATTTCTCTCCCCTTCCTCCCCCCACCCCGGTTGTCTGCTCTTTGTGTCTAGTTGCTGCGTCTTCTTTGTCCGTTTCTGTTATTGGCAGCAGCACGGGAATCTGTGTTTCTTTTTGTTGTGTCATCTTGCCGTGTCAGCTCTCCGTGTGTGCGGCGCCATTCCTGGGCAGGCTGCACTTTCTTTTGCATTGGGCGGCTCTCCTTACGGGGTGCACTCCTTGCGCGTGGGGCTCCCCTACGCGGGGGACACCCCTGCATGACAGGGCACTCCTTGCGCGCATCAGCACTGCGCATGGCCAGCTCCACACGGGTCAAGGAGGCCCGGGGTTTGAACCACGGACCTCCCATGTGGTAGGTGGACGCCCTAACCACTGGGCCAAGTCCGCTTCCCAGCTCACAGTTTTTAACAAATGTTTCACAACAATGCAAGGTGGTGTTGGCAGGGAGCCCTGTAGGATATGTGTGCTTGTTTTATTAGTTCAAACTTTTACTATACACTTGCTAATATGTATGTGCATGTTTATATGACATAATTCAATAAAATTAAAAAGAAAAAAAAATGTTTGTTGGGTGCACAGACAGACGGTTGGTGGAAGGACCGACGGTCGGTTGGTGATCGAGGTCCCCTGCCCTGGCCTCTGCCAGGGATACCCGTGGGGCCCCTGCAGAGCCTGGCCTGGGGAGACGTGTGCTCTGAGGCCTGCCTAATTCTGCTTCCATGGCCCCCAGGGGAGACAGGCCACCGAGCCCCTGCACTCCCCATGCCCCCTGCCCATTCCAAACCTTCCTCCTGCCTGCTCTGGCTGCTGGGAGGGCTTTTCCAGAGCGCCCACTGCATGGACGGCAAACCAGCGAAAGGCCTCAGTGGCCAGCCACCTTTGCGGGTTTTCTGCTTCTCTCTGAGTGGAAGGGGGAAGGCTGCTGCCCCGAGAAGCAGGGCCTCCGGCCAGAGGCAAGCTTCCTGAGGGCTCCCCCTTTCCATGGAAGACCCTGGCCCTCTTTGAGGACAGGGAACCAGTAAACCCCGTGTGCCCACCGAGGGCCCCACCTCCTCTCTGAAGGGTACACTCCCATCTGCCCACCATGTCTACCGCTGCCCGTCCCACCTAGGAGGGGACTGAGGTGAAATGGCTGGACCGAGGCCTCACAGCCAGGCCGTGGCAGAGCCATCCTCAGCTGACTTCTGGGCCACCTGCCTGCGCCCACGCCAAGCTGCCTGTCTGTTCAGGGCTAGCAAAGAATTCAAATGCCTGGCCCTGGCACAGCATGGCTGGTAGCTAGACACAATACCTCCATTTAAATGAGTTTCTAGAATAATGACACTATCACAAATATTAAATAAGGATTTTGAAATATAAACATTTGATAGCTCCCCTCTCCCCCCAAGTCTGACCAATTTTCAAAATGTTAACTAATGAACATTCTATAGTCATCTAACGTCAGTTTCCATAAGTCCTCTGAAAATCCAGCCTGGGGTTGGACTGTGTCAGCTGCCAGGGAGGGGTGTGGGGAAGGGGGCAGGGGTGAGCTAGGTGGAGTGGGGGCACTTCCCAAAGCCCTGACTTCAGTCTCTCGGCCCCCCCTGCTCGTCACACACCCCTGGCGCTGTCCCTCCTGACAGGATAACTCTGAACCACCCCGTGAGACGCACAGGGCTTCCTCAACTCCACTGCATGGCCATCCTTCTGGCCTCGTCTGCTGCCTCCATGCAGGCCCCCACACCCCGACCAGCCCTGCGCACACAGCTCTCTGGCAGGAGCCCGCTGTTCCCGGGAGAGCCGGGCCCTGTGCACCTGCGGACGGGAGGCCAGCGCTCCACCGACAGCCCGCCTCCGCCACAGCCCCTGCGCCGCCCCCGCCGCCTGCAGGCCCCAGCCCAGCCTGCGCTGTGGCCCCTGCCCTGGCTCCAGGGCGGCCTTTGCTCTGCCCCCACGGCCCCCCCTCCCCCGTAAGCCCCTCCATCGTGCGGTCCTCTACAGGCACGCCGGCCTGCCCGCACCTGGAAGTACAAGAGTACCTGTTCTGAACTGGCCATGATGGGGCCCGTCACGCTCAGAGCCGGGGCCTGCGGAGCCGAGTAGGGGGCGGAAGGAGGCGAGGAGTAGGAGCCGGCGCGCGTCCTCTGCTGTGGCGGGGGCCTGGGTGTGCCTGCGGCTGGATCCACCTCCGGGACGCTCTGGCAGGGCAACGACAAAGTCCTCGGGTCACAGGGCCGCCGGGGCTGGCCAGCGCACCTCGCCCTCCGGGGGCAGCCGCCTGCCGCGAGGCGGGAAGCCCAGCTCCCTGTCACTCTGGCCGAGTCACTGACCCCTCTGGCCCCAGGCTCCCCGTCTGTTAAGGGGGCTCCTGGGGCTCCTCCCTCGACTCACCTTGCCCAGCTGTGAGACCACTAAAGCGACTTGGGACAGGAGCAGGACGAGCTCTCCGAGCACTCAGGCCAGGGCTGCCCTCACTAAGGCCTCAGCATCGGAGGGCTGGGAGGGCTGTGATAAGTTTTGCTAATCACAAATTCTTAGTCGGTACCACAAGATTGGCCTTCACAAGCAGACTCCCATAAATAGTAATTACGCAATTTACCGAATGTTCTTTGTAATTATAGGAACAACAACACTGTTTTGTGTGGTTATTAGGAGAATAAAACAGGTTATGTTTATTTCACAAAGCATGGTAAGTGGTTTGGAGGGATCATAATGAGAACGTTGTTTTGGAAAGCACAATTCCTGGTACTTTCCCTTTGGGCACCTCAGGTAACCTCCTGACCGTTTTAACCCATTTGTTCTCACAAAGACGTGCTTGGGCGTGCTGCTCTTCTGGTGGCCCCTTTCACAGATGAGGCAGCAAGGCCGAAGGGCCTCTCCCAGGCCCCGGCATCCTCCTGGCTCCGCCCTCGCTGGGAGCCGATTCCCAGCCAGTGCAGCGCTGAGAGCGTTCCTGGGAGCTGGGGAGCAGCGCCGCCGCCCGCTGAGAGTTCTGAAGCCCAAAGCCGCCCCCTCCACAGCTCTGGCCTCAGCGCAGGCATTGGAAGCGCTCCGGCAGGCGGCTCCCAGAGGGCCTTCTCTGGACTCTGAACCCTAAGGCTGACGGGAATTCGAGGATGTCTGGATTGATTCTGAGTACTCATGGCTCAAAACAAATTTCAGATCCATTTGACTTGCAGAATTGGGGTGGGGGTGGGGTTGAGAAAGCTGCTCTCTGCCCTGCGACCGGTGATGCCAACCCCTCTGTGCCAGCCAACCTGAGGCACTCTGGTGCTGTCAAAGGGAAGACGGTGGAGCCCCACACCAGACTCCACGCGGCCTCCGAAAAGCAGGGGCTAATGACCCTCGCGGGATGGTTCCGCCCAAGCAGCCATTTCCTTGAAAACATCTGAACTGATCCCTCCATTATATTCTGCCGCAGTCAGTGTGAAAACTGGGGGGAGACGCGGCTGCCCCTTAATCACCAGTCAACCAGCTGCTCGCTCCTGCATTCCCCTTATTATTGAAAAGAAATGCCCTCGAGCTCTAAGGAAGCGTGATGACAAGCTGAATAATTCAAACGGAGAAGCAGAAGGGTGGCGGCAGGCTAGCCAAACCGGCAGTAGGGCTCTAGGAGCGTCAGCTGGGGGCTTACCCGCTGTGGGGTGTGTATGGGGGACAGAGCGTCCAGGTCTGCCATGGGAAACTCCACCCCTTTCCTCTTCAGCTCCTCGTATATGTGCACCACGCCGGTGAGGTCGGGGCTGCTCCGAAAGGCGTCCGCCCAAGCCTGGCAGGAGAAAGGAGGCCCGTTAGGAAGGCTGCCTCGCCCAGGCCTGCCCTTGGCCGCAGGGCACGCTGCCCCGCCCCACCCCCGCAGGCGTGCCCCCGGGGGCAGGGCCAAATCTGGGTTCTCAGTGGTGCTATTAGGCGTGAACAAAAACATAAAATGTAATTCAGCGTGCAGTGTTTCCTTGGAGAAGACAGAGGAATCACACCTAAGCACCGTGCCGCATCCTGAAACACAGGCATTTCCCTAATCGCCAGGAAATCAGTTCCTGGTGCTGCGGAGCGAAAGGCGTGGGCGCCCCACTCCTGTGCCAGCAGCCGCGCGGGCGGGGTGCGGGGGCGCCCACGCAGCTCCCTGCGCATCCATCATCGCACTCTCCTGTGCGGAGCTTTCACGGGGGGAGGAGCAGATGTAGGCAAATTGAGCAGAAAGGAAAGGGGAAATTGGTGTGTGACATGAAATAAAGGCTAACGCTAGGTTTCTGAAATAAGGTTTCTCCTCAGCAGATCGGGGAACGTGAAAGCTGAAATTGCCGCGCCTGACCGGGTCACCTACAGCATCTGACGGGCGCGATGGCTGAGGCGGGGTGGCAGGGAGTCCTTCCCGGGAGTCCTGCTCCCACCCAGGCACAGGTCCAAACTGAAAACCCAACAGAAGGAACAGCCACTAGAGGCCCCTAAGTGAAAACACAGCACAGAGAGGGAAAAACAAAAATTCAAATGGATTGCTATGTATCCTTTCTGTGAACTCACAAAACTCTTCTTAAAATTAAAAATATATATATACTGTTCTTTGGAAGTTACAGAATATTTCAAAACAGGTCCCATATTCTACCCAAAAGACTCTCCAGAAATAAGGCCCAGGTCTTTGCACGGCATCCCAGGAGTTCACAGGCTGGAAGGCCTCTATTTCCCAACTTTGTAACTCTCACCAGCATTTTCACTGGCTCCAGTAACACGCTCCAACCCATCCTGGGCAGCCACAGAAGCTCTCTCTACTGGACAGACCCATGTGAAGTTAAAAGGTCAGTTGCCGGGAGGCGGACTTGGCCCAGTGGATAGAGTATCCACCTACCACACGGGAGGTCCACGGTTCAAACCCCGGGCCTCCTTGACCCGTGTGGAGCTGGCCCATGCGCAGTGCTGATGCGCGCAAGGAGTGCCCTGCCACGCAGGGGTGTCCCCGCGTAGGGGAGCCCCACGCTCAAGGAGGGCGCCCCGTAAGGAGAGCCGCCCAGCACGAAAGAAAGTGCAGCCTGCCCAGGAATGGCGCCGCACACATGGAGAGCTGACACAAGATGACACAACAAAAAGAGACACAGATTCCCGGGCCACTGACAGGAATACAAGCAGACACAGAAGAACACACAGCGAATGGACATAGAGAGCAGACAACTGGGCAGGGTGGATAAATAAAAAAATGAATAAAACCTAAGACAAAAAAAAAGGTCAGTTGCCCCAAAGCCTCCTTAAATAAAACGGAAGCCCTGGCTTACTGTACTCTATCAGCCGGGTGCTTCTTGATCCCCTTCTTTAATCTGCATACTCAGGGGGGAATGCTCTTTCATGAGGAGGGTCGCCCTGGTGAACCCCTCCTGGGGTTTCTGAGCCGTCACTGAGCTAAGCATAGGGCCTGGGGTGCCTGCGGAGGACGCTTAGAGCTCTCAGAGGCTCCCCTGCCACCCCTCGGGGTGCACCCACGGAGCCCCTCCTCCACCTTGGTAGATTTGGTGGTGCAAAAGCCAGGTGAGTCCCATGACTCCAGCTTCAAAACAGTCCAGCATTTCAGTTTAGAGTCTAAACCTTCGAGTCTCAAGGCCAGTTTCATGGCCTGCTGTGGGCAGCTGGGGGAAGAAAGCCGGACAGCTCTTCTGGTGCCATTTCCTGCCTCTCTTTCTACGGGAGTACACACAGCTCCAGGGTAGCCCTTTCTCTCTCTCACCTCCTGAGCCAAAATTAGATAAGAAAGAAAGTTCTTCCCCTTCGGTGGAAACTTCGTGGGGCATCTGCCCAAACTGTGAGTCTACAGGCCCGCTCTTGCATGGGCACACCTTCCCCTCCCCCTTCACAGAGGCGGAGGGGAGGGAAAGGGAAACCCATATCCTGAGCTGGACCAACCCGCTTCTCTTCCCAGGAGCTCAGCCCTGGGCCTCAGGGAGAGTTGGCTGCTCTCTTTGGGCTGGTGGAACTGTCAAATGTGGGACCAGGTGGCCCATGCGCCACCCAGGGACCAGGGAGCAGAGAGAGCCTGTGTGCTCAGAAAGGGGCAGCTAGCATGCTAAGAGGTGCAGACACACGAGGAGAGGACTGCTGGGCTTTCCTGGCCCTTCCGCCCTTCCCCAGGTCCAGCAGCAACCCAGGGTTCCAGGAAGGCCTGCCTTTTCCTAACAAGCTCTCCCCTTTGCCTGGGCAAGCTGGGGTTGGCACCTGTTATTTGCAAACAAGCTGTCGTGGCTAAGCCACCCAATCCCATCTTGGACCCCCGTACGGCTGGGGGAGGGGGGCTGGCTGACTGTGGATGTTCACGATTGCATTCTCCCATTCTCCGTTGAAAGGCATTCTGATGCCAACAGAGGAACGGGGTGGAGTATCTTTAAAGTAACAGTCACCTGTGGAGATGAGAAGCAGGAGAAATCCAGGGATGCTGTGTGTCTCTAGCACCTTCTAGGGACAATGTCTAAAGAACTGTGCTCCTGTTGCCCTTCCCGCTATGCCATAGGCCTTTTGAAAGCACAAACCAAGTCCTCCCAGCCCTGCACAGTGCACATTTGTCAGGTTAAACTGGATGCGTTCTCATGGCTACTAAGCATCCTTGTTTTCCTACTTCAGAGAAGAGAGGAAAGCTGGCTACTTGTGCTGTCAATTGACTGAAGTGACAGTGACAAAGGAAGGGACCCGTCGGGAAGGCTAACCTACTGAGAACCCCCAGGAGGCCTGGGCCGCTCTCGGCATTCCTAACGCACAGCCAGGAGCGGCAGAGATGGTGCTGGCAGCCGCCCTCCCGATGACTGCCTTATCGGGAAGCAGAGTGACACAGCCACGCCGGCACACTCTGGGGGTCCCTGTCACGGAGCTGCCATTAACGGCGATGGCAACCACCTCCCTGGAAGCCGTGCTCTTGATGTGATTCTCTCTTCTCCTCCCTGTGGCTACAGAACTAGGGGGTTAAAAGACCCAGAGGAAGGTCTAATGAAGGGAAGAAGAGAGAGAGAGCCTCATGCTTTTCTTTCTTTCATTCCTTAGATTATGCCTTAGACTAAAGCTGTGAGCCACACTGAAATAAAAGCATGAACCATCACCTGTTCATTTATACATGTCCCTTGAGGTTTCGACAGTTTTGAATCATCAGATTTCAGAATTGCTGATTTAAACTATGGGTTCTGGGTTGCCTTTGGATAGAAGAAGGCTTCTGCTGTGTTCCATTTATGGCCCTGGGCCAAATTTCCCGCTCCCAGTGGCACCTGGGCAGAGGCCCTGCCACCCGGCTCTGCGACACTGTCAGAGAACACCCCATCTCCAGGTCCTCCTGCCCCCACCCCACTCCAGGCAGCTCACTTTCTTCGGGGGAAAGAAAACCTTTCAGTGGAAGATGACTCTTAGTGTATGTGCTGCCCAAACCAGTACCAAAGAGGTCATTTTTTGGCCTTACTGCTGGTGCACCAGGGTGGGGCAGGGAGGCATAACTACACCACAGTGGCTCTGCCAGGGAGACATGACATCTGCCCCTGAAAACAACTCCAAGGGAAATGCTGCGGGATGGGGTAGGGTGGCAGTATTCTTGCCTGCTCAACACACAGGACTTAGCACAAGGAAACAAAAGGGAATGTAAGAGTAGGGCCAGAGGAAGGCGAAGGCCTGAGTTGGGGGCGGTGAGTGCGGGGAAGGCAGGAGTGTGGGGAGGGGAGGACGGGGGAAAGGCAGGAATGGGGGGAGGTGGATAGGAGGGTGGAGGGCAGGCAGGAGGGGCAGGCTCCAACCGGCTTCTCCCCACAGTTGGCCCCGGGTGTTGCTGGTGGTCAATGTGCTACCTCCATGGCTAACCCAGAAGGACATCAGAGAGAACGGTGGGCTCAGGGAGAAGGTGGACGTGCAAGAACAAGCGTCATCAGCCCTTTCCTTGTAACACACGGGAACTTCAGACAAGCTGCTTGGAGGCCAGCCTCCTCCCTGCCCCACACGGCTTCCCTCCTTGCGGCAGCCGAGGGACGGATGGTCCAGGTGGCAGCCGCCACAGCTCCTGAAGATGGATGTCCACACCCCCTTGGCCCAGCAAGTTCATGACCAGGTATCAGGTGGAGCTATACAGTCGCCAATACTGGACCATTCTTGATGCATGTCAACTTCAGGCCAAAAGGCAATTTCACATTTTCAACCAAATGCAGACCCAATGAAAAGGAATATATGTGTTGACTAAAAGAAACTGAAAGAGACTCACAGCAATGGTTTTCATACTGGAATCACCAAGTGCCCATCCATGGCAGAAGGGATGAATAAACTGTGGTACATTCCCACAATAGAGCACTGCTGGGCCGTGAGGACAGCGGGAAGGAGACCCAGAAGCACACAGGACAGCGTGCACGGCCCTCAGAGCCACAGCAAAGACAGACACAGACAGGCCCCAGTACACGATTCCACGGAGGGGAGGTTCCACAACAGGCAAACCAACTGCTGCTGTTAGCAGCCAGGCTGGTGTCATGCCTAGGGGCTGGGGGGACTTCCTGGGAGGCAGGGCATGCTCTGCTCCTCGACGTAGGGGCTAGCACATGGGTAGGTTCAGTTTGTAAAAATTTTGTCAGGTTGTACACATTTGAGATGAGCCATTTCATGTATGATAATTCAGTATAAGAAGTTTTGAAAAATGCTAAGGAGCATGTTTATTCTTCTGTTCCACCTCTGAGGGCTGACCTGTGCTTCTCTCCAGGTGGTGAAAATTCCTCAGGAGGCCTTCGGAACCTGGCACGGAAGAACACTCCCCAGTGTGGTCACCGCAGCCCCCTGGAAGCTCCTGGTCTTTCACAGCTGGACTAGGGAGACTGCGTCCAGGTCAAGGCCCGGTCCTGCCCGGGCCCGGGGCGGCGGACACTGCTGCTGCCCAGCCAGCAGGGGGCGCCTCGGCAGGCCGTTTGTGGCGGCTGCAGAACCCGCCTCCTTGGACAGATCTGGAGACCAGAGCCCAGAGCCATGAAAGGACCCACCTGGGGCGACGCAGCTGGGAGAAGCGAGGCTGTGGGGAGCCTGTGACCTTAGTGGGAAGGTCTCCTGGATGGGTTTCCAGGTGTCCTGGCAGGCAAGGCCTGCAGAGGCTGGGACTGGCTGTCCTCACGGCTGTGGCAGAAGGCGCTCTCCCTCCACCAGGACCCCCGCCAGCACCAGTCACACCCTGCACAACGGCGAGGGAACCCTTCACCACAGGGAGGCCCCTTCCAGGACCCCAAAGGGAGGGCCCTGCGGAGAGTGGCTCCTGTGCCAGAGGTTCAGACTGGGGTGTCCCACCTTTTGTGAGAAAAGGCCACTCTTCATTTTCCCGATATATTTTAATGGATGCACTGTGGCAGCAAAATGTGCTGGGGAAGCAGGGGGTGGGGGGGAGGAGAAGGGGCAAAGCGGTATGTGTGCAGTGAGAGAGAAAGATGCTGGGCAGGACAACCCCAAGGAAACAGGGAGGCGGCTCCGCTGTCCCCACACTCCTCTCCTTACTCCGAGCCTCGGCGATCGACACTCATCTATTTGTTCATATTTACTGAGCGCGTACTCTCTACATTCAACTCTCTCTAGACCAGGGGCTCTGAACCTTTTTTTTAAAAAAAGATTTATTTATTTATTTATTTATTTAATTCCACCACCCCCCCCAGTTGTCTATTCTCTGTGTCTATTTGCTGTGTCTTGTTTCTTTGTCCGCTTCTGTTGTCGTCAGCAGCACGGGAAGTGTGGGTGGCGCCATTCCTGGGCAGGCTGCACTTTCTTTCGCGCTGGGTGGCTCTCCTTACGGGGCGCACTCCTTGCGCGGGGGACACCCCTGCGTGGCAGGGCACTCCTTGCGCGCATCAGCACTGCGCGTGGGCCAGCTCCACACGGGTCAAGGAGGCCCGGGGTTTGAACCGTGGACCTCCCATGTGGTAGACAGACACCCTAACCACTGGGCCAAGTCCGTTTCCCTCTGAACCTTTTTTGTCCCACAGACCCCTTTGCCAGTCAGGTGAAAACCAAGGACCCTTTAGTAAGTCCACACTGTACTGTGTATTATTTAATAAATACATCACACCTCTACCGACACATCCCCACCAGAGTAATGAATGATGCTTTTCTGAATTTCAATTCAAGCTCTCGGATCTCTGGTTAGGAAGCCCTGCTCTAAAACGAGAGGATAGCGCAGGCGACCACAGAAAAGTCAGCAAATGACCTCTTGTGAGATCATCCAAGAGGACGCGGGGAGAGAGAGGTGGGAGGGGGAGCGTGTAGGTGAACTTCAGGCTCACTGGATGACGAGGTGGGTCAGCCACATCAGGAGCCGAGGAAGGCTCTTTCTGGTGGGGGAACTCAGGGAAGGCCGGGCCGAGGCGGCAGGCTCCTCGCTGGGGCCCCCTCTCCCCTCCAGCCTCAGGGCCCGCCACACCGGGAGGGTCGCCACCTTCTCAGCCCTGCTCCCACGCCCTGGCTCTGCCCTCTCCTCTTGGCTCCTGCAGGCTCACCCTCCCTCTGCCCCTACACTTACCGGCCAGGGTTGGATTTGCTGACTTGTGGGCCTTCAGCCTCTCACCCAAGGGCCCTGTCTAGAATCCAGATCTGACTGTCCACCCCAGCTCAGAGGCCTTCTAGAGCCTACAGGACAAAGCACGAGCTCCCCGGCACGTACGGCCACGAGCCCCTGGCCGTCCTCATCTCCTCCTTACTCCCTGCACGCTCTAACCCACACACATACACCTGGTCCCAGGCATTCTACATTACATCCTGCTCCCCACGTAATGCCTTCAAAACATGTCCACAAACTCTTTGATCCTCCTTTCTTCCAGGGTGGAGTTTAGTTCCCCTCCCATTGAGCCTGGACCTGCGACTCTCTTCTAGCAGAGTATGGCGGAAATGATGGCGTGTGACTTTTGAGGCTAAGTCATCAGAGGCACTGCAGCTTTTCCTTGCTCTCTCTTGGGTCACTCACTCTGGGGGAAGCCAGCTGCTACGTCCTGAGGACACTCGGTGGCTCTGAAGGTGAGAAAGCCCTCCTGCCCACTGCCCCGTGGGTAAACCTCGTAGAAGACAGCCCGCCGGCCCCAGTCAACCCTTCCAACAATGCAGCCCTAGCTGACATCTTGACAGCAACCACCTCAGGAGAGACGCAAGCCACAATCACCCAGCTGAGCTGCTCCTGAATTCCTGATCCATAGAACAAAGGAGATAATAAACATTTGTGGTTTGAAGCTGCCAAGTTGGAGGGTGGTTTGCTGCAGAACAATTGACAATGAACACACCTTGCTGTGTCCCCTGCTCCCCTGGATGCCTCTGTGCCTTTGCACACGCTGTCCCCTCTGCCTGTGATGCCTCTGGCAATCTGACCTTTCTACCCAGCGCCGCGTCATCTTTCAAGGTCCACTAGAAACATGGTCTCCTCAGCGAAACATCCCTGCCCTGTGGCCTCGCCACCCCTGCACATGGGCCCGACGTGGCCCTCCAACTGCACAATGTCCCTGGAGGCTCAGACCCCTGTCCTGTGGGCCGCGGACAGCTGCGCACCGGAGAGTCCAGGAAAGAGCCCTGTCAGCCGGCTGGAGAGCCACAGCTCAGGGTGTCAGTGGGGTGAGCAAACAAAATGAGTATTTTGCAACAAATATTTCAGCCCAGGAGCCTCCATTCTTTCCTCCAAACAATGGAAAAGCACAAGGACTCGCTGGAAGAGGACTCGCTGGTAAGAGGCCTCCGTTCGCTGCCCCGGCCTACCTGAATCAGGGCGAGCACCTTGTCCTGTACAATGGTGGGCGGGTTGTTCTTGGGAGAGATGATTCTGACCAGGACGCTGTCGATGAAATCCCGGCTGGCCACGAGGACGTGGAAGCGGTGGCCACAGTTCTTCACACACGTCTCCAGCACCTGACGTGGGAGAAACAGGAGAGTCACCACCGGGGGGGCCAGGGCTGGAGGGGCCTGGGGCGGGGGGCTGGCTTTCTACCACCCCTTTGTCTTTCTCCCAGGTCTTCTTTCTGCACGTCTCCTCCGGAGCCCAGCCTAGGTGGCACCCGCATTCCCACACTCTAGTTCAGTCGTCCCTCTGGGGAGGAGAGCAGCCCCTCGCTGACTGAAGTCGCCTGTCCCTGCACAATAATCAGGCAATTAGTCGGTAATTGAGGTACCAGTTTTGCATGAGAAGGATGCTGGTGTTTTAATGGGATCAAAATGACTGAGCGGTCCCTGAAAATTAGCATTTTAACTCCTCTCTCGGGCCTCTGGGCGGGAGGCATTAGCCAATGGAACACAGGCTCTGTCACCAGGGGAGGCTGCCGTGACAGCTTGAATTACCTTGTGAGTTATTGGCCCCTGTATGTAAGGAAACGAACACACATACCTCACCCACCCCACACAACTCTGTTCCTACAACTAAAATTGGCAGGAACAAAACCCTTTCCATCTTGGATAAATGGTTTGCAGGCCTCAGCTACCAGCCAGCTTTACGGTGGATGGTAAAATCAAATCCCGCCTGCTCCTCCCTTATCTAGGAAAACGAGTCACCCAGGCTGTAGTCTCTTAGAAAAGCCTGGAACGTGTGGGCTCTGGCCAGATGGGGAAGGAGGGCTTGCATCTCAGCTCTGCCCCTCTCCCTGAATTTCTCTGACCCTCAGCTTCCTCACCTGGAATTGGGGACAACTTGCCCCCTCACAGGGCCGCTAAATTAAAATATTCCTGCGTACTGTAGGGGTCCAATAAATGATGGCATTGTGACGAGGATGGTGACTGTTCAGAAGGCTGCTGTGTAACTCAAGTAAAGGGAGAGCTGTTTCTTCCCCCCCCACAGAGCAGAGAGGTGCCCTGGAATTCAGGGGTACCCACTGGGAGAGTCTCTCCAGCCTGGAGCACAGTTCTCTGCAAACCAGCCTATCCCGTCACCCGACCTTTCCAGGCCTCCTCAGAAGGACAGAGCAGCAGCAGGAAACATTTCTGACTGCCTTAGTTATTGTGAGCTATGGGCCCAAGTCCAGTTTCTCTGGGGTCTGCCCAGGCTAACCTGACCGCTGGTTAACTCAGCAGTTATCCCACAGAACAGGGCTCAAACCTGAGGCTGCGCTTTGATAGAGCCTGGCTGTAACGTAACCACAACGCGTACTGAAGGCTGGCTGCATGCCAAGCACGATGACAGGGCCTTTCATGTAACGGTAATTTCATTTAATTCTCACGACTAATCAGTTCTCTTTAAGTGGATATGGTCCCATTTTTCGGAGTAAAGAGCCTTAGAAGGTGAAGGTTTCTGCTGGTGGTGCGGAGGCAGGTGGGGCTCAGGTCGGTCTTCTCTGGAGCCCGCGTCTCTTCCCCACAAAGAGGCTGCAGGGTTGTCCGTCCCTCTCGGTCTGCTCCAAGTAACCCTCCGTCATCAAGGTATGCTAGATGTCTTGTTTCCACCTTTAGTCCTTGAAATAACCCTGAGATGTGGTGTGATTCACGTTTTAGAGGTAAGGAAGCTGAGGCTTAGAGATATGAAATAACTTGAAACAGAAGGCAGGCACTGGGATTTCCTCCCGGCCAGGCAGCCGCCACGCCCAGTGCCCACTGCTGCCTGCCCTACGGGGGACTCTGGGTTCCCGTTGGTTTGCCAAAGAAGGCCTGCAGCTTAGCATCCTCAGGGCCTCTGAACAAGAGCAGTTTTTCCTTCCCCAAGGAAGCATTTCCCTTTCGTAGGCAACTATGAGGTAAGCAGGACTCACTCCTTCAGTGGCCCTGTGCAGATGACAGAGATGAACTGGAGGTATCCCTCCTGCCCTCAAGGAGCTTACAGTCACCCTCTCTCCAGGGTTCTCTAAAGCCAGCCTCCCACCTGGACCTAAGCAGGCAGAAGGCGTGGCTGCTGGCCACGAGGCATGGCAAGAAGCATGCTTTATTCCATGAGGAGCAGACAAGAGAGGGAAGGGCAGGCAGCCAGGAGGAAAGCCCGAGTAGGTGGGAAAGAGGCTAGGAAAGAGAGGAGCAGGAAGGCTGGGGTGGGAGGGCAGGCTGCGGCCCTGCTCCACTCTTGGCAGCACAGGGCCAGGAGGCTCTCCTCACCCTGAAGGAACACAGCCTGACGCTCTCCATGGGCCCCAGCCTTCCCTGAGAACCTCAGGCATATGGGCTTGCAGGTGCCTGGAGCGAGCTGGCCCCAAAGCCTCGCAGAGCAGGTGGTGCGAGGCCTCCGCCCGGGGCTGGCACAGGCCATGCCACCTGGGGAGGCCCAGGGGCCCACTTTGGACCACCCTGCCCAAAAGGCCCTTGGTGAACTGTCGCTGTGGGTGAGGACCTCTCACTAACTCTTACTTTAGGTAAGCAGCAATAATCTTCATGGGTACAGGTATGAAATTGGAAGAGGGATCTGAGAAGCAAGAGGTCTGAGAGCCACCAGCAGGTTAAGGGAGGCAAAGACAGAGAACCCACACCAAGCAGACACGAGACCTGCCAAGTACACCAGCCCAGGGGCCAGGGTCGGGACAATGACTCTGCACATGTCAAAGGGCTCCTCAAGGTGTGGCTGGGCTTGCAGGGGACACCTGGTCTGTCGGGAAAGGTCAGACGAGGCCCAGCATGCTCTTCTGTAGGAAAGCAAGTCAACGTACATCCATTTTAGAAATGTGGCTGCATGCGGGAAAGCTCCAATGCGGTGGCCATGAAGCTGGGCGCACGGAGGCAAAGGTTTTAGACGCCAGGAAAACGCCCTGGCCTGTTCAAGCTCATTCCCTAATGATTTTATTTATTGAAAACAATTCATTTTGGGCATCACTCTTGGCTTAGTGGATGCGATGGCTCAAAATCTAAGATAATAGCTCTCAACTCCCTACTTCTTGTCGGGCCTTGTCTCTTTTATTATTCAAATCCCAATTCCCTGGCAGAGGGAGCTCTCCTAATAAGTTCCAGTTTTATTTGGGCAAAAAACCCAGTTTCTCTGCTTTAAAAGTAACCATTTTGTTCCTGTTTTAGATTGTAAAATCTCACTATTTCAAACCTACAGAGAAGTCAACATGCTGACCTGTTACAGTTTTTATTATAAGAGTTCATCGTGACCCAGATTTTGCCACATGGTTGAGAAACGGTTAGCTTTCCAGATAGAAATAACAGAAGTTGTCTCTCTTAATTATCTGGCATCTTGAGGAAAGGCAAAAAGCTGATCCGTACCTTCCTAAAAGGAGCCCTAAAAGGACTTCTTTTTTAAGTACCTCTGTGCTACTGTCAGTTTTCACCCCTATGATAGAGCACCTTATGACAGCGATCCACAGCCCGCCCACCCTGGCTGGGTGGCCCAGGCCTCTCTAAGCCTCAGTTTCCTCACCGTCACACATGAGGGTAATGATGAGACCTACTCTGGAAAGTTGTTGCAGGCATCTGCATTAACATCTTAAAAGCTCGGCCAGGTCCCCAGCAGACACTCAAGATGTGGAAGTTATTTTTAAAAGGAGGAACCTGGCCCAGGTCTCAGAGTAGGCTGGTGGCAGAAGGAGACTGACAGCCAGGATGAGCTTCTTGCCAGGGTCCCTGCACCACACAGCACTTGCACACACACCCTCTTCTGCTGGCACATTCTCCAGACAGAAGCTCCCTGTTTCAGGGGTGGATGAGAAACCTCTCGGGCACTGCCGCAAGGCTCCGCTGGGCCCACCTGCTGACCAATTCGCTGGCAGTGGTCCCCAGGGCCATGTGAGTGGACAGGGGCCCTATGAGCGGGCAGGGAGGACGGCTGTCCCCGAGGCGCCTGCCCCCTCAGGAGAGCAGCACTCACCGTCAACGCCAGCATCACTTCTCTGTAGTTCCGGTTCCCATTGAGCCGCTTCTTCAGCGCACGAATGGCATCCTTTGGCCTGGAGAAAAAGACATGTTATGATCCTTACAATTTCCATTTTGGGGAACTAGACGTTCACTCCCATTTGGGTGAACTACCATACATACAAGGTTATTCATTGAGGTACTGTTTATAAAAGCAAAAGATTACAAACAAACTAAGGGAACAGGTTAAAAGCACTTATGGCACATCCACACAATGGAATACTATGCAGCTGCAAAAAAGGATAAAGAAACTCTATGTGCCAATACTGAACAAGCTCAAAGATATGTGAATGAGTAATTCACAGAACCATGCATAAGATATGATACTCTCTGAGTTATAAAAGGAAAAAACAAATCTACACAGATGCACACACTAGCATAGGGATAGAGCATCTCTAGAAGGATTCTTAAGAATCTGGTGTGGCTACTTCTGAGGAGCAGTCTTGCACGGCAGACATGGAAGGGAGGTTTTCCACTGGCTTGCCTTTTGCAGACGTTTTGTATTGTGTATCACATGCAAGTATTATTTATTCAAAACAATAACACACTGGTAGGTGGGTACATTGAGAGATTTTTTTCCCCCAGAGAAACCACAAGAGAGACAGAAGAGAGAGGGGCCAGGTCATTGCTTAAGACTGGATGTTCAGCCTCTCCTGTTCCATGGAACCCCATTTTTCCCTGAGAAAGCTTAAGTGAGTCTCCTTGAAACCCAAGGTAGTATATCTGATGTGGATTCCCAGAGGGAATAGGCAGTCCCAAACTGACAAACGGGTCATAGTCAGAAGCTCATGCATAAATCTCTTGTTTGGAATTTGGAAGGCATTCTTCTTTAAATGACATTTCTTTTTTTAGGACGTCCTGGGGATTGAAGCCAGGGCCTCATACATTGAGAGCAGGTGCTCAACTACTTGAGCTACATCCACTCCCCTTAAATGACTTTTAAACCGCAGAGTCAACAACAAAAAGACAACCGATTAAAAAATGGGGAAAAGACTTCAATAGACATTTCTTCGAAGAAGATATACAAATGGCCAAAAGGCATCAGGGAAATGCATTCAAAACCACAATGAGATACCATTTTACACCCACTAGAATGGCTCCTATTTTTTTTTTTTAATGGAAAATAAGTGTTGGAGAGGATGTGGAGAAATAGGAATGAACACTTTCATTGTCAGTGGGAATGTAAAATGGTGCAGCTGTTGTGGAAAACGGTTTGGTTAGTCAGCCCAATTTAGACAGAAACACACAGAAGGCTTCTGGAAGCCATAAAATACGCCCTTGAGCCACCTATTTCTCATTTCCAAGTTGAAACACGGCTGCCCTGTAGGGATTCTTGGCTCCTGTGTCAAGGGGAGACAGTTCAAGACCCTCTGGGGGAAGAGGCCTCTGCAGAGTGTTTGCAGGGCGGTGCCGTTTCAAAACCGCGAGGCTGACTTCTGCAAACAGAAAATGCGCTCTTCTCTGGGGACGATCTGTGGGCTGGCACTGGTGGAGGCCGGGGCTGGGATGCATTGATCTCTTCTTTCTCACGGGCTCTGCCAAACCATGGCCCTCCCTGACCCTTGGCTGCTGGTTCTGCTCAGTCCTTCCCAAGCTTTGAAATTGCATGGGACAGAGCATGGGCGGTGATCACTCGGGCTTGCTTGTGGAGCCTCAGCCTTACAGCTCTTCCTGGGGGGTGGGACACGACCAGAGAGTCAGCAGGCTCCTGGGTTAGATTTAAAGTGAAAACTCACCCGTGGAAAGCCCTGCCTGAGAGCGACTGGGTGAGCACAAAAGCAAGTATTTATCTCTGTCCCCGGGGGAGAAGCTTCAGAGGGGAGGATCAAAGTCATGTCGGAGGAACTGAAAAGTTTCCAGAAGCAGCAGCAGCTTAGACAGCATGGAGTGGGAAGGAGGGAAGGAGGGAAGAAGCAAGAGCCAAGACGGAAGGATGAGGAAAGGACAAGTGAGATGGTGTGGAGACCCTGCGGCTCTCAGGGTAAAGGGCAGGCTCGGGGCGGTGTTGTGCGGCACTGGCCGGCCTCTGTGCCATCCTCGGCCTCCGCTACCGAGGGCCCCTCCTCAGTGTCTCGCCCACCCCAGACACCCAGGAGGCCCTTCTTTCTGGTCACATCGAACTTCCTGGTCCCTAAACAAGTCAGCGCGTTTGTGCCTCTGTGCCCCAGTTCCAGAAGCGCTGCTTCCGAGATGCTTTCCCCTTATTCCCCCCGCCCCCCACAGAAGGACACGACCGCCCCCACCTCTGGGACCCCAGAGCACCCTGATCATCTCCCCCTCTCGGCTCTTCTTCCGCTCCACTGAGTTCATCCGTTTTCTCCTCGCTGGCCCCCTCCAGCTTCCAGGCTGGAGCGGACTCCGTGAGTGGGAGAAGCGCTGAGATGGTCATGAGAACAACTGGGGCTGGGGCAGCCTCAGCGCTGCCCAGCAGAACCACCTGAGAGCGTCAGCACAGCCACGAGCTCGGTCCTGATTCTGTAGGTTGGGGGTGAGGCCTGGTGGACAGGGTCTCCAGCATCCCCGAGGGTGCTTCAGCCAGGCCCTCCCGGCACAGGGCACGGCCTCATGAGGCCTCGGGCGCCCCAGCCCCCCAGGCCGGACGGCCCCAAGGTGGCAGGGAAGTCCCGGGAGGGCCTGCGGGTGGTTCCCATACTTGCCCTCCAGATGTGGCACTCTCAGTAAGTAAAGGACCTGCAGGACAGAGCTTTAGTGGCTGTGTCCTGCGTCTGCTGCTTCCTGGCTGAGCTGTGAGGCCTCTGGCCAGTCTGGGTCTTGGTTTCCTCAACTTTAACATGGGCTGTCCGCACCCTAGAAGGCTGTTGGGGGCCAGCTGAGATGACACGACCCAGGGCGTGGCTCCCTAAGGTGGGAGCCACAGGCGCGTCATCAGAGACCACTACCCTAGGACAGGGCAGTCGACGCCACAACTGAAGTAGGGTGAAAGGCATAGGTGATGTGTCTTCAAAGGACAGAGAGCACATCCCTCCCCACGGCACAGACGGCTGGACAGAGGGCCAGACACAGTGGACACGCCGACCCCTCCAATCCTACACAGCCCACAGGCTACGCTCGGTCATACCCCAGTTTACAACGGAGGAAGCCGAGGCACAGGAAGACCAGGGCAGCCACCTGAGGTCACAGCGCAGCGGGGAGTGGCCCCGGGCCCACTCCAGGCCACGCCCCCTGTGGACATTGTGCACGCAACCCTCCAGCCTGGGGGCCCCCTCCTCCCCGGCCAGCCACCACCTCACCTGCTGACGCCTAGAGCCAGTAGGACCACCTGGGTGTCGCCTCCTCCACAGAGCTTCCCTCTCCCCACACACCTGTCCCGCTGTGCTGGGATTATACTTCCAGGCCTCCATTCCTCACCAGACTGCAAATCCCTTAGGGACACCATTCATTTATTCACCCTTTAACAAGTGTTTCTCAAGAGTTGTCTGTTGTGTGCCAGGCACTGTGCCAGGTGCTGGGGATAAGAATGGTGAGTAAAACAAGCAGAATTCCTGCCTTCTGGGGGCTCCCCATCTGTGCAGGGTGAGACAGCGGGCCAGAGACCCAGTCATCTTAATTGCATCCCTTTGGGTATGAACCGCCTGTAAAGAGGTCCTTTGAGGATGTTGTTATTCGTTAAGGTGTGGACTCACTTGTGAATAGGATCTCTGAGGACCCTATTTAGAAGAGGCCAAACTGAATCAGGGTAGCCTGGAACCATATGACCGGAGGGCTTATGAGCAGAGGAAATGTGGATGCAGAAGAAGAAGCCAGAAGTCAGCAGAAATCAGAGAAGCAAGGAGGGAGAGAAAGGAAGAGGAGGGAGAGAAACAGAGAAACAGGGAGAGAGCGCCATGCGGCAGAGGACTGCTGGAAGGCTGGAGTCCAGAGAAAGTGAGTCCTCCTAACACCCTGAGAGACGAGAAATTCCCATTGCTTAAGCCATCCAGGGTCTGGTGTTTGTCAGAGCAGCCCTGGCAAACTGAGACAGACGTGAACAAACACCACACAAGTATGTAAGTTTAAACTGTGACAAGCCTAAGTAAAATACAAGGGATATTATGGAATCATATGACAGGGGACTTGCCCAACGTAGTCAGAAAAATGAGAGTCAGCTGAGCCCCAGTGGATGTCAGAAGTGATTGGTACGGGGAACTGAAGGCACATTACAGAAGGAACAGCAGGACAGAGGCCCTGAGGAAGGGACGAGGGGTGGGGCACCCTACCCTTATCTGGACTTGTGAGGTGTTTTCTCCCACTTTAGGCAGAGACTTTGCCAGTTATCACACAGCAAATTTCTGGAAATCACTGAGAGACCCTCAAAAGTGCAGGAACAAGGAGCTTGGACTACTTGAGGAGAAAGGTGTGTGCACTACCTAAGGAGAAAGGTGTGACCAGGCCTCCTGTGAGGGCAGGATTTGGAAAAGAAGTTACCCAACCCCAGCAGCTGGGCTTCCTGCCTTCAAGCCACACCGCGTTTGAGCGATGCCCTAAAAATAAGAATTGGGAGCATAACTGTATACTCCTCAGATCGGTGAAGAACTTCAGACCCGATACAGGAATGTGGATAATTCAAGGAATTGAAAGACCAGTGGGGCTGAAGTACAAGAACGAGGGGAAGAGGGCTCAAAATGCAGCTGGAGAGGGAAGCGGAGGGCTCGTGTGTGGGCCCGGTTAAGGGGGTGCGTGGGAAGCCACTGATGGCTGCTTAGCAAGGACGAAACTCGATGAGGCTGGGTTTTTAAAAGACCCTCTGGTTTCTGTGTGGAGAAGGGAGGGGAGGGAAAGGGCAAACGGAGATGTGCCGCCTTTAGGATGATGCCCCAGCTTTGGAGCATGACGCTTTACCACCTGACCTTTCCCTTCCCAGCCTCAACTCCATGCACACCCCCTCCTACACAGCACACCCCCTCTTTCCTCCTGCTCACCCCAGAATGCCTGTATCCCTCAACAGGCTGGCCCGGGCCAGGCCATCGTGGGCACCTGTTAAGCAGCCATCACCTAGACCTCACCTACCTCCACCTCTTTCTCTGGTTAGTCACAAACTCGCACTAAGCACCCATCCTCTGGCCTTCTGCTGCCTACCCCCTTTTCGACTGTGTGCCTTCCACAAGCTGGGGGAGATGTCAAGTCTAACGAAAAGACCCTGCCAGACCTGACACCACAGGTGCTTATCCAAACAGGAATTCTCTGTGGCAGGGCCCCCTCCGCCCACAGCTGGATGAAAGTCACATTTTAACAGTATAGATTTGTATCTCTCTCTGGCGCTAAGTGGGGCATTTGGAGTTGCCTCTATCAAGCCCGCTCCCAACTGGAACAGTTTCCAGCCACTCCCCCGAGACCAGCGGTGAGGGACTTGTTTCCCTGCTCTTTTGGACTATGTAAGCGACAAGGAGATCTCTGGACGCTGCATTTTGTGCAATAAAGGGATCCTCTGCCTTCGGTTTCTGCTGTGCCTCACCCTGTTCCCACGACGCACCTTGCAGCAACTCACTCCACAGCACTTGCTTTCTTGCACCCTTACTGCCCGTCCCAAAGCCAGCCCATGCCGGAGGCGTCTCCCTGCCTTCTCCGTCTGAGCCCTCGGCACTGCGCACACACGTTGGTTGCCAGGCCACGGTCGCGCCTCCTCAGCCAGCCTCCAGGGCTGACGTGGCACATTTATATCGGCATCCTGGAGCCTGGCACACCAGGGTGCTCCATAAACGCTGGCTGCATGGCCAGAAGAATGGGTGACAGAGGGGCTCTAAAGTGGGTGTGAGGAAGAAGGAAGCCCGAGGGGATCTGAAGGAAGCGGCCAGCCTGAGCCCAGTGAGGGCAGCAGGAGGAGACGCAGCCCCAGGGCCTGGGTCACACCCACGTGCCTGCCTACACTGAGAGTGAAGACATCTCACCGCTCGCTGGAGGCCCCAGGACTTCTCTCCAGGGCAGGCCGCTGCCCCACACTGCACTCTCCGATGATCCTGTCACTGTCTGCGCTGGATACTTGGCAGGCCTCACAAGTGAACGCCTGGCCCCCGGCCCACCGGCTCCCCGACGGCTCCTCTCTCAGGGAACAGCACGCTCTCTTTGTACTTGTTAGGCCCCACACCTCGGTGTTAGCCTCGACTCTTCTCCTCTGCCTCCCTCCAGAAAAGTCCCGGTTGCTCTACCTCCTAAACATATTCAGACTCGAACCCCTCCTCACCCTCTCCTCTACTATCACCCTGGGCAGAGCCGCCGCCTTCCTGCACTTGGACTACTGGAATAATCTCCTCACCAGTTCCCGGCACCCTAACCAGGCAATTCTGAACCCAGTAGTAGAGTGGTTTTTTAAAAACGAAAGTTAGATCATGCCACGCCGCCTCTCTGCTCAAATCCTCTGAAGGACTCTGCTCTCACACCAGGAAAACGCCAGAGTCCTTGTGGCGCCTACAGCGGCCTGCATTATCAGAGCCCGGGCTGCCTCTGCCCGCTCCTCCTGCCCTCTGCCTCACTCACCTGCTCCGGCTCCACTGGCTCCTTGCTCTTCCACTGCCTCAGGATTTCCATGCTTGCTGATCCCTCCACCTGGAAAGTTCCTCCCCCATACAACCCTCATGCCTCACTCCATCATCTCCTTCAAGTCTTCGTTCAAGGTCACTTTTCGGTGAGGCTTTCCCTGATTACTGTACTTCAAATTGTTAATTCTCAGCCTTCTCTCTCCCCGTCTCCCTTCCCGGTTAAATGTCCCTCCACGGTCTGGTCACCATCTGACCTGATCCTACGTGTTCAACACCTTGTCTTAGGGCCTGTCTCTCCCCTCTAGGCTGTCAGCTCCCTGGGGGTGGGGAGTTTGTCTGTCTTGTTCATTGTGTCCTCAGCACTTACAATAGGGGCTGGCACAAGACAGTCACTCAATAAACACTTGCTGAATGAAAGAAAGCAGGACCAACCTTAAGAGCCTAGACCCAGACTGCGCCATGTGGAAGGTGAGTGGCAATGCCAAGGCTCAAGCCCGGGCTCCTCACCAGCTCCTCTAGATTTGGTTTAAGAGGCCGTGGCTACAGATGTGGACAGAGGGCTGAAAAGTGACCATTTTGGAAGAAGTGCAAAGTACAAAGAGAGTGTAGATATCATGTAGAAGAGGAGAATGTAGTAAAGGAAACTTTAAAAACACCCTCTGCCCAGGCATCACCTACTCCCCACCCCGAGTACCTCGTGCCTTGGACCTCCCTCTATGGTCAGGATGGGGTCCCTTCCGACTCCTGGGACTCCTGTGCTCCGGGCAGAGAACCAGGGCAGACCCAGCCCCATGTTTACAAAGGGGAGGCAGGGCCAGGGAGGAGAGGGGGAAGGGGGCGATGATTTGGCTGCTCAGACTAATGATCACTGGGGGCCCAAGTAACCAGGCAACTTCATTTTCACTTGTGATTAAAAGCTGGTTTATTAAAAGAGGTCATCGCTGCTCTAATTCAAGAACTGCCACTGGGGAAGGGGTGGGGGGAGAGTAGAAGGGAAAAGGAAAGATAATTAAGAGTGCCAGTCTATTAAATGCCAAAGTGAACAGATTAAAAACAAAACAGAAAATAAAACACCCAACACCCTTAAGACCTGACAGGCTTTGAGCAACACCAAAGCGCTGACAAGGCTCGAGCAAGCAGAGGAGGGCATGGGGGAGGGGCGCACTCACCCTTCCTCTGTCTCGTTAATGATGTCGCAGATCTCCATGTTCAGCGTCCAGTCCTCGCTTTGCAGGGAGCCATCAGTGGCCTTTTCTGTGAAATCAGAGAACACTGGTTCACATCTCCCCCTGGAGTGAGGGGCCCTGGGAGGAAACAGGAAGAGGCGAGAGCCACGGCGGTCTTCTGCCGAGCAGATGGCCTGAGCCCAGGGAGCTGTTCTGAGAGCGCTGCTTTCCTGAGAGACACCCCGAGAGAGGTGAGGGCCTGAGGGCTGGCATGACGCTGCCGTGCCTTCACCCACGCCTGAAACGCTGACACCAGGCCTAAGCCAGCGAAGCCCCCGAGACCTGCCACACTGCGTGAGGGCCCATAGATTCTGGAGCTGGCCCTCTGGGTCTGCCGACAGGCACCACCACTTACCAGCTGTGTGACCTTGGGCAAATCACTGGACCTCATGTGCCTGGGCTTCCTTAGGTGTGAACTCGTGAAAATAACAGTGCCTACCCGACAGATTTGTTATAGGGATTAAGAGAGTTAATATATGTAAAGCACTTAGAATAGAGCCTGGCACACAGTGCTCTACAGGTATTTGCTCTTACAATTATTAAAAGTCAACTTCAGAAGTTAAAAAATACATCCCACAGATAGACAGACATAAAGAAAGATACAGATAGAAGTTAGATAGATGGATGATAGATATGGATGACAGAGACAGATAGATAGATAGAAAGACAGATAGATGGAATGATACGGCGAATGTGGTAAAATGTTAAATTGGTGGTACCTGGGGTAAGGGAGGCATGCTGGAGTTCTCTGTATGAAATATGTATTATTTTGTAGCTGTCCTGTAAATTTGGAAGTACTTCTAAATAACAAGTTGGAAAAAAAACCCAAATAAGAGGGAGGGAGGAAGAACCATCTATGAAGCTACTACGGGGGTTACTCTATTAAGTGAGTACATTATTTTATTTAATCCACAAAATGGCCTCGAGGTAGGATTATGTACCGTCCACACACACACACATACGCACTTAAAAAGAGGAAAATAGAGGCTCGGAAAGATTGGGTAACTTGGCCAAGATCACGTAAGTGAAGTGGCAGCCCCAACATTTGACCTCAGGTCTGTGTGGCCAGGCGTCTGCGTGACACTGCCCCACATCCCCACAAAACCCGAGTTCCGGCTTGAAGTTCTTATCTTAGATGAACTCTAAACCTGCCCCAAACTTCATGGCAGGGATGCCGCCACCACCATTTAACAAACACTTAACACAAGCCCCACTTCCGCTGGTGCTCCAACCATAAAACAGATGATCTCTGTACAGGCTGGAAGTGTCTTTGTTTTATTGGATGCAACTATGAAGAAGTGACACTTGCTTTTTACATAACATACCAGAACTCACACATCCAAACAAAAGCTGTACTTGCACACAGTGACAACACACTCCAAAATTTGCTTAAAACATTTGGGCAACAGTCTTCCGTCTGCATTTTTAAAAGCCTCATTGTTTTAACCATGCCTCATTTTTTTTTTTTACCAAAAAGGATGCATTCTCAACCTAAGGTTGTATCCCCAACCTTTTCACCCTCTTATTCATCACACTTGGCACCAAAAGACTTGTGATCACCTTGAAAAAGTAAAATCACCCACAAATGGAGAGAATCCGTCTTTATATGAATGCACAGCATGGCAGAGAGCAACATGGGACTGACAGGCTCCCGAGACTTGGGGAGATGCTACAGAGACTGTTTAGGCCAGACAAGTCTCATAGAACACCTGAACCACCCCCACACCCATTTCCACCACGCGGAAAAGAGACGGATTTTATCCACCTGACCATGTAAGTAGCATGCCTGGGCCCACCCGGGAGGGCGGCCAAGGTGGCGAGTGGCACGGCTAGGAAGGGGCAGGGTAGCGGCAGGCACCCAGGAAATGGCTCAAAGCACCGGTCAGCTTTGTCTAGGGAGGAGGAGACAGAGGACAGAGGCTCCAGGGCGGTCGATGGGTACAAGGTGCAGATTCCAGTCTTCCCCGCAGTGCGCTGCCGTCACCTGTGGGGCTGGCCCAGAGGCGGGGGACGGCAGAAAGGCTCAGCTGGGCAGGCATGTGGGTGGAACAACCTATGGCGCCAGCCCGGGCTCTTCCTGCCACGCTCAGCAGTCCCTAAGCACCCCTTGCCTTCGAGAGGTCCACTCACCCTGGGGCTCACAGACAGCTGGGGGCACGCCTGCAGCCATAAATCCAGCAGCCTCGGGAGGAGGAGGCAGACCCCGCGGGAAGCCGCTCTGCGGGCAGCCCAGCCCCAGGACCCTTCCTGCCAGCAAGGGCGAGGCCAGCTGCCGATGGGCCGACCTGCGGTTCCACCCCCACACAGAGCCGCAAGGGGAAGAAAGCACCTGAGAGAACTTTCTTAGGACCACAAGGAGCATTGCGTTGCGTAGCTCAATGGAGGGAATATTAAATCAATGGAATCTCATTTCCAAGTTCGGTTTAGCAGCAGAATCCATTAACCTTATAGTCACCCTCCCCCTTCCTCTAATAATACTGGGAAAGGGTTCAAAGGCATCATAACTTGTCCTCAGGGTCAGCGCTTTCTAGTCCTTTACAGTGATCCTGCATTTTCAAGCTAAAAGATACTCATTTTGATTATAAAGGACCAACCCAGAGGGAACACTTCTTTCTTTTCAAATTCGTTAAAATTACCACACAAACACAAATGTGGTATTTGGCTCTGCTGAGATGAGGAGGAAAGTCAGGCTGACAAAGGAGCTCAAATCAGTTCCTGGTTTCCTCTTTTCATAAAAGAATTTCCAGCAAATGGGAACAGAGCTGTGTCTGATGGCCCCTGGAACTGCAGCCACTGGATGTGGGCTCCTTCACTGGGCCCTGTCCCCAGGACAGAATAAAGTTCAGACTCATTTCCTTTGTCACGTAAAGTCGTCAAACCCTAAAATAAATCCTCGTGCATCAGCAGAAACAGAGAAGCACCATGCTCAGGGGAGTAGTGGGGCAGGCATTCCTTCCAGCCAGCCCTTGGGAGGGATAAAGATCAAAAGACCAGTGACCCTGCGGCAAAGCACTGACCTGGCGAGGACTCCTGGGACATGCTAATGGGCAGGGCTGGGCAGCCAGGGGTTGGACAAAGCCCCTGCTGAGCAGCCTTCTTGGAATGGCCCAAGTTCCAGAAGCAATCAGACGCAGCTCAGGTTAAACCTCCAGGGCTTTGGAAGGCCGCGTGTCCTCCTGGGGCTGGTGGCCTGGTGTTTTCTCCATTCAGGAAAGGTGGCCTCCCTCCTGGCGTGGGGACCTGGGCCAGCATGCCCTGACGCCTGGCCCTGACAGTAGGCCAGTGCTCTGGGGCTCGGGCCTCTGCCAGCCCAGCCCTCCTCTGCAGTCTGAAACGCAAGGCAGTCCTGCTGGGAGGGCCTCGCCACCCCATGGTTTGGTTTCTGGGCTGCGGCACTCTGTACTTAGCTGTTAAATATAGTGACTCAGAAGCAGCCAGCATCAGGAGGTGAAGGAAAAATGCTTTTAGCATTTTGCATTCAGCAACATCCTTTTTGGTGAGAATGGAGGGGGGAAAAAAAACAACAAACAGCCAAATTATCTGCCTCTCTAATCATCAGGGAGTGGGAGCAGCAGCCCAGAGGGGCCGGCACCGAGGCTCGGCTTTCAGAGCTGCCTGGGACAGGTGTGGGGAAAAAAGCCAAAGGGGTTTCGATGGGCAGGAAGCTCACCTAATAATTATGCCCCAAGAATATGAGATGAACCTTCTGGATTACTATCTGCTAGCGAGGCAGGCTGGCTTCTACAAGTCAGTTAGAAAGGAGAATCAATCCCGACATGCCACGCACAACCATTATTGCCTTTTGCTTTAGACTCCTGACGTGCTTCGTGAATGTTAATTGCAGATACTCCTTTCCACTGGCGAGAAAGGAGAATGTACTCCAAGTACTCGTCCCACTTTACAGGTTGTCCCTTTCTGTGACAGCCCCCGCCCCCCCACCTCTCATAAAAGGAAGCTAAGCGGGCGAGAAGAAGGTGTGTGGAGTAGCTACTCTGAGGCGGCTCTTTCCGTCACAGTAAGGCAAAGCAAAACCACAGGGTCCCAGTGGCATTTACTGGATATTGACAAGGCCTGAGAAGTGCCGGGCCTGTCCCGGAAGGAGGAGATGGAGACGGTGGAGACCCTGCTTTCGGAGGATGGTCTAAGGGGGCAGGCAGAGAAGCAGTCGGTCAGGACACAGCGTGAGCTCTCACAGGACCTCCACAACGACACAGGTGCTCCAGTACTGGGTGAGGTGGCTCCCCACTGCACTCAGTGACAGGCAACAGCAAGCCTTTTTTAAAAATTAATTTCTTTTTTAATTAATTAAAGAAGTTACAGGTTTTACAGAAAAATCGTGTAAAAATTACAGCGTTTCTATATACTCCCCCTTATTATTAACACTGCGTTAGTGTGGTACCTTTGTTACAAAGAACATTATAATTGTACTACTAACTATAGTCCAGAGTTTACATTAGAGTGTATCTTTTTTCCTCATATACCACCCTATTACTAACACCTTGCAATAGGGTGGTACATTTGTTATAAATCACGAATGAACATTTTTATAATTATACTACTAACTATAGCCCACTATTTACAATAAGATTCACTGTGTTGTACAGTCCTATGTTTTTTCTTCTAATTTTTATTCCAGTAACATACATACAACCTAAAATTTCCCCTTTTAGCCACATTCACATATATAATTCAGTGCTGTTAATTACACTCACAATTTTGTGCTTCCATCACCACCATGCATTTCCAAAACTTTACTATCAACCCAAATAGAAATTCTGTAAAATTAAGTATTACCTCCCCATTGCCTACCCCAACCCAGCCTGTGGTAACGTATATTCTAGATCCTAACTCTAGGAGTGTGCTAACAGTTAGTTCATATCTGTGAGATCACACAATATTTGTCCTGTTGCGCCTGGCTTATCTCGCTGAGCATGACATCCTCAAGGTTCATCCACGCTGTCGCTGGAGGCAGCCTTCACTCCTCTTCAGTGCTGAGTGATATCCCATGGCATGGGTAGATCACATTTTGTTTATCCACTCATCGACTGATGAACACTTGGGTTGCTTCCAACTTCCGGCTATTGTGGACAGTGCCTCTATAAACACGGGTGTGCAAATACCTGTTCGAGTCCCTGCTTTCAACTCTGTAGGGTATAGACCTACCAGAGGTATATTGCCAGATCATCTGGTAATTCTATACTTAGCTTTCTCAGGAACTGCCAACCTGTCTTCCACAGTGAACAGCATGCATTTATTTACTTTTAATATGGAACGCTTCACGAATATGTGTGTGTTATCCTTGCTCGGGGGCCATGCTAATCTTCTTTGCATCGTTCCAGTTTTAGTGTATGTGCTGCTGAAGAGAGCACCAGCATGCCTTTTTAAGCAGCGCACACAGACGACAAGGCCACCCAGAAAGAACCTGCCAAAGACTGCGAGCACCGCAGAGGAGATGACTCAGCCCCTGCTCTCCCACGTCCCCAGCTACTGGAAGCCCTGAGGAGAGCATGGTGCACAACAGGGGTTGGCAACCTTGGCTACATACTAGAACACCCAGGAGGCTTTTTTAAAAATACAAACACCTGGGTCCCACTCATCCCATTTAAACTGACTCTGGGGCTTGTGGCCCAGGTAAAATCCCCCAGGTGAGTCTAACAGACAGCCAGAGTTGAGAAGATCTGAGATGAAGGAATCCTAGCATGGTCATTCACAACACAAATGGACTGCCCATCTCCCAAATGCAGGGCACTGGGGGCACCGGGGGAAGACAGACGCAATCTAGCTATCGAGGAACTCGTGGTCATGGAGGTCAGGAAGTCAAGTGACCCTGGGCCTCGATCCTGAACTCCTGGACCAGTCACTTCCCTGCTCTGGGCCTTAGGTCTCCTGTCTGACACCTTGGTTGCCACCCCAACTTCACCCCTGCTCCGACTGTCTGTGGTCTGGGTATATTTCTATAAAACCCAATCCTCCACCAGAAGAGCAAGTAAAGGAAAGAGAAAAGTAGGGTGCCTGCTGGATGGTGGAAGCAGGAGCCACATCAAGGTCCCTAGGACTTTGCAAGCCAAGTGCCTTAGATCCCCTCTAAGGAGATCCCACAGACTCGTCTGTCCCCTGCAGCCGAACGAATGCCACATCCTGTCCACACACCCGCTAGTGCACGCTCCTTGGGAGCTGCGTTTGCTACCACCCCATGCAATGCCCCTGGAGTGCTCCAGCACCTGACAGCACAGTCCATTCCCAGGCTGCTCTGAGAGGTCCTTCAAGTTTTACAGGCTCAAAAAGCCATGAGTACCTTCTTGATCCCTGGCCTAAAGTTGAAGATGCTTGAAGGTAAGGCATCTTCAGCTTCTCAACAGGGCCTGACTTGGCCCAGGACCCAGTAGAAGCAAAATGGTGCTTGTAAACCCACTGAGGCCCCTGGCTGATAGGCACTGGGCAAGCTGGCGGTATCAGAGCAGGGAGCCCAACTGTTTCTGCAATCTCCCTTTGGACTTAGAGGTAAAAGAGATGGGCAACACAGCAGGACTTTGGTGAGTCCTAGTTTTGCTAATGACTATGTGACTCCAGGGGAGAAATGGACCTCTCCAAGCCCTTCCCTCCTCTGCAAAATGGGATCATTATAGCAGCTTTTTCACCCAGTTCCGCGGAGTAATAGAAAGATGCACACACACACACACACACACACACACACACACACGTTGCTATTTCTTCTCTGCTTCCTAATGCTCTCTGGCAGGGGTTCTGCCAGCGCCCTTCCCTCCTGCCCCCTCCTTCGGCATTCCCGAGTCACCACTGCCACCTACAGGTAAATGGCCATCCACAAGCCAGGCCCACCGGATTCCATTCCCTTGGAACCAGTGGATACCCCCAGCCTTCCAGGTGTGTGGGTTTTCAAGAGGGTAGAAAGCCATGCCCCAAAGCACGAAGGGCTCCCCTTCCAGAAAGAAGCCCCCAAACTTAGCTGGGCCCAGCTGCAGGGTAAAAGAGGAGGCAGGCACAATTTCCTGAAGAATCCAAATGTTGAAACTCCAAGAGGTCTTAGAGACCATCTAGTAACAAGACTCCCCACAAGTCACTTAAAACAGGTGTTCAGTCAGAGTCACATTTGGACCTCTGTGTTCCTGCCCTAAGAGTCACCGTGATCCCCTATCTCAAGTCTTCAAGGAGGGAACATGGACAACTTTCACAGAAAGGGGAGAAGGGGAAGAGCGTATGAAAACCAGTTTAGCAAGCCAGGGGCTTTACATACATTATCGTACTTAATCCTTCCCTCCCGCCTCCAGGCCCGTGCCCACTCTAATAGGTGGAGAAAACAAAGCCCAGTGAGGGGACAGTCCACAGCGCACTGCTAGGAGGTGGGAGCACTGCCAACCACACGACCCAGAGCTTCCTGGCAGATTAGGCCTTGGGCCCCAACTGACCCCAAACAGAGGGCAGCGGGGGCAAAGGAGAAGGCCCCGAGCGCCAGGCTCTAGCCTGGGAGAGGAGGGTTCTCAGCACTAGACTCTAGCCTCCGCAGCAGCCAGTCCAGGGCTCCTGGCTGCAGCCCACTCTCCTATTTTTGAAGACTAAAGACCCTGGGATAAGAAATGTGTAAGCAAGTGCTAGGGGAGGACAAGTTAAATTAGCTGCTGGGTTCATCTTTTACTTTTTGTTGTTCCTTTAAACAAACTTTCAATTTTGGAATAATTTTAGATCTGCTGGAAAGCTGCAAAGGTAGTACAGAGTCCCCAGTTGCCCTTCACCCAGTTTCCCCTGTTCTTAACACATTATATAACCACGGCACATTTATCAAAACTAAAAAAATCAACATTGGTACAGTACTATTAGCTAAACTCCAGACTTCCTTTGAATTTCTCTGGTTTCCCCACTTATGTCCTTTTTCTCGAGGAGCCAATCAGAATACCACATTGCATTTCGTTTCCCTGTCTTTTTAATCTTCTATTTTCTTGAAAGCCTGACAAGCTCACAAAATCACCAACTTACGCTCACGTCTGGAGAGCTCAGTTCTAAAGGGCAGCTCTGTGGAAGCCACAATCCCACACCCCAGCCTAATTAGGGCACCACATCCTCCCTTTCCCCTGACAAAGGAGTGCTTCAGGCCAGCCAAACAACAGAGAAAATAGATGCTTGCTAGCCACCCCAGCCCGAGGTTGCTGATCCAAGTTCTTTTTTAACCGGAATTCCCTGGAGGGGGACCCACAGATTTAAAATGCATTTGGGGTGTGTCTCTAGGGGCAGAGCCACTGGCCTGATGTATTCCCTTCGTTGTCTTTAATGAAATATTTTACTGGTAGAGTAAAGTGGTATGAAAAAGGAGCTGGGGGAAGAGACTGATTTAGGGGTGGGATGGAAACTGACAGCCAGAGGAGGAGGGGCCTCTGCAGGAGCCAACCCCAGGCCGGGAGCAAGGTGCCAGCGGCCCGCCCAGATCAGCTGCAGCCTAAGGCCAGGCAGGCGGGCACCCTGGGACTCGGGGTTCAGGTTGGACCTTCTGTAGTAAAACGGCGGGAATATGCTGGCAGGTCATAGTGTGCCTCTTCTCTAAACAGGCTGCTGTGTTGCAAATGCCTTCTTCTCCAGACGGCCCCACCTGCCCACCAGCCACTCCCACCACCCTAAGAAGAAAGCCCAGTGGTGGGGAGAGAGGAAATGAGGCGGCCCTGCGAATTCCCCTGTGTAGCTGGGGCTGGTACCGACCTTATCCTAGCTGCCTCAGACGATAGAGACACCTCAGAGGAGACCTGAAGGTCATTCTCTGGGGAGGCTGAGGATGTGAGGCCATCCAAAGGCTTCCCAGCTGGGCTCAAAGCCTCACACGGAGAGGCCTCTCCCTGCTGGGCACGGCGTGAGGCCAGCACAGAGCCCCACCCTCAAAGAGCTCCCGAGGCGAACAGCTCGTACATGACGTGCTAGAACAGGAGCGGGGAAAAGGAGATGAGGGGACGACCAGCTGAAACTGAGGAAAAGGCCCACGACCTGAGCTGGACACTGAGAGGGATGCGCAAGGGAGCATCACAAGCAGCGTGCAGGGTGCGAGCAAGGATGTGGGGGCCATTCAAGGCTCAGGAAGAAAGTCCAGGACTGCGGGGAAGGGAGTAGCCAGAGACGAGGCCAGGCCGGGCAGGCCCTTCCATTTCCCGTAAGGAGTCCGGCCTTTCCGCAGGAGGCAGTGGACGGGTCTTTGTTTGGACAGGAGTGAGGAGAATATCTGTGCTTTAAACAGATCGCTCTGGTTAACAGCAGAGGCTGTAGTGGAGCCGAGCGCCTGCAGGCAGGAAGCCGGGAGGGAGTTATCCTGAAGGTGCAGTGGGAAAAAATGAGACTGCAGCACATGGTGAAGCTTTGAATGGTTTTTAACCACATGGACCCTGGGTTCAAGGGTTCGCTCTCTGTGACCCAAGCCACATTACTTTTTTAAAAAATTATTTATTACTTATTTATTCCCCCCCCCTTGTTGTTTGTGCTTGCTATGTCCATTCATTGTGTGTCTTCTTTTTAGGAGGCACCAGGAAACAAACCCGGGAGCTCCCATGTGGGAGGGAGGCGCCCTATCGCTTGAGCCACCTCCATTCCTTGCTTGTTGTGTTTCTCATTGTGTTTCCTCATTGTGCCTCTTTGTTGCATCATCTTCTTGTGTCATCTTGCTTGGTCAGCTCACCACGCCAGCCTGTCACACCAGCCTCTTGCTTGTCTTCCTTAGGAGGTACCGGTAGCTGAAACTGGGACCTCCCAAGTGGTAGGCAGGCACTGAACTGCTTGAGCCACATCTGCTTTCCCACATTTCTTAAACTCTCTGAAAATGGACAAAATAGTCATTTTTGCCTCAAGGGGCAGTCGGGATGGTTAAATGAGCTAATGAACACAGAGCCCCAAGCACAGAGCCCAGCACAGGATGCTCAATGGAAGTAGCCACCCTGCCACCGTTTGCATCATGCAGCCCAGACCTCAGTCCTCCTGAAAGACTGAATTCCGGTAGGGAGGACAGAGGGGAGGGCAAAGGCAGGGGCGACTGTCTTCAAGGCAGCTTCCAGGCCCGAGAGCAAGGCACAAGCCCAGTGCACCCCCCCAGAGTGGAGGAAGCAGGGCCAAGGCAGGAAGGACGGTATCCTGTCGGCCTAAATGCCAGCCAGGGCCTGCGGACATCACCGTGAGTGAGCTAACTAGGAGAGCCTCCTTTCTGCCTCAGAGAGCGATTACAAAATTCCATGCCAGGAGAGAGACTCCCAGAAGCTCCCCACAGCTCACACCTGCCGCGCTCATTAAACCAGAGCTTTGACTAAGTCTGGCAAATAGCTGTCCTTCAGAACGAGGTAAAGAGAAACACTCTCCGGGCCACCAGCACAGCATTTGCAGTATTCAAAGGCACTTGTGGGGAGCAGTCAAAAGTAACCTGTCAGAGTAAAACTCAAATATTAGCTGTTTTTCCCAACCAGAGACCTAACTGAACATTGTTTGGGGAGGAAAAGCAGTTAATACTGTAATAAAAACAAAACAAAAAAACACCACTCATAATAAAAGAATGAAGTTAAAACTTTTACTCTTAAATTAATACATACAGATTTTTAAAAGACTAATACCCACTGCTGGGAAGATTACAGTAAATCCAGAATGTCACATTATTGAAAGTAGCATATCTTTAAAAATCCTTTGGAAACAATTTGGGCAAAAGGCTAAATGGTTCTTATCCTTTGACCTGATAAATTTTTTTAGAACTTTTAGCCTGAAGAAGTATTTCAACATAAAAAGCCACACACAACCTAGCAAGTCCACTCCTACATATATACCTAAAAGCCAAGAAAACATCTGTCCACACAAAAACTTGTACACACAAAACTTGCTCAAAGCAGCATTATTCATCATGGCCAAAAGGTGGAAACAACCCAAATATCCATCAGCTTATGATTGGATAAACAAAATGTGGTCTAAACATACAACCGACTACTATTCAGCCATAAAAAGGAATGAAGTACTGATACACGCTACAATGTGGATGAACCTTGAAAACATGACACTAAGTGAAAGAAGCCAGTCATAAGACCACACAGTGTACGATTCCATTTATAGGAAATGTCCAGAACAGACCAATCTATAGAGACGGAACATAGATTAGTAGCTGCCTAGGACTGAGAGGAAAGGGGAAGTGACTGCTAATGAATACAGAAGGACAAAAACGCTCTAAAATTGATTGTGGTAATAGTTGTACAACTCAGTGACTATACTAAAAACCACTGAATTGTATACTTTAAAAGGGTGAATTATGTCTCAATACAGCTTTAAAAAGTTGGGGGTGGGGAAGCTACACAAAGGAACATGTTCAATATAGTATTATTTAAAATTCTGAAAGCATCTCAAATATATAATAGAAAAGAAACTGTTAAGTAAATTACGGCATATTGACTCAACTGAATACTATAGAGCCATTATAAGTAATGATTATAATTAATTATAAGTAGGTACTATACTGTACTTAGGAGCACATTATAAGTAATTAAAAAAATCATATAGAAACATTTTGCATTTTGAAATGGTGTAAAGTGAAGAAGGCAATAAATACAAAATTGTTTTTAAAAATAGGATACATGGGGACAATGCCTGGAAGAAAAATGGGGGGAAAAAAGGAAAGAATCAAGATGCTGAAGTATTTGGCTTACAGGCAAATCTTTTTTAAAAATTTCAGTTATTGTTGTTATAAAAAGAAGAAAAGGGGACATTAACCCCAAATGACTAAGGAATGAAACGGCAAGCTCATAACCAAAGCTAAAATCCACTTACTTAATTCTTCCATCAAAAACAGCTAGGCCCAGGACACAGAAATATGCTTTAACTGAATATAAAGACTATTTTCCTTAAAGGCAAAAGCACTCTGGACCTAATATCTCTTAAAAGGCATTTTCGCCCAGATCAAGCCTGCCTGTGAACTTGCCCTTGTTCCACAGGGGGTGCCCATGACTTCTTTTTCCCTACCCAGCTATTCAAGGAGGGCCCGACGCAAGCCAAGCTGGGCTGGGCCAGGTGAGACGCAGGCATAATACATACATGCAATTTGCATTCCAAAGCCAAGTCTAGCAGGGTTCTGGATCATCTGGGAAATTGCTCCCATCCATCAACAGTGAAAAATCAGAAATATCAACAGTGAGAACAAACAGAGGAGATTACATTTGAATGCAGCCGTATTTAAATATGAAGAAGAGCCCCAACACAAGTATGTATTCCTGTGTGTACAATATTCAGAATTAATAGACTTATCACACACAGGTTGTGTAACTTATTAACGATAATGTGACTTTAAACAGTAGTTCTAACTGGGTCACCTTGAATAATACCAAGCAAAGCTTGCCAAGGGAAACATGCAAATCAGATGATCAAAATCCAGCAGGGAATAGGCATTTTCCTAGCTTTATGGAATCTTTATGGTAGAAAAGGAAACCTATCCAGCTTCAACACTGAGAAAAGAGCAGGATGATTTTTCATTCTTCAGTTAGGTGGAGCCCAAAGGGAAGGCCAGAGGGAAGGAAAGCTGGTATGTGGATAAATGGCACAGCCGGGTTGACCACGTGAGGAATGGACAGCCAGCACCCAGCACCCTGGTGCACTACAGACCAAGGCAGCAAGCAGCGAGGCCTCAGAGGGAGGCCTGCTCCCTCCCTCTCACTCAGGCCAGGACCTGCAGGCTGATGAGCCCTTCTGGACAACAAGTTCCCAACCTTCAGGATGGTGTGTGTCCAGTGAAGCCTTCCCTTCCCTAGAGAACACACTGGTACAAACAACCATTGGGCCTTATAAGAATGGCCACAGAAAACATTTGGAAACCTTAACCTTCCAGTTGGATGACTCTATACATATATACACATACATTTTTGTTTTAGATTTTATTTATTTATTTACTCCCCCCCACCCCCATTGTTTGCTGTTGCTGTCTGGTCTCTATGTCCATTTGCTGTGTGCTCTCTGTGTCTGCTTGTCTTCTCTTTAGGAGACACTGGGAACTGAACCCGGGACCGCCCCCCATGTGGAAGAGAATTGCTCAATCACCTGAGCCACCTCAGCTCCCTGGTTTATTGGGTCTCTCCTTGTCTTTCCTCTTTGTGTCTCTTTTGTTGTGTCATCTTGTTGCATCAGCTCATGGTACCTGCCTCAGGTGCCAGCTCACCTTCCCTAGGAGGCACCAGGAACCGAACCCAGGACCTCCCATGTGGTAGGCGGAAGCCCAATCACTTGAGCCGTTTCTGCTTTCCAGATATTTTATTATATTAAGAATCATGGATAATTTTTTAGATATGATAATGAAGTAGTGGTTATACTTTTTAAAAGATCTTTTTATCTTTTAGAAATGCATACTGAGGTATTTATGGATGAAATTATATGATGTCTGAGACATTGCAAAATAACCCAGGATTGACTGAGGGGCGCTTTGAAACAAAACTGGCCATAAATTGATTATTATTGAAGCTTCCCAATAAGTACATGGGGGTTGTAACAATAGTCCTTCTGCTTTAGTATGCTTGACATTTTCCGTAATAAAAGGAAAAAAATTCAATAGGAAAAAGCATAAAACCATTCATAATTTTGACCCAGCAATATACTCCTAAGGAAATAAATAAGGGGGCGGGTGAGAGCTGATTCTGCAAAGACACATAATTGAGAAAACCTCGGTGGTTCCAACAAATGAGAAGATGGTTAAGCAACTAGGGCATATCAATAAGGCAAAACTGCTACGTGGCTTTTAAAAATGATATATACTTCGGCCTAGTTCCTAAGTGGAAATCGGTGTAGGAATGCTAAGTGGAAAACAGCCAGCATAAAACAGTACGTGCATGCTGATTAATGCAAGGTGAGAATGCGCGCTCACATGATGAAAGGGTCAAAGCAGCGCGCAGAAAGCGGCCTCCTTCCCCTAGCACTCAGCGCCACAGCCGGCTCCCCGAGAGCCCCTCCCCACCCTGCGCGCGCATGCGCACCGGCCCTGCGCCTCTGCCTCCCTCCCCACAGGGCTTACAGGCGCTCCTCGCCCTCCTGCCCCCGCCCGCCGGCCCAATGAGACCGGCATCCAGGGTGGGTTCGGTGGGTCGTAAACCACCGCCAGCTGGGTCTTGTGAAGCTATTCATGCCCGCGGTGGCAATTCAGGAACGGAGTTCCTTGGTGGTCCCTGGAGAACAAAGCTCCCCCGCTGACCTGCCAGCGCCAGGAGAAACCCACCGAGTGGCCGCTGGCCGGTCCGCACTGGGCCGCAGGGGAAAGCCTCATTTTGTCCTGAAAGCCTGTAACAGGGCCTCAAGAGGTGTGAATGTATTCCCCAAGCACAGCTCTGGAAAATGGCCTTTCCTCGGCCACTCCGAGGGGACCGCAACGTGGCTGCCTCCTGCGGGCAGTGCAGTAGTGAAGGCCAAGAGCAAGGGCGCCGTGAGCAAGGTAAAAACCACCTGTCTGGACTGGAGCCGGGGCTTTGGCGCTAGGCCGCAGAGCCCATCTCCTGGCCTCGGCCTCCCCTGGGCCGTGCTCGCAGGCCTCTGCTTAGGGATGCCGGGACAGCAGGCTTTGGGGCAGGCGGTTCCTTAGGGATATTCAATCGTGCAGACAAGAAATCCACAGAAGGCCATTTTTCAGAACAGCGTGCTCTTCACCCTTTTTGGATAAAATGTTACAGGAAGAATATATTTCCTTGGAGAGCCTGCTAAGACCTTCCAGAAAAGTGCACACACACAGTTCTGCTCACAAGTTCCTGCCCTAGAGAGGCTCAGGTGCTCTAATGGCAGCTGTTAATGAAAACACTTAAAAAGTAAAACAACCTACTTTTCCAACCCACGAAGTGGTTATGTCAGGGTGAAGGGTTACAGACGCTGCGTGGGCCCAGCCTCGGCGTGCTGCCCGAGGCAAGATGGCCCGGGAAGCCCCCCTTTCCTGATGGTCTAGAGGTCACCAGGCCGCGGAGTGGGCCCGGGATGCTGACCTTCTGGTCACTGTGGAGAGTCATTTTATTGAGAACTTCCTTAAATGCTCCAGAAAGCCAGGTACGGAAAATTGCCAGCACAGAGTTTAGTCCATTCTGTCTCCTAACAAGAGGCAAAAAAACCTGGCCCAGGTGGTCCCAGTGAATAAGCAAATCCAGAGCTCCTGTGGAAATGGTAGGAAAGGGGTCAGGGCGTGCGGCACATGACTTCGAAGCTGGCAGGGGCGAGGAGGGCTGCAGACAGACTGCCACGGCACATGCAACCAGGCAGGCCCTCCAGACAGGCTGGGATTCCTGGGCTTCCTCGGGACCCAGTCCTCAACCCCAGGGACAAAATCCCTTCCCAGCAGCCTCTGGCAAGCAGTTCATCCAGATGCCAAGGAAATGTTCTGACACGAGCTTTGATCACATCACTCTACCCCATTTCTAGCCCTTTATTGCCATTCCCTATGATAATGCCAAAAAAAAGGTCAGTCTAAGTTTCTTCTTACAAAGTACTAAAACATATTTAGGGGCATCAGCATAGCTCAGTGGTTGGGCAGTGACTTCCCACATAGAAGGCCCCAGGTTCGATCCCTGGCCCCAGTACCTAAAAAAAAAAATTTGGGGGGGGGGTAGTGGGTGATTTAAAAGATATCTCCTGGGAAGCAGACTTGGCCCAGTGGTTAGGGCGTCCGTCTACCACATAGAAGATTCGTGGTTCAAACCCCAGGCCTCCTTGACCCGTGTGGAGCTGGCCCATGCACAGCGCTGATGCGTGCAAGGAGTGCCGTGCCACACAGGGGTGTCCCCCGCGTAGGGGAGCCCCATGCGCAAGAAGTACGCCCCATAAGGAGAGCCGCCCAGTACGAAAGAAAGTACAGCCTGTCTGGGAATGGCGCTGCACACACGGAGAGCTGACACAACAAGATGACGCAACAAAAAGAGACACAGATTCCCATGCCACTGACAACAGAAGCGGACAAAGAAGACACAGCAAATAGACACAGAGAACAGACAACTGGGGTGGTGGGGGAAGGGAAGAGAAATAAACAAATCTGAAAAAAAAAAAGACGAATAGTTTAAAAAATAAAAATAAATAAAAGATATCTCCTGCCTATTTCCAACAGGAATTAAGGGTAGTTTTTAATAAGGCAAACAAAATTAAAGGAATATTGGAAGCCATGTGGAGTAAAAGCAGTCACTATTTCATCAGGAAATCAGAAGACAGTTATTGCAATTGGACACTAAGTCAGGCCTGGACTTCCTGGTAGACTGCGACAAAAGGGAAAATTCCACAGTCCTCACTTTCTAATTAAAATTCCATGGGAGGGAGTGGATGTGGCTCCAGAGGTAGACCTCCCGCCCCCTATGTGAGAGGTCTGGGGTTCCATTCCCAGTGCCTCCTGGAAAAAAAAAAAAAAACCAAAACAAATGAAAAAACCAACTCTGGGAAGCAGATGTGGCTCAGCGGTTGAGTGCTGGCCTCCCACATACAAGGTTCCAGGTTCAGTCCCCGGCCCCAGGATATCAACAACAACAGGGAAAAGGACTTGGCCCAGTGGTTAGGGCGTCCGTCTACCACATGGGAGGTCCGCGGTTCAAACCCCGGGCCTCCTTGACCCGTGTTGAGCTGGCCCATGCGCCAAACCCCGGGCCTCCTTGACCCGTGTGGAGCTGGCCCATGCGCAGTGCTGATGCGCGCAAGGAGTGCCCTGCCATGCAGGGGTGTCCCCCGCATAGGGGAGCCCCACGCACAAGGAGTGCACCCCGTAAGGAGAGCCGCCCAGCGCGAAAGAAAGTGCAGCCTGCCCAGAAATGGCGCCGCCCACACTTCCCGTGCTGCTGACGACAACAGAAGTGGACAAAGAAACAAGACGCAGCAAATAGACACAGAGAACAGACAACCAGGGGAAGGGGGGGAATTAAATAAATAAATAAATCTTTAAAAAACAACAACAGCCGCAAAACAAAAAACAAAAGAAATTCCACGAGAGTGGATGTGCCTCAAGCAGTTGAGCACCTGCTTCCCACATGGGAGATCTCAGGTTTGGTTCCCAGTACCTCCTAAAAACAAAAATTAAAAAATTAAAAATAACAAATCCATTGGGGGGTTTCCTGACACTAAGTATTGATATCAATTTTTTGCAGTTCTTCTTATATTAAGGATAAGGATAATAAATAATATCTGCAACAATAATTTTACATAAAATATGAAATGCTACCTGGTAGCCTGGCATTCTGTGCCCTTCACAACTTATCAATTGCTTCTGCAGCCTGGTTTCCTACTCTCCACCCCTTCTCATCCCACAAGGAACTACACATTTCAAGCAAACCAGACTCCTACCCATGCCCAGAACACCCCTTACCCCCGCCTTCTCACTACTTACCTTACTCAGCCTTACTCTTTAAGGCCCGCCTCTTCCGAGGCCCCCCAGTTCTCCCGGCCACGTGACGTCTGCTCCCTCCACGCTTCCTGCCCCACCACAGCGGGCAGAGCGCCCAGGGGCAGTCAGGCAGGGCAAGGCCTGAGCTCAGACCCTGAGGCGCCGCTCACGGGCAGGTGACCCTGAGCAGGTAACTAAATCTCTCTGGGCCTTGGGTTCCATATCTGTGGGGTGGGGATAATGACCCCTACACCTGGCAAAGCTTTTGTAAGACTTAAATGTACGTCTGTAAAGTGCCTAGCCCAACTGAAGCGCTCAGGAAAAGAAAGCTGCGGTGGCCAGAGCTGCTACCACAGAGACGTGGGCATCTGTCGTCTCTTCCCCACCAGAAAAGGCGCTCCTTGCAGGCAACGAGGTGAAGACCTCCCAGGATGCCTCACACACAGGGCCTCGGGAACAGTGTTGTCTGAGAGTCTATTTGCAATCGCATCAGAGATGCACCCAGATGCACGCAGGCCGGACCCAGGCCCAGAACACGAAGGTCCCAACACCCAGGCCACTCTTCAGTGCCGCCCTGCTGCTTGCCCTTTGAGGGTCCCAAGTACACTGACCTCCTGTTCCACACAATTAAGAGCCTCCATCAGAAAATCAATCTTAGCACAGAGGTCTCCAAATACCCATGCAGATCACACTATTACAACCTGAGGTGGCCACTTTACCCAAAGATCCCATTTGACGGGAGCCGGTGTGCATTTAATTGTTATGAATGTATAACTAACCAATGCCTTCACAAACTACAGATAAAATCTATCAGCTCTTGATGGCTAATCCAGTGTAACATGAATACTGCAAGTTCTAATAACTCACAGGAGACTACTCCAGTACTTACAAGCTATACGTCTTCCACACTCATAAAACCACCATAATTACCTTTCATGGGTGAGATGTTCTAATAATTTTTAAGTGACTTAACCCTAGAAAGACTATGGGGAAAACTGGTTTCAAAGAATTTTTGTTTCAAAAATGGAAGATGACCATAAACCTAAGAGTTTGCTTTTTAACAAACATACTAGAAACCATACATCCCCTCCTTTCTAAGAGATAAGGGTATTGCAGTGATGCTGTCCCTGCGCAGCAAACCACATAAAACTGTTTAGAAAATCGTTTTGAATCTTCTATTTTAAAAGTCCCCTTCAGAAGTGGTGTCCTGTATTAGGGAGGAGGCGTCAAGGTCCTTGGGGAGAGGTGGAGAGTGGGGGCCCTTTGGAGCCAGACAGATCTAGATGCAAATCTAACTTTTCAGTTAAAAATACTGGGAAAAGTTGTTTAACTTCCCTCAGCCTCAGTGTTCTCATCAATAAAACAGAGATAATATTACTCACAAATTCTCACATTTTATTATGCATCAGAATCATCTGGACAGTTTGTTTAAAATACATACATGAGTCCCACTCCCAAAGATTCTGTTTCAGTGGGTCTGGTGTGGGGCCCAGAAATCTATGGGGATTTATATTATTTTTCATTTTTAATTACACACTGTGTAAATATATTTCTCCCTTATAAAATATTAAAACATTACCTTATCAGTTATGATTGCATTCAGCTGCAGGCAATTAAAAAACTAACAGTTGCTTAAACAGATAGGGGGTTATTTTACTCGTGCAACAAGAAGGCACCTAGAAGCAGGCAGTACAGAGCTGGAACAGCCGCTCAAGGTTGCTCTCAAGGCCCAGGGTCCTTTCGTCTTCCTGCTCTGCCGTAATCAGGCCTTGGCTTCCATCCTTATAACTGCATGGTACGCCCGGCAGAGTGTGCGAAGCAGGTGGGAAGAATGCTCAAGATCCAAGGACTTTGCCAATTTATTTATGAAGGGGTCTTCTCCCCAGGCACGTGTGCCTGTACTTCACAGACCAGAAATGGGTCACAACTACAAGGGAGACTGGGTAAGCAAATTTTTCAGCTGTATCTTGATTTGACATAGAGCTGCCCCAAATAAAATCGAGGTTGTGTTAGTAAGAAGAAATAGAGGGCAGCGGACTTGGCCCAATGGATAGGGCATCCGCCTACCACATGGGAGGGCCACAGTTCAAACCCTGGGCCTCATTGACCCTTGTGCAGCTGGCCCATACGCAGTGCTGATGCGCGCAAGGAATGCCCTGCCGCGCAGGGGTGTCCCCCGTGTAGGGGAGCCCCACGCACAGGGAGTGTGCCCCGTAAGGAGAGCCACCTAGCGCGAAAGAAAGTGCAGCCTGCCCAGGAATGGTGCCGCACACACGGAGAGCTGACACAGCAAGATGACGCAACAAAAAGAAACACAGATTCACAGAGAACAGACAACTGGGGGGGAGGGAAGGAGAGAGAAACAAACAAATAAATAAAAAAGAAAAGAAGAAATAGAATAGGAAAAGAAGGAGCGGGTACTGGGTAGAGAATTAGCAATGTCTCCTTTAATTACTGTAAGGTTCATGTTCCCTTGGCCCTCTGTCCCCTGAACCCTTCGATCCTGGCCTCATGGGCATTTTTAAGAAGCTCCCCAGGAGATTATGATGCCCCCAGCTTCTGAGGAATGCTGTCACATCTACAGTGTTTATGCAGAGGCTGAGCTCACAGCTTCACCATGCCCAGCCTAGTGGGGCCATAATAGGTGTCCAGTGAGTATGTGCTCTCATCTTATTTCCTTCTCCTACAAACCATAAAAAAACACACCTAATCTCATTTTTACAGCCATATCTCAGTTTTGGCCTCAAATGGCCTTACTCAGCATCTGACACTAGGATGTGGAAAATTATTGACTTGTTCTAAAAATCAAATCCATCCTCCTAAGAATGATGATCTGCCACCCTTGAAGATAATTTTAAAATGTGACTTGGGCCCCCAGACATGGCTGCAGCCACAAGGACCCGACGGGTGAAACCTCCTGGAAAGGCCTGCTCTCGCTCCCATGGACACATCTGGCTACTGGGATAAGGGGTGGGGGTGGTCTATGAGACTAAGCAAGTGTTCATCACACACTAGGGGGAAGAAAATCAAGATACAAGGCTAAAACCGGACCTGGAAACAGTGGTACACATCTTAGCAGTGAGAGTCATTGTTTTATTCTTTGGGTTTGGTTTTATTTTGCTTTTTGACTTCCAAATTTTTCTACAAGAAATATGTATTTCTTTTGAGCCAGATTTAAATTTTCCTTTTGAAATGTATCAACCTATACAGTCATCAGGAATCAGATAATTTTGGAAGTCTTTTGGTGTGTCAGCTCATGCGACTCTGCCATATCTCTGATCTCATCCGGTTTTTGTATAAAATTAACTGGCAAATGAGGACGTCAGCCAAAGCAAGAGCATGGCTCTGTACAGAGCATGACAAGGCTGCTGGCTACAAAGGCAGTGTTTTGAAAATCTGGAACTGTTCAGATTTAACAGAGGAAAACACTCCAGAATGAAACACAGGCTCAAGGTCCTGTGATTTCCTAATTGAGAAGCTGCAAGGAGAAATGCCGGTTCATTACTCAGCCCCCGTGCTGCACTCAGCTGCCCTGCACATAGCAATTAGGGTGGAACTCGGGGCGCCATGTGCACCGCATACAAAGCCGGCCACCCTCTGGGACCAACCAAAATGCACAAGCCCCACAGCATGGCAAGCAGCCAGCTATTAAGAGAACCTTTTCCAATCAAGGCACCTTCTCAGCAAACCCCCGCTTGCAATTTCCCCAGGAAACCTCTGTGGTTCTCAAACAAGCGAGCTAATAAATATATTAATAGCAAGACCTACAAGTTGGATGCTATTAACTTTGGGGAGGCAGCTGAATTGTGAGTTTGGTCTGGGGAGGCTCTCTTCTCTATTCATCTTTTCCACTTTAGCAAATGCTTACAATCCACTGGTAAATCAGCTGAGCTCTTCCGAAAATAAAGCTGCCCCCAATGGCTAAGGACCCTCTTATTTAAATTAGGTTTGCCCAACTCTGAGCCCCTTCTTCCCAAACCAAATGGCAGCAAAAGGCATCTTTCTCCAGGGCCACTCCCATCACCCCTTCCGGCAGGGAGCCCAGAGCTTCCCAGGCGAGGTCACGGTGCCTGCTTCGGGAGGCCATGCCTGGTAGCTGCAATCCTGGCCCCGGGCGCCTATGCAGGTTACCTGCATTGCCCGAATCCCAGACTCTGATGCAAAGCAGAACTGAATCTGACCACACGGCCTCTACACCCCTGCCACTGCGGACGTCTGATGGTCCTGGGATGCCCCAAGTGCCTTTAGAAGGACACCAGCAGTCAGACCCCAGCTGATGAAATACAATTGGCAAATAAAACATACTCAACCTCAGCAGTAATTAAAGAAATGAAAATTTAATCAAAATGCACAGTGACCTATCAATTTAGCAGCAGCCTTATGCGGTCTCCCAGCATCCCCTTTGCCCTCTCCAGTCCATCCTCCACCCAGCAGCCCAAGTGACCTTTCTAGAATGCATAGCCCATCATGTCCCTGGCCTGCTCAAAGCCCTTTAATGGTCCCCCGCTCTGGGGGGACCATCATTCTCTGGCCTCAGATGCCCAGGTCAGGGTTCTTTAGCAGCCTGAGTCATGTGCACATTCTGTTCTCTCTGCCTGGATATCTAGGACAGGCTCTCCCCGCTGCCCCTGTCTGCTGCCACCTTAGTTAACCGTTTAACGCCCTTCAGCATGTCGCCTAAAAATCCCCTCTCCAAGGCAGCCTTTCCAACCCCGCTCCACATACTACTCCCCCCACCCCACCCTGGGCCGGGCTGGGGTGGAGTGCAATAAAGGCTGAGCCAATATACAGTAGTATAAATTTTGTGCAGAATAGGAATCTTCAAAATGTGCATACCCTTTGACATGGTAATTCTATTTAAAGGAATTCATTCTAAGTAAGCAATCTAAAATGCAGACAAAGATTTAAGCCCTGAGATGTTTATCACTGTATTAATTATAACAGAAAAATAAAAACAGACCCAGAAACAATCTAAATGTCCAACAATAAAGGAATGGTGGAGTAAATTACAATATATCCACATGATAGAACATTATGTAGTCATTTCAAAATGGTATTTTTAAGCTGCTTTTTAAATTAAAAATGCTTATTACACATTAAGTTAAAAAAAAAAACAACAGGGCACAAAATTCCATCTACAGCATAATCCCTGAAAAGAAAAATGCATTATCAATATAGGAAGAAAATATGCCCAAATGTGTATAGTAGTGACCTCTGGGTAGAGGGCTAATGAGTATTCTCTGCTTCTCTGCATTTCTTCATACTTTTAAGTGTTCAGGGAGGAGAAAACTAAGGCCTTTTAGAGCCTCAGTGCAGCCTCTTCAATTCTTCTGCCTCATGCTAAGCAGAGTCAGAGCGCCTTGGCTCCTCCTGGCCCTTGCAGCGCCTCTCAGTGCCTAACTCCCCCCACACTCCCACACTCCCCACCCCCCCAACCCCCGTCCCTGTCTCTCGACCCACAGTGTGCTACAACGAATGCCAGGGGAGAGAAAGGGTGCCTGAGGCCATCTGTCCCCAAAGCCCCAAAGGATACAGGGGAGCAATGTCTGGCAAAGTGCCCCTACTCCAGTGGTATGCAGTCCCAAGATTGTCTGGCCACCCCCAAAGCAAGATGTTCAAACTGTCACAGAAGGCTACAAGCCCCTTCCCCCCACAGAAATGGGCTAAAAGCCTAACTAATTTCTTCTGGTCTTGGAAGAAATAATAATATAATCCCCTCCAAGCAATATTTCAAATTTTTACTTTTATCTCTGGTAGCAGTAAACCGACACATAAACAGCAGCCTCTGTGACCACATCCACCCTTGATGAATACCCACATCTGGTCCCATCAAGTTTAAATCAGGGGAGTTCCTGAGGTATGGATGGTGAGGGCCGACGATCTTTAGCAAGGAGGCTGGTGCCTGCCAGCACAAGGAACAACATCCTTTTCTGCTTTTCTGTGCCCACTGGGGGAAGGTCTCCGCCAGGGCCGGAGGCCCCAGTGCTGGGCAGGCTCTGCATTGCCTGCTGCTACCACGGGCCCCTGGCTCACCAGCAGCCCTCTCAGGCTGACAAACGCCCAGCGCTGACGCACAACCCACATGCAACCGCTTCTATTCCTGCAGGCCGTAGAAATATTGTGCAGGATAAATGGCACTAAATAATGCAGGGGTGAACATCACTCACGCAGGAGCATAACAAAGGACATTTGAGAGAGCTGCATGGAGGGGTGGGGGAGGGTGCAGTGGAAAGGTTAACACCCCTCACCCGGCTCCCAACCAGAGCTCTAAAGCTTCAAGGCAGTTCCCACACGGGTCCCGTTATGTCTCACCGATCCGCCTGCATCTGACGCTCCTAATAGGGAATACACTTCCCTTCCTGCTACTCACAGAAAGGTCTCTGATGATGTCCACACAAAGGCAGTGCCACACATTTGGCTGGGATTTTGCCGTACGGTACACCTGCTTTGGGGAGCTCTCTCTAGAACGCACTGTCACTAAGGGGGGAGGCGCCTTCTGTAAGACTCCCATACCCCAGTGGCTCCCTTTCCCAAGCTTAGTGAAGCAATGGGAAATGAGAGGGCGGCCGTTTCACTAAGAGGAGAGGCCGACAACGTGAAGTGCCTCCTGATGAGAAAGTGAGCTGCCCATCACTGGAGACACTCAAGCCCGGAGGGTGCTGCTCAAGGGACGCTGCTTTGCTGGAGATGTTGCCCTCGGCAACCCACAGGGCTCCTTCCACCTCTGAGACCCTGGGTGCCTTTGATTCACTGGCGCCCCCTCAAGCTGCCTTCTTCATTCATACACAGGGTTGGGAGCAGTCCTGTCCCTTTCTAGGATGTCCTACGCAATAAATGACTGCCAGGAGAGGCACTAGGGAGAAAAGGAGTTACTCAGTTGTCTACCAGAGAAGAGAGTGATGGGGTGCTCTGGTGGAGGCCAATGTGACAACAGCAGGAGGCTTGCAAATCTCCCCAGGTTTCCCGTCTGCCCTCATACGCGTGAATGCACCGGGGCTCATTCCAGGCGACAGGAAGCCATGAAACGCCACTGGTCTTATTGGTTTCTCCAATATTCCAGACACCTCACCTCACCCCTTCACTTAGTCTTCACTTCAGTGTAAAGGGAGAAACTCTTATTCTCACTTCTTAGCCACCAGGGAAGTGAGTCTCAGAGAAGGTAAATGCCTCGTCAGAAGCAGCAGGCAGAAAGACATGGGCTAAAATCCAGTTCTGTCAGACTTCAGAACCAAAGTTCTTTGCCAGCAAGTGATAATGCAGCAACTCAGCAATGGGATGAAAATGATAAAATTAAGAACCCTGATGTGCAGGCAGTCTCTAAATGATTTATTTTAGCCAAATACCAAAGCATTTTCCAGCTGAATCAAACTTTCTGTAAGGCTTGCAAAGTGGCCCAGACATCTCTGATGTGGCTTTTTCCTGCCTTCCATTGCCTATCTTTTGGTGGTGAGGCTAAGAGCGGGCAAAAAGCTGGTGGCTGGAGGAGGTACTAAGGACCACTGGCTTTCCAAGCCAGCAGGACCTTCTCCCTGGCCTGGGGAGAGGACGCACAGTCAAGGGCTGTGCTCAGCCCTCCGCGTGCTGTACAAGAGGCCTGAGGACCCCAGGCTTCTTTCCCCTGCACTTCAGGCCACACCCCAAATAACCCACAGCCACCGCTGACCTCTGAATAACTGAGGGTAAAGGGAAGATACAAAGGGCACTGAGCCCAAGGTGCTGGCCCCAGGTCAAAGGGGGAATTTAACCCCTCCCACCAAGTAGAGCCATGTTTCCACAACCAATTGGTAAGCAAATGTTTCCGAGTCAAATATTCATTACCTAGTAATGAATTACCCCCGGGATAAGTGTCACAAGCAATGGGTCCTCAAGGTAATAAAAATCTAGTTTGGAAACCATTTTGCAATTCCAAAAGGCATTCTCATCAGTGACTGCTGACACCACAGATACCACACACAAGACAATCAGATGTTACATGCGTTCTGACAGGAATATGCATCTCTGAAGGAGTCTTGTCAAAAAATGAGACCTGGATCTGATCAAGTCTCTAGAGCCACCTTCCATTTATATGAAGCATAGAGGACAGGGGAACATGTTAAACGATACCGGGAGAAAACAATCAGCAAATCCAGACTATGGAAAACTCAATTAGGACAAACGACCTGGTTTCTTCAACAAGTAAACTGCAAGGGAAAAATACAGAAGGAGAACCTACAGATTAAAAGAGACTTAAGAGACATATCAACCACATGTGATGTTGGACCCTACTAGATCCAATTCAAACAAACAATTCGTAAAAAATGACATTATAAGACAACTAGAAATTTGAACACTGAATATGTGATATTAGGGAATAATTAAATTTTGGAATTATGATAATGGTATTAGGATTGTTTTCACAAAGCCATTTTCTTTCAGAGATAGACACTGAAATATATGTCTGAAATAATGTTTGGGATTTATAAAAAAATAATAATAATAATATGGGGAAGCAGATGTGGCTCAAGTGATTGGGCTCCCATTAACCACATAGGAGGTCTAGGGTTCGATTCCCAGGGCCTCCTGCCTGAAGGCAGCTGGCCCACGAAGAGTGCTGGCCCGCGCAAAGTGCTGGTCCATGCGGAGTGCTGCCACAGGTAGCAAGCTGGCCCATGCGGAGAGCTGGCGCAGCAAGATGACGCAACAAAAAGAGACACAGAGGAGAGACAATAAGAGATGCAGCAAACCAAGGAGATGAAGTGGCACAAGGGACTGGGCACCTCTCTCCCACTCCAGAAGGTTCTAGGACCGGTTCCCAGTGCCGCCTAAAGAGAAGACAAGCAGACACAGAAGAAAGCACAGTGAATGGACACAGAGAGCAGACAACTGGGGGGAGGAGAGTAAATAAATAAATCTTTAAAAAAAATAAAAATAGTATGGGTGGGGAGAGGGAAGAGGGAGGCATATCAATGAAACATAATAGGCCATTCATTGGTAACTTGTTGAAGGTGTATAAAGGGCATGTAGAGTTTTATTATACTATCTTTACTTTTACATATGTTTAAGAATTTCCCTAATACAAATTTTATAAAACAAATCTACATTGGAAGATGATTAATAAAATCAATATTCTCAGAGAAAAGTTAAAAATAAAAACTGTAGTATATAGATTATGAATATAACAGAAGTTTAGGGGAGGGAGACACTCAGACTCAATAAACATTTACTGAGTACCCACCATGCATGTACTCAACTCTTCAAAAGCACTTTATTTACTAGCTGTGTGGTCTCTGCACCTCAGCTTACTCATCTGTAAAACGGGGATGTTAAGAACGTCACCTCAAATGGCTGTTATTAAGGTTGAATGAGCTTATGATACATGTGAAGCATGTATAACAGTGCCAGTTATGCAGTAAATGCACTCAATAAATAGCTTTACACGGCCCTGGAAAGTAAATATTATTAGACCCACATTATAGATGAGGAATCTGAGGCTCAGAAACATAAGGCAACTGTCCAAAAAAGTCATGTTGCCTGTAAGAGGCTGAGCTGGGACTTGAAACCAGCCCCCCAACCTCAAGGCTGGGCTCTTGGAGAGTGCCGCGCTAGAGAGAGCCCTGTGGGTGGAACCCAGGGATGATGACTCCAGCAAAATGGGAATGGCCAAAAGTTGGTAATGCATTGGCTTTAGGGGAAGAAATGAGCTGTGACTTGAAAAAGAGTAGGATGAAGATAAGGAAGAATAATTCAGGAAGGAAAGCACCCGAAACCCTCAGAAATGCCATTCTGATGAAGTTTAGGGTAAATTCTTATCCTAAGTGAAGACTGGTCTCCACAGCTGTCACTGGGGTAACCTCACTAATTCAAATAAATAGCCACAGTGTTAAGAGGGAACAATTTTAACTCTGCTTTCCATACTAAGGATCCTGGATTATAGCCCAAAGCTTCAGCCAGTTAAGTGTGGGGGTCAGTCTCATAAATTGTTTTCTTGGCTGGTTCCCAAGAAAGCCAGGCTGTCATTCCAGCAACGGGGTGATCGGTTTTGCATTCCTACCCAAAAGGGAGGCTTTTATACGGAGTCTGCAAACCACGCTTGGTAAGTCCTACACCCCTGGGATTCTCGATCTTCTGCTAAAATCCATTCCAGCGTTTTATTTGGGGAAAGCGAAACCATTAAATATGACTGCCCAGAATGCAGACTGACAGGGGAGATCACCCTTTGGTAATCAGGCAGACAAAGGCCACGGCAGTAGCAAGGCCTTCTGTATGGTAACCGCCACTTCTCCCTCCAGGTGATTGCGGAGCACCTTGGGGAGGGCTACTGGGCCTGGAGCTCCTGTTCCAACTCAGCAGTTCTGCCCTTCACATGATGGAGGGTCAAGCAGGTTCCAGAGGCCTCCGCCGTGTTGTAGGAACAGGACTAAACACGCCGTGCGTGTCCTCACCCTATCCTTGGGTGACCATGGGCAACTCACGTACCTATCTGAGCCTTGGCTTTCAGAGAACCTCACTGCACCAGGAGAATGAAACATGTGAAAGAGTGAGGCAGAAAGCTGAGTATCTGTATGATTATGCTGACTCCCCTTAAGCCAGAACCAGATCAGATCTTTCAGGACAGAGGTTCCAAGCCAGTAGCTTAAACCCCCCCAGGAAGATTGCCAAGTCTTAGCAGGTCTCCAACTTGACTGCCCCCAGAGGCAGGGAGTATGGACAACAGAACCAGCACCTGCAGGGGTTGGGCAGGTCTGGGTTTGATTTCCAGCTCTACCAGATTATCTTCAAATGTTCCATTTCTAACAATTTTACAGCTGAAATGCATAAATAAATGTCCACCTCTTACAACCTGGGCTGATCCACAGATAACCTGTGAACCTTACTTTGCCTTAAGAGCTTCAGCCTGGGGAAGCGGACTTGGCTCAATGGATAGAGCGTCCGTCTACCACATGGGAGGTCCAGGGTTCAAACCCTGGGCCTCCTGACCCGTGTGGAGCTGGCCCACGCACAGTGCTGATGCGCACAAGGAGTGCCCTGCCACACAGAGGTGTCCCCACGTAGGGGAGCCCCACGTGCAAGGAGTGCGCCCTGTAAGGAGAGCCACCCAGTGCAAAAGAAAGTGCAGCCTGCCCAGGAATGGTGCCACACACACAGAGAGCTGACACAAGATGACACAACAAAAAGAAACACAGATTCCTGGTGCCACGGACACAGAAGAACACACAGTGAATGGACACAGAGAGCAACAACTGCAGGGGGAAAGGGGAGAGGAATAAATAAAAATAAATCTTTTTTAAAAAAAGAGCTTCAGCCTCTTTTCCACTAATACCACAAAAGGGTGTTCACACTTTCTTCCTCATCCTGCTCCCTTTATCTGTCTCATTACAGGTTGGATGAGCAATAACCTAATCCTACAGTGAGCAGCAGGAAGAAGGCAGGCAATGTGGACAAAGGGTCTAGGGAGACTCTACAGTATGAATCATGAGCTTCTATTAATAATGCCCCAGCACTGCCTTCACTACCAGACAGAGGAGGGGCCAGATGACCTTGTATGTGCCTGACCCAAGGTCAGCATGTCCTTTTCAAAAAGCCACATAGCCAAGCTTAGGAAATAAAAGCAACAATAGAGCGTGGGGCCTTGGAGTCCGTCAGACCTGGGCTCAAACTCCTGGCTCCGCAATTTATTAGTTCCAACCTCAGGCAAGTCATTTAACCTTGTTTTTAGGCCTCAGTCATTTCATACATAAAATGGGAATGGCAACTGCACACTTTGTAGGACTCTGGTGAGAGTCAGAAAAATATATATATTTCATGGGCTTTCATAATAATAACTATGGTGTCTTAAGAGTTTATTGACGAGAGGGGTGAGGAGGTGGGGGGTACACAGGAAAGAACCTCTTCTATTTTTTAATGTAACATTCTTTGTGTTCTATTAACTTTAATAAAAAAGAGGGAAACGGACTTTGGCCCAGTGGTTAGGGCGTCCGTCTACCACATGGGAGGTCCGCGGTTCAAACCCCGGGCCTCCTTGACCCGTGTGGAGCTGGCCCATGCGCAGTGCTGATGCGCGCAAGGAGTGCCCTGCCACGCAGGGGTGTCCCCCGCGTAGGGGAGCCCCACGCGCAAGGAGTGCACCCATAAGGAGAGCCACCCAGCGCGAAGGAGGGAGCAGCTCGCCGAGGAATGGTGCCGCCCACACTTCCCGTGCCGCTGACGATAACAGAAGCGGACAAAGAAACAAGACGCAGCAAATAGACACCAAGAACAGACAACCAGGGGAGGGGGGGAAATTAAATAAATAAATAAATCTTTTTAAAAAATAAATAAATAAAAAAATAAAAATAAAAGAGTTTATTATGTGCTGATATTGACATTATCCTATTTAAACCTTAAAACAATTCTATGACATGTGATTCCACCTGTATATGAGTTACCTACAATAGGTATATTCACAGAGACAGAGTAGAATAGCGGTTACCAAGGGCTGGGCTGGTTGGGGAGGGGCAGGGTGGTGATGGGAATTATTGCTTAATGGAATTATTTCTTAAAGTTTCCATTTGGGATGATGAAAAAGTTCTGGAAATAATGGTGATGGTTACACATTGTAAATGCCATTAAATTATACACTTAAAATGATTAAATTGGCAAATTCTAAGTTATATATATATTTTCCCACAATAAAAAAGAACCCTATGAGGGAACTATTATATTCCCCACTTTTAAAGATGAGAAAACTGAGGGAAAGACATTGTAATCTGCCCTAAAAGACACAGGGCTGAGAAAGGGACTTGGGGTTGTCTGCCCGGTGCACTGGCGGTAGCAGAGAAGGAGCTGCTGGAATTCCAGCAAGGACTCCCGGCAGCCTGGGATGGAGTACTGTCATTCCCGTTTCACAGGAGAAGCCTGGGGTTCAGGCAGACTAAGACGGCTAGAGTTCTTCCAGTTATGTTTGAGCAAAACATAAAAAACCCTTCTCTTTTAGAGACATATACTTAAATATTCATGGATAAAATTATGTGATGCCTGGCAATTTGCTTCAAAATAACGCATAGTGGGAAGGGGGACGATTAGATGCATGGTGGCTTATCATTCTGTTCTCAGTATTTGTGTTTATGATTTTCAGACATTACATATTAGAAAGGTCAAAAGCAAAAGCAAATGGGGAAGGGTGGGAGGTATGGGGAGTAGGCAGTGGGGCATGCGGGAATCCTTTATATTTTTGTGTGTAAAATTTTGTGTAATCTAAGTATCTTTTTTTTTTATTTTTATTTTTTATTTTTTTTAAAGATTTATTTTTATTTATTTAATTCCCCTCCCCTCCCCCGGTTGTCTGTTTTCTGTGTCTTTTTGCTGCGTCTTGTTTCTTTGTCCGCTTCTGTTATCATCAGCGGCACGGGAAGTGTGGGCGGCACCATTCCTCGGCGAGCTGCTCCCTCCTTCGCGCTGGGTGGCTCTCCTTATGGGTGCACTCCTTGCGCGTGGGGCTCCCCTACGCAGGGGACACCCCTGCGTGGCAGGGCACTCCTTGCGCGCATCAGCACTGCGCATGGGCCAGCTCCACACGGGTCAAGGAGGCCCGGGGTTTGAACCGCGGACCTCCCATGTGGTAGACGGACGCCCTAACCACTGGGCCAAAGTCCATTTCCCTAAGTATCTTTTAAAAAAATAAAAAAAATAAATTAAAATTTAAAAAAACAAAAGCAAAAATAAATCACCTCATCTTCTGGAGAGTGTGTGAGGCAGAGGCGGGTCTCAAACTGGGCGTGTTCTGCACCCCAATTCTGAGTCCCCTCCAATGTGCTGTGAGAACTGCTTTCTCCTCCTCACCGTCCTTCCACGTAGACCTAGACCCTGGAGGGGAGGGCTTTATTCTAGGAGCTCTGGAGGAGCTCACCCCCATGGTGCTGGCACTCCAAGCGAGGAGTTCCAAAGGCAAGGGACAGGTCGTAGTAGACAGCCCTGCTCAGGGGTGCAGGGCAAGGGTGAGCCCTGCTGCCTGGAGAGGCCTCGGAAGGTCTCAGAAAGGAAAGGCCACATGACCAGGCAATCCCGCTCCTAGGTACTGCGCAGAAGAACTGAAAGCCAGGACCCAGGCAGACACCTGTACTGCCATGTTCACAGCAGCATATTCACAAGAGCCGAGAGGCGGAAACAACCCAAGTGCTCCTCAGCAGATGAGCGGGTACAGAGTGTGGTCTAGCCCTACAGTGCAGCGCTATTCGGCGCACAGCGGTGAAGTCTTGACCCGTGAGACAGCACGGGTGAACCTTGAAGACAGCGCGTTAAGTGAGAGAAGCCAGACACAAAAGGTTACATATTGTATGATGCTATTTATGTGAAATAGCCAGAACAAGCAAATCCATAGAGACGGAGAGCAGGCTAGGTTACAGGGGCAAGGGGAGGGGAACGGGGAGTAATGTCTACAGGGAGCAGTTTCTGTTTGGGGTGAAGGAAAAGTCTTGGTGAGGGGCGGTGGTGATGGCAGCACAACATTCTGAATGGAATTAACACGACTGAATCCTTTACTTGAAAGTGGTTAAAATGGGAACATTTACATCGTATATATGTTACCACAATTAAAAAAAAAATACCACCATAGAAATACAAGGCAGTGAATTCTAATGTATAACTATGGACTTTTATTAATAATATAATTCTAGTAATATTGGCCCATTAAATGTAACAAATGTACCACACTAATGCTAAATGTGAGTAACAGAGAACTCTGAAGAGTGGTGTATATGGGAACTCTGTACTTTCTGCATTACTTTTTATACTAAAAAGTAAAGTTTATTAATTTTTTTAAAAGAAAGTTAGCAGGGCTTGTATGTGGAGAGGATTTGGACAATGTGAAGGGGAATTCAGGATTAAGAAAGAGAAGGAAGTAGCCGAGGGAGGGGCAGGGCAAGGGGGTGCAGGTGGCCAGTTCGCGGGGACAGCTCATGCCTTCCTCGGCCTCTTCTGCTAAGCTCCACCTCCCTGTCTCTCTCTGGAACTCCAACTGCAGCTCCTCCTTGGCATCTCTTTTTTGGTCTTTCTTCCCATAGCCTACTCTCCACATCGCCCCAGGATGACCTTCCCCAATCAGAAATCTGATCCCATCTTCCCCCAGCACATTAAAAACCACCCAGAGTGCCGCAATTCCAGAGAAAGTCTAGGCTCCTCAAGCCTGACCCTTGGGGTGCCTATCACTAACTAGCCCTCACTTCCACCCCCACCGCGCCCCATCCCAACATAGATCCCCAGAGCCTGAGGTCCAATTGCCTCAGATGACTCGACAGTTCCTAAACCCGTAGGGCCTTTTCTCTTAACGTCCTCACTTCCTAAAATGCCCCTACCACCCCCCACCCCCAATGACGAACTCCTACCCAAGACCAGCTCAGGCATCACCTCCTTTGGGAAGCCAGTCCCCACTCTGACCCGGGGCATAGACACCCACCTGTGTTATCAAAACACCCCAAAACTGCACTTGTTTGTCCGTCTGCCTCTGGATGAAAATGGGGACTTCCTTACCACCTCTCTGATGCCCAGCACACAATGGGTGATCAATACAAGGAGGCTATCATCATTATTATTATTTTTTAAGATTTATTTTTATTTATTTCTCTTCCTCCTCCCCCCCCCCCTGCCGCCCCCGTTGTCTGCTCTCTGTGTCCATTCGCTGTGTGTTCTTCTGCGTCCGCTTGCATTATCTGGTGGCGCTGGCAAACTGTGTCTCTTTTTTGTTGCGTCATCTGGTTGTGTCAGCTCTCTGTGTGTGCAGCGCCACTCCTGGGCGGGCTGCACTTTTTTCACGCGGGGCAGCTCTCCTTGTGGGGCGCACTCCTTGCGCATGGGGCACCTCTATGCAGGGGCGCCACTGTGTGGCACAGCACTCCTTGCACACAGCAGCACTGCGTGTGGGCCAGCTTACCACACACAGGGATCGAATCCTGGACCCTCCATATGGTAGACGGACTCTCTATCAGTTGAGCCACGTCTGCTTCCCCATCATCATTATTGATGACACACATGATGCGTCCCTGGGCAGGCGGGGGTTGTGCCAACCACCCCCGGGCCTGGCGCAGAGCAGCTACCTGGAGAGGCGGTTCAGCGAGCAGACAGGTGAAGGGGGGCTGGGCGGCAGAACAGAAGGCTCCTCCACGCCTGGGCTGTGGCAGCCTTGCTGCAGTGCCCTTCACATGTCTGCAAAGCGCAGGGAGCAGCGCTCCCTCCCAAGGCTTCAGGGGGCTAATTTAGTGCCTAAAAACGCTGTAACAGTTTCCTTCCAAAGGTTCCAGACAAATGGGAAACGATAACGACAGCTTGATGCCCTCCCTACCTCCATGGCTGCAAACCTAAAGAATATTTATGATCTGTGGGATCAGAGATTTGGTATCTTCGAAGCAAAGAAAGGTCACGAGATGAACTAAAGTAGACCATCTGCTCTTGGGTGGGAAAAGAGCTTCCCGTGTTCAGATTCATTCTCCCTAAAGCACCAGGCACCTGCTTCTCTTGCGAAAACCTAAGCGCCAACACAACAATTTTTATTTAACTTAGAATAAAACCAACGTCTCCTACAAGAAGGGGTGAAAAGCTGAACACAAACATTCTGACTGGCAGGGAACTAAGGAAGCCTTCTGGCAGGGTAGCAGGAGACCAAACAAACACAGCCCACAGCCTCTCAGGAAAGGGGCACTTGTGCTCTTCATATTAAAATCTTAGCGACAAGGCTTAACGGAGGAGAACAAATGCTCCCGGAGATGTTTGCATGATTGCAAACGGAGAAAAACTCATCGGGGGCTAGTGCTAGAGGAGCGTCCCTCCTCCTACATTTTTCATAGGCCTGCTGCTCTAGCAATTCCCAACACCACGCGCTGACATTACAGCAGATGCTGCCCACTGCCGCCGCCGCCGCCACCACACTAATCCTTCATCCTCGGTTGCCAATGGAAATGTATGATTTCCCATTCACCAGAGCTGTGGACACCAAAATAGCTCATCTGACCTTTTCAAATATCAAAGGGTAGATTTAAAGCAGAAACTGGTAAAAGGTAATGCAAAAGTCTTTAGCTTCCCTTTCAAAGATGATTTTATGCAATTATGAGCCAAGCAAGAGATTGCCTGTAGGACCAACAAGGTTAAAAATTGTATAGAAATAGTTAAATTGGAAGTAAGGTAGCCATCAAAGTTTCAAACAGCACACACATGCACGCGCACAAACTTGTTCCTTGATTAATTATTTAACATACATTAAAAATATATGTGGCTTAGAAATCTCCTGGCATTGGGTTGAAAACAATGTCAAACTGGGAACTAGCAATTCTCTGAGAGTACACTTACACATTGCAATAAACATGGATTTCAATGCCTGACAACAGTTAGACGCTATCCAACAATAAAGAACTAACATTGCCACAGAGCACAAATCTCCTATTGATGAGAAAACAGATCCCCTCTTAGGGGTTCCACAATTATACGGGATTAAATTTATGGTTAAGCTTTATAATGTAAATAGCCATTTTCTCTCTAAGTATAGTCCTGTAAATCTTAGCCAATCATAGATATTTTAGGAGCAAAAATGACCCCTTAATATTTCATGAAGATTTTCTTTACACAGTTCTAATTCAGCAGCACACAAAACCGATCCAAAGTTAATCTTATGACATGTAGGACTCTGCGCTTTTTCCATTAAAAAAAGAAAGTAATTACAGAGAAAATTACAGAAGAGAACAGAGAAAAGAAGAAAGGCCATTCACTTAAGTCTACTACACCCTAATTCAAGTTTTGTATAACAACTTTATTGAGATATAATTCACATGCCATAAAATTCGCCCTTTTAAAGTGTACAACCCAGTGGTTTTTAATATATTCACAGAGTTGTGCAACCGTCACCACTATCTAATGCTAGGACACTTTCATTACCCCAAAAATAAACCCTGTGCCCACTAGCAGTCACCCTACCCACTGCCATTCTCCCCCTTCTTTCAGCCACTGACAACCTCTAATCTACCTTTTCTCTCCATGGATTTCCCTGTTCTGGACATTTCATAAAAAATAAAATCAGATAACATGTGCCTTTTGTGGCTGGTTTCTTTCACTGAGCATAATGTGTTCACATTTGTATTCTTATTAGCACTCTGTTACATTTCCTTCCCTTCTTGATTCTCACACATTTAAAACTTAGTCCTCTTGCATACTTTACAAAGACAAGCCTGGCTTTTGCTAAAATGATGAGCTACTGACCCTTTGCAGGAATTGTGGGTCGAGGAGCGAAAGAGGCCTGTGTTTGCTCTCTAAAGGCAAGCCTATCATACTGTCTAATTTAATAGAAAATTTCTGAGAAACAGAGGTTAGGAAGATACCAAACAGGACTACCAGTCCTCATGACAACCACACACACCAGATACAATCTGTGGCAAGGAACAATAAAGAGCTGAAGGACATCATTTAAACAGTACAAGCTATCCATCATTTCACTGAGCTCAGTGTTTTGCAAACATACTTCATTTAATGTCCCTCCCAGATTTGAAAAGTAGGACTATTCACCCCAATTTACAGATGAGGAAGTTGATGCTCAAAGAGGTTAGTGCAGCTGGGACTTGAATGGAAGTTTGTATGATTTCAAAGTTTATGTCTTTCCAGAAAGTACAATATTCTGTAATTTATTTAAAAATTTTCTGCAGCATGAGGGGTCAGTTATAGTAAGTGAATTTTAAAAGTTTGTTCTATTTTTAAAAGACCAGTATGTATTCTCCCTAGCATATACCTGAGTCCAATCTCAAAATTCATTTATTTCAGAAACGTTTTTGAGGAGAAAAAAAGGAAACATTTAATGAGTCTAGTGCTTTATATGCATTATCCAATTAAGCTTTAAACAATCCTAGGTCATACATGATGAAACCAAGCTTGGGGACAATAAGTGACTGTATCCCTGAATTGGTTTTTAGTGAAATTCCCCAGTCTGATTACATTCTGAACGGCCACCTGACCTGAATCCCATTCATTCACCCTTTCATTGAGACCTGCAGTGTAGGGGCGCTCCAGGTGCCAGATGGGTGCGCCACAGTCCCCAGCTTGGAGGTGTGCAGCCCAGCTGGGAAGGTGCCAGGGCTACCGCTAGCCCCTGTGGAGTTCTGTACAAAGGAGAGGAAGGCGCCCCTTCCTCCGAGCAGAGGCGGCCGCAGTCTCTCAGCTGGCTGAGTGCCCTTGTGTGGGGCACCTGCCCAGCCGTGCTCGGCAGTCCTGCATTCTGTACCTAGTCCACAGGCCTCTTGCTAAGGGGGAGACCAGCGCAGTGAACAGTGATGGGCGCCCCGAGGCAGTGTTTGCTGCTCCCTTCCCCACCTGCCACCTCACCCACATCGACAACCTCCCTCCCACACCCCTGGACCAACAAGACCCAGGCCACGTGGTGTGGTGATGCGGCTCTGGGGGGAGGGGAGCTGGACTACAGAGCCAGGCCTGCCCAGCGAGGGCAGTGGGCAAAGCCAAAAAGTGACAGTGCCGAGGGTCCCCAGAGAGTGAAAGATTCCCCAAGCGAAGGCCAGAAAGTCAGAGGGAGTCACCAAAGACCAGGTGAATGGGGAGCTGGAGGCAGGAAGACAGAGCAGGTCAAGGGCAAGGGAACATCAGGGCCTCAGGGGCAAGTGCAGAGGACCGCTTTAACCACGTTTCATGGCTTGCACACCTACCAGAGTGGGGAACTGAAACCATCAGCCACATTTACTGAACACCTAGCATGGCAGAAAACAGGGCTCAGTGTAGGGGCTGCCTCATTACCCGGCTTCCTCTATGACCAGGCCTGTCCCAGCCCCCAGCTGCTTCCACTTGGGCCGAGAGCAAAGACGCTACAAAGCACACCCCCCCCCCCCCCCCCCCCCGGGAGCTCAGGGTCTCACAAGATAAACGCACACAGCCCTCTACTCCACAGTCTTGTCAGGGCCACGATGGGTGTATGAAGAGCTCCCAGGGAGGACAGGGACAGCGGCTCTTCCATCCCAGTTTCTCGGTAGGCATGATATTTAGCTGAGCCTCGAAAGGGGAGCAGGTTCTCACAAAAGGAACGAGAGGAAGACAAGAGAGCTGCCGCGGTGGAGGGGAAGGCAGAAGAAAGGCCCAGGCGCCCCAGGAAGGTGCATGCTCCAGTGCAGCCAAAGGCTGGAAAGGCAGGCCCCAAATGGCGCCGTGGACAAGGGGGAGGAGGGGGTCACCACAGGAGGGCCAGGCCAGTGGTGGTGAACGGCACTGACTCAGGTCCCTAGCGTCTCCTACGCCTGTCCCCACGGCTGCACGCCCAGCCACCACCATTCAGAACCTTCTTCCTTAACAAGGAGGCGGCCTTGGCAGGGCAGGGGGCCTTAGGGGGCCACAGCATCTGCCTTCAATAACTTGGTTTTGCTTTCATTATATTTATTTATTTTTATTCTCATTTTTTTTGTTATTTTTAATTAATGTTAAGTAATACCGGTTTTCAAAATATAAGAGCAAGTACAAAAAGGGAGTAACTATAAAGAAAATATTCTATAAATAACAGTTTAGGTGCTTCATGGATATGGCAAAACCATGAAAGTGGTCCCAAGGAGTGAGCACAAGTGGGGAGACCTGGGAAACTCTATCCCAGCTCTAGGAAGGGAAGGAGGAGAAACTGAGGTGGGGCGGGAGGGCACAGGGCCCAGCAGGGAGGTGCTGTCTTCCTCCGAGCCTCCAGGGAGAGGAGAACTGGACGGTGGCTGTCGGGGCTGCTTGGAGCCACCTGCTCAGAAGGGTGGGGCTGCGGAGTGGGCGCCCTCGTGCATGTCTAACTCTGCAACACACCCTGAGGTCTCCGGCAGGTGGCTGGGAGAAAACGGACACCCGCCACCTGAGGTTGCTGGGAGGAAAATGACCTGCGGCCCTCGTGGATGGCTGTTGCCTCAACCACTCCCCCACCCCCTTCTAACGCGCTCTGGCAGGCACCGAACCTGAAAACCTGTCTCTGAGAATGCTCATTAGACTTGGGGGAAATAGAATTTCACTCCTGCATTCTGACTCGAACTAAAGGATGTACAGAACGCTCGATCTCACTTTATCTTAGTGGGTCAGAGACAAAGTAGAGAAACATTCACATGGGAGGACGCTGTGAACTCTCAAGGCTTACATGTCACCAATAAAATGCAGGGAATTTGAGCTTGGGCATGAAGGATTGCTACCCTGGAGTGGCAGTTTAAAACTGGCAGGCAGACAAGACCAAGAAATGAAGCATTTGATAGACTTCATGTGAAAACTAACTGGAAAACAGTGACGAAAAGGTTTCTTAGGAAAGAACACCCTTCAAAAACAGTACGGGTCCTGGCTGGCCTTTTACAGGGCAGGGGGAGGCCAGGAGTGCAGGCAGGGTGGGTGGGGTGAGATACAGGGAGTCTCTGCAGCCCCTCCAGCGGGCAGCTCCCGCCTCCACACTCCCAGGGGACATGGTGCTTAAGAGGAAAGTGGGCTGAGGGCATGTAGTTTTAATCCCCCCAGTGCCAGGTGGCCTCATTAGAGAGCGTGGGCCAACAATACCAGACGCCCATGCTCAGAAGAGCAAAAACATAAAAGATTAATAATATGCCACATTCATAAGCGTGCAGGGAAAACAGGTACTCTTGGGCACTGTCCGTGGGAATTTAATTCGGAACAACTTTTTGGAGGGCAATTTGGCAGTATCTGTAGTCTGACTCGGCATTTTATTTTTAAAAATCTAAACCACAGAACAAAGATGGACAACGATATTTGCTACAGTTTTGTGAGGATACAAAAACTGCTCGCCAAGAAGACGCTGGCTGTACAGACAGTGCATCCACTCTACGGAACGCTATGTACAAGGTTCTAAGTGAAACCTGGAGCAGGAACCCACTTATATAAAAGAAGCTGTACAGACCAAGGACTGTACACAAAGTGGCTGGGGAAATGGGTGGATTTGGGGAAGTGGGGACGTTATATACTCCTACTTTTTTTTTTAAACAAAAATGTGGACATATGTTATTTTCACTTTATACACATCTAATTATCTTTAAAGCAAAACAGAAACAAGAATGTCTACATTTGTAATAACCCACTCAATGAAGGGCAGACAGAAAGAGAGGCAGCCGCTGGGGTAGGCGGCAGCCGGCATGCTGGCCTGGTGGAGGGGTCCTTCAGCCAGGTGCCGCGGCTGCGCCGCCCCCAACGGCCGTGCAGGAGGCCTGGGGGCCTGTGTGCCAGCACGGCCCCTTTCTCAAATGGCAGCTTTACCACCCCACTTGGGGCTTCAGGAGGGCCATGTCCAAGTGGTCCAATCCCCTGCACCAGCCTCCACCCTGTCCCTTGGTAGAGCTC